>NW_027362665.1:2732500-3086763 GCF_042186555.1 Aquarana catesbeiana | reverse complement strand
CTTGCTGGTATGGCCTGTAAACCGGCCCTGGCACTAGCAGCCATGTCGAAGGCCATGGAAGCCTGGACGGAGAACGTAGAATCCTTCCTCAGGGGCGTCTCAGAGGAACTGGCCGTAAGTTCAGCAGCCACGGAACTAAAGCTGGCAGCAGTCTTCCTGGGGGAGTCGTCTGTTGATTTGATCCGCCTACTGGCACGTATTATGTTGTCTTTGGTTACGGCCAAGAGAGCCCTATGGTTGCGCCCCTAGCTCGCCGATCCGGTTTCCAAGCAAGCATGGTGTAAAATGCCCATCGAGGGGTCCTCACTGGCAACAAACTTGATGATGCCATAAAATGGGCCACAGGCAGTAAGTTGGGCTTCCTTCCCCAGGACAGGCGCCTGCTTGGTCGGTAGAAACCCCAGTTCAGAAGACGCAGCCCGGAGTGTTCCAGAGAAGTACGCTCTTACAAGCCTGGCCGAGACTTCAGGAAAAATTGGAGCAGAGGGCAGGCATCCTTTCGTAAGCCTCTTAAAAGCCAGACATCTGGCGGACGTGAGCAGGCCAAGTCTTTTTGAGATTGCGCCCGCCCAGGCAGGTCGGGTGGGGGCTCGTCTGCTCCTCTTCTGGCACGTCTGGGTGGCCTCAATCTCGGACTTCTGGGTTATAAGGACAGTCTCGTCAGGTCACAGATGGGCCTTCTCCAGTACTCCTCCCCACAGATTCGTCTCCACTCTTCTTCCTCATTCAGAGGAACAGAGACAAGTGTTGTTGTCCTATGTGGACCTTCTGAAGACTCAGGGAGCAGTGGTACTCATCCCAAAGGACGAATGGTTCCAGGGGATATACTCCCCTCTCTTCCTAGTTCAAAAAAAGAGTGGCTCTTGGCGCCCAGTCATAGACCTGACCTACCTCAACAAATTCATAGAGCACGGAAAATTCAAAATGGAAACTCAGTCAACCATCCAGCGAGCCATACAGCCAGCCGATTGGATGATTTCAATGGACTTGAAGGACGCTTATTTCCACGTCCCAGTGGAAAAGGAGTTTCACAAATATCTCCAATTCCAAGTCAGGCAAGATCATCTACAATTTATCTGCCTCCCCTTCGGGCTGACAACGTCCCCCTTAGTCTTTTCAAAGGTTCTCCTAGCTACAGTGGCTCTCATAAGATTAAAAGGGGTACGTCTTTACCATTACCCCGACGACCTCCTAATATTGTCTCAAAACAGAGAGCAGTTGCTGGCCCACCGGGAACAAGTGATCTCCACCCTGTCCAGCTTCGGGTGGCTCCTGAACTTAGGAAAAAGTCATCTAGACCCAGCTCAACGTCTAATATACCTAGGAGCTCAGTTCGATACAGTGGAAAACACCATCTCCCTTCCACTACAGAAAATCCAGAGTGTTCGAGACAGAATTTCCCGGGCCCTACACGCACCGCGCCTGAAAGCCTCCCAGTGCCTGGAAATTGTTGGCACGATGGTCTCCATGACTCCCATGGTCAAATGGGCCTTGTGGAGATTACGTCCCTTCCAGTCAGGTTTCCTACAACAATGGAAGACAGGGGACAAGAATCAAGTTATCCACATAACATCGACAATGAAGAACAGCCTCTTCTGGTGGCTTCAGCGTAAAAACCTTCTGACTTGCCACTCCATTTCTCCCATCTCTTGGGTCACAGTCACGACCGATGCCAGCTGTACCGGTTGGGGAGCCCTCTGCGGATCGAACCTTGCTCAGGGCAAGTGGGACACCTGCCTCCCCGACCCAGGTTCGAACGTCCTGGAACTTCGAGCGGCCTGGTATGCCCTACAGTCCTTCTCTCACGTTCTGAAATGGGTGTCAGTGTTGTTAAGGATGGACAACACCACGGTGGTCACTTATGTAAAGAGGCAAGGGGGTACTCGGAGTTCCACTCTCCTTCGGGAAGTCGAGCCCATTCTATTATGGGCACAGAAGAACCTTTCCAACATCTCAGCAGTCTTCGTCCCAGGAGTCCAAAACACTCAAGCGGACTTCCTATCACGTACCGAGTTGGACAACAAGTGGTCCCTTCATGTACAGACGTTCAAGTGGATCTTGTCACTGGGAATCGATCCCGAAGTAGATCTGTTCGCTTGCCTCTGCAATTTCAAGCTGAAGACATTTTATACCAGGGGCCGCTGCAGCCAGGCCTTCAGAACAGACGCCCTGATGGATCAGTGGAGGTTCAGGAGGGCGTATGCCTTTCCGACACTTCCAGTTATCCTGAGATTCCTGCAGAGGCTCTGAGAGGAAGCAGTCAAAGTGGTGACAATAGCTCCCTATTGGCTGAACAGGCCTTGGTTCCCTCTCCTTGTCCAACTCAGTTTTTGGGACCCAGTGCCTCTCCCTCTCAGGCCGTACCTTCTTTCTCAGGGGTCAGTCCTGCACCCTTGTCCGACAGTGCTGAGACTGATGGTCTGGTTCTTGAGAGGTAGAGGCTAGAATCCCTTGGCTGTGCCTCAAAAGTGATCTCCACCCTCATGAGTTCAAGAAGATCTAGCACAAATAAGGTCTATGGAAGAATTTGGTCCAAATTCGTGGAATTTTGCTCTTCTAAGGGCAGGTCTTTTAGACATCCAGAAGTCCAAAATGTTCTCAGCTTACATAGTTACATAGTAGGTGAGGTTGAAAAAAGACACAAGTCCATCAAGTCCAACCTATGTGTGTGATTATATGTCAGTATTACATTACATATCCCTGTATGTTGCGGTCATTCAGGTGCTTATCTAATACTTTCTTGAAGCTATCAATGCTCCCCGCTGAGACCACCGCCTGTGGAAGGGAATTCCACATCCTTGCCGCTCTTACTGTAAAGAACCCTCTATGTAGTTTAAGGTTAAACCTCTTTTCTAATTTTAATGAGTGGCCACGAGTCTTGTTAAACTCTCTTCTGCGAAAAAGTTTTATTTCTATTGTAGGGTCACCACTATGGTATGTGTATATTGAAATCATATCCCCTCTCAAGCGTCTCTTCTTCAGAGAGAATAAGTTCAGTGCTCGCAACCTTTCCTCCTAACTAAGATCCTCCAGACCCTTTATTAGCTTTGTTACCTTTCTTTGTACTTGCTCCATTTCCAGTACATCCTTCCTAAGGACTGGTGCCCAGAACTAGACAGCATACTCCAGGTGCGGCCGGACCAGAGTCTTGTAGAGTGGGAGAATTATCGTTTTATCTCTGGAGTTGATCCCCTTTTTAATGCATGCCAATATTCTGTTTGCTTTGTTAGCAGCAGCTTGGCATTGCATGCCATTGCTGAGCCTATCATCTACTAGGACCCCCAGGTCCTTTTCCATCCTAGATTCCCCCAGAGGTTCTCCCCCCAGTCTATAGATTGCATTCATATTTTTGCCACCCAAATGCATTATTTTAAATTTTTCTACATTGAACCTCATTTGCCATGTAGTTGCCCACCCCATTAATTTGTTCAGATCTTTTTGCAAGGTTTCCACATCCTGCGGAGAAGTTATTGCCCTGCTTAGCTTAGTATCGTCTGCAAATACAGAGATTGAACTGTTTATCCCATCCTCCAGGTCATTTATGAACAAATTAAATAGGATTGGTCCCAGCACAGAACCCTGGGGAACCCCACTACCCACCCCTGACCATTCCGAGTACTCCCCATTTATCTCTGAACTCGCCCTTGTAGCCCTTGTAGCCAGTTTTCAATCCATGTACTCACCCTATGGTCCATGCCAACGGACCTTATTTTGTACAGTAAACGTTTATGGGGAACTGTGTCAAATGCTTTTGCAAAATCCAGATACACCACGTCTACGGGCCTTCCTTTATCTAGATGGCAACTCACCTCCTCATAGAAGGTTAATAGATTGGTTTGGCAAGAACGATTCTTCATGAATCCATGCTGATTACTGCTAATGATACCGTTCTTATTACTAAAATCTTGTATATAGTCCCTTATCCCCTCCAAGAGTTTATTATTGATGTTAGGCTAACTGGTCTGTAATTCCCAGGGATGTATTTTGGGCCCTTTTTAAATATTGGTGCTACCCACTTTGAAGTTCAGTGTCTACATTGGGTGAACTTGCTTTTTGTGTGTTTCATGGACTGTGCATGTGTTTTCAATTGCCTCATTAGCACACAAACCTATTTCATATAAAGCTTGCAGATAGCATTCTTTACCTTGCCATGAAAAGAGGCAAGATTGTGTGTGTGGGGGCGGCAAGAGAGTACATTTGGGTGTCCTTATCGAGTTTGTAACACATGTATTTTCGCTTTGTATTTTATTTGTTATGTCTTTGCAAAACAGATTTTTTTTTTACTTTGGTTTATTGTATTTTTTGGGTGGGGGATATTTTCCCCTGAAATTATTTTGATGTTGTCAATGTGTGTCGTTTGTAGGTTGTTCACTTTGATTTAATTGTCTGTGCTGCATTATTTTGCAAAATCTTTCTCAAGATGTTGTGAAAATTTTAAAATCCTTAATAGATATCAATTTGTGGGTGCAGTTCTTTTATCTCCTGTTAATTCCCAATGCAAAATGGTCAGACCTAAAAAAACATATTCTGTTAGTGTCCCAAATTTAACCTACATGTGTTTTTTGCTTTCATTGCTCTTTTCCAAGTCCTGTTTTGGTGACCAATAAAATTTCTTGCAAATTTTGATGTTTGTGTTTTTTGTTACTGTTCATGCAACAGATTTCCCAGCTGCAGCTTAACTAGGCTGATTGGCATTGGAAGACAAAACCGGTGTGATTTGTCAGTTACTTTCCTGGTGCCTTCATGGTAGCATATGCATGGATTGTGTGTATGCTGCCATGGATAGTCACCAAGAAAGGAAAAATTACAGAGCGGTAAGTATTCAATTTTCCTTTTTAGCACAGTGGTTCTCAGCCTCAGTCCTCAAGTACCCCCCCGACAGGACATGTTTTGTGAATTTATTTCATCTAAAATAGTTGTCCAAGATACCAAGCCATTGACTGTGATTTAAAGCACCTGTGCAAGATGAAGAAAAACCTGCAAACATGGCCTGTTGGGGGTACTTGAGGACAGGGTTAAGAAGCACTGATCTAAAATCGAGCTCAAGACAATCCTATTCTAATTGTGAGCATTTGAGGGAAACCAAGTGAGTGTTAGAACCCCTGCTTGTCTTTTTTAGGTTGGGCTTTGTGTCCCTTTTCTTAAAATTGTCTTCACTTCCTGTCACATACCCAAACAGGAAGTGAGGGTAAAACCCTACCAATGTCTTTTCTTGGGGACACACAGGTCAATCTAACTAGTGTCCCCATTAAGAAAATTGCACTCTAGCACTTTGTTGTGTACACCCCAAATTATTAGGTAGTTTTAGGGTTTAGTAAAGGCAAATCCACTCTGCAATACAAGTGTAGTCGCTGTAAATCTGAGGGGACGCACTGGTGATTTTATCATCCAATCATGTAGAAGCAAAGATGGTGTATTTTTATCTTTCTTGCATGTCCCCCTCAGATCTCCAGCAACTGAACTTCCAAGTGCCCTTGTAGTGAAAAGATTTGGAGAAAATGCAAACTCCAGGCAGATGGTGTCACAGGCGGGATTCAAACCAGCTACCCTTTTTGCTGCTAGGTGAAAGTGCTAACCACTACACCACTGTGCTGCACAAATATGTATCTATAGATGTAGGTTCTTGTATCCACTTGTGAAAATACAAGGGGGTCATGGCACATCTAAAGTCCAAATTTGGCACTTAAGATGGTCATGCACTATATGCAATCTGATTGGCCAATCTCTGCACAACTCGATATTTCAGAAATATAGGTAATAAGAAGACGCACTTGAACAATTAATTCAAATTTTTGGAAGTCAAACAGGCTCTTGCACTAAATCAAATTTTTCTATTTTTTTTAATTTTTCAATTTTTTTAAGATTGCAGTGTATGGTCACTTTTAAAGATCAAGATCTGAAAATATTAATTTCTTGGGTTTAGAAACACTTTTCTGTTCTTTGTAATGTATTGAAATATTTGTGTAAAAATAGAAAAAAAAAACATTTCAACGATATATGAAGTAATAGGAATGAGATTAGCATCAAAAGGGGTAATTAAGTGAGAACAACTACTAATTACCTAACAAGACACATCCAATGAGATGGGCGTGCGCTATTATCAATGAGAAAACAGCCGTTACCCTGGCAACAGTTGCTGTTTACATATTTATTATTGTGTTGTGGGTCTGCGTGCTCCGGTTCACAACCCAATCAATGATTTATCCGCCGCAACAATTAAGGTATGAACCGGCGCAGTAAATCAGCCCCATTGTGTGCTCGGGTTTATACTGTCAGTCAGTGGAAAGTGCCTATAGTGCTGACAAATACAACTACCACTTACATCAGAAGTGACAGTTCTGTGTATCTGTGCCTCCATGCTTGGAGTGAATCTACGTGCCTTACTGCTGGAAATACTCTTCCTACTACCGCCTCTCCTGTAATAAACATTGTCGGGTTTATAAAGTCAGTACGTGTGATTCGCTCGGTGAAGACGCTACACCCGACACCCGCTTACACACCGCTAAGAATAGCAGCGCTTTACCGCCGACGCTGCCCCCGCCCCAGTGTGAAAGGGGTCTAACGGTTATGTTCACATGTAGGTTAAAGAGGTCAATAGTCAGGTCTTTTCAACCATTCCCAATCATCAGCTCATAAAGGATTATTGCATGTAACATCTGGACAGTGCTAAGTCATTATGTTAGTGAGAGAATGACAGCAGAGGTATAGCATAGCATAGGATGATTTTACAACATAAACACTAGATAATATTCTGCAGCCTCTGCTACATTCAAACATATTAGCATTTACAATGTCAGCTGTACATACTAGTAATACACTGCAAGTTCCTGTGGGCAGAAAGACCTACCTGACCAGCCGGGCTCACCTCCCACTCTCAGAGGTCTGATTGTTCGGGGCTCTCGCCGGTCTGGGGGCAGGGCTCTCACCAGTCTGGGGGCAGGGCTATCACCGTTCTGGGGGCAGGGCTCTCAACAGTCTGGGGGCGGGGCTATCTCTGGTTCAGGGGCTCAGGGGTGGGGTTCTCATGGGTCCGGGGACGGGGCTCTCATAGGTCTGGGTGAGGTGCGCTCAGTGCTCCCGCTGGGTTTCTCTGCTGCTCCGAGCCTCTAAGCACATACAGGCTGCATGGGGCAAGGCAGGGCAGGGTCAAAGAGTCAGTGGAGCTCCCGGCCCCGCCCCTCCCTGCTGACAGAGCCTCCCTCCCAAAGCTGAGCCCCGGTGGTCGGGAGGTGTAACAGCAGACCAGGCTCAGGCAACACACAACATCGTGTGTAAGTCAGTGCCAAGTGAGGCGCTGCCGGCGCCACTAGTTAAAGGCAAAGCAGCACACATAACTTCTACTTCATCTGCAATCTACACTGACACTCTGGGGGGTTTCAACCCCCAAACCCTCCCATATATACGTCCTTGTGTATCTATACACAGGACTGTATATGACATGTTCCTGACCACCGCACTCTATACACAGGACTGTATATGACATGTTCCTGACCACCGCACTCTATACACAGGACTGTATATGACATGTTCCTGACCACTGCATTCTATACACAGGACTGTACATGACATGTTCCTGACCACTGCATTCTATACACAGGACTGTATATGACATGTTCCTGACCACCACACTCTATACACAGGGCTGTATATGACATGTTCCTGACCACTGCACTCTGTACACAGGACTGTATATGACATGTTCCTGACCACTGTACTCTATACACAGGGCTGTATATGACATGTTCCTGACCACCGCACTCTATACACAGGACTGTATATGACATGTTCCTGACCACTGCACTCTGGGCCGTTATTTCTGGTTATCTCTAAACTGATGACCTGTAATGGATTTAAAGCGTCATCTATGAGCAATTTTGGGTACCAAAGATTTTCCTCACTGCACCGACACACCTTGAACAAGATAGCAATAAAAAAATGAAAAATAGTAAAGGAAGAAATCCAATTGGTCAGTAAAATGACTTGTCTGGAATGTGGAGGCGGAGTCATTATTAATTTGTGTACAATACAATACACAACGTGTTACATTATTATAACAAAGTATTGTAGAAAAGATCACACCATAGAAAATGGGGGAAAGTAGAAAATATGAAGTAGATATGAAGTTGACATTTGTGTACAAGGAACACCTTAACAATTGCCACCATTTTATTCTCCAGGGCCTCTGCTTTCAGAAAATATATGTTTGGGGGTTTTATCTAATCTACAGGCCCAAAATCTATATATTACCATGTGTGCAAAAATAATGGAAAACCAGCTCTGGCAGTGAAAGGGTTAATGTGAGCTAGATGGGATCACTCTGCTGTGGTCACACTCTAAACATTAGAGCTCCCCCTAGCTGCAGCCTGGTAATAACATTGATAGGAGGTCTATTCATTTATCTGCTACATACCTCCCATCATTATATAAACGTCTCCTGACATTTAGGGGTCTATTCATAAATAATTTACATAATAATTCACCCAATGAAAATACATGTACATTCCTTCTGTGTGAATGAGGGAAAAATGGAGTTCAATTGGCTATTTGCTGGTCGAATAATTTCCATTGATTTAAAATAGAAAATACTACATTTGCCACTAGCTGGAGATAATTGCTATTATACTTAGTACCATCTAAAGTCCAAACATAGTATTTCTCATTTTAATTCAATGGTTAGTCTAATAGTGTTGGCTTATTTAAGTTATATCCTTCAGTGTGTGCTGTACTGATAAGTGTATGAGTATGATCTCAGGTATTAGTATGAAGACATGTCTGATGAAGGAGATTAAGAGGTCTATGTATTAGACTAATGTGACAATCATTCATCAAGCTGTTACCATTTCTGGCTGTGATTTAACACAGTGATTTCCTATGATCATCAGCTCCATCTAGTGGCCATAATCGGGTATTTTTCCTGAAATACCCCAATTAGTGCAATACTGCATTATGATCATTAGATGGAGTCAAGGAAATCAGTGTATGAAATAAAATACGGCCAATATTCATCATGGCTGGACGAATGCCGGTCATAACTGTTAAACTTTTTTTTTTTAATTAGACCTCTAATTGTTTGTAAAATTTTACACCACAAAATGCACTCAGCCAATGAAAGGTAATGACTCCATTTTTATTTTTCTCTGGCTATCAATGGCCAACACGGTACAACACTTCATCCATGTCTTTGGTGATCTCTTTATGAACTGTTTCTTACATGATGAAGATCAGTCATGGAGTATATCTGATTACCAACAATACAGACCTGATCACGGATGTGGAAATACGGGGCAATTTAGGTAACAGCGATCACAGGTCAATTGGCTTCAGTATGAATAACACAAATAGGAAACATAAGGGGAATACAAAGACACTGAATTTCAAAAGAGCAAACTTCCCTAAACTACAAACCTTGCTAAAAGGCATAAATTGGGATAAAATATTAGGAACAAAGAATACAGAGGAAAGATGGGTTTGCTTTAAGAGCATATTAAATAAGGGAATTAGCCAATGCATCCCATAGGGTAATAAATTTAAAAGGGTGAACAAAAGTCCTGGATGGCTTAACTCCAATGTAAAAAATGCATATAAAAGCAAAGGAGAAGGTCTTTTAAAAAATACAAGGTTGAGGGATCACTATCAGCATTCAGACTTTATAAAGAATGCAACAAGAAATGTAAGGGTGCAATAAGGACGGCTAAGATAGACAATGAAAGACACATAGCGGAGGAGAGCAAAAAAAACAGTAAAAAAGGGTGGACAGACCATATTGGCCCCATAAAGAATGAGGAAGGACATCTGGTTACAAAGGATGGGGAGATGGCGAAGGTATTGAATTTATTCTTCTCCTAAGTCTTCACGAGTGAATCGGGGGCTTCTGTAACCAAAACTGCAGTGTGTATCCTTAATGACACAACACAGGAAGCACCTACATGGTTAACAGATGACAGAATTAAAATTAGACTTGAGAAACTTAACATTAATAAATCACCGGGACCAGATGGCTTGCACCCGAGGGTACTTAGGGAACTCAGTCAAGTAATTGCCAGAGCATTGTTCCTAATTTTTACTGACAGTCTACTGACTGGAATGGTACCAGCTGATTGGAGAAAAGCCAATGTAGCACCAATATTTAAAAAGGGCCCTAAGAACTGGAGAGTCAATCCGTATGAAGCTGCTGCCTGGTGACAGGACTGGTCACTGAAGACTGGGCACCTCTGTTCAGAGAGTTGCTCCTCACTCATATATTGTGGATGTGGAAGGCAATCTCTACTGCCGCAATCGGGTGGATCTGCGAGTGGCAGAACAACTCACAGCAGAAGCCTATGAGCATTGTGCACATGATCCTCCTAAGGCACTCAATGCCCCTAGTCCTACAATGTGCCTTGTCCTACAATGTGCCTTGTCCTACAATGTCCCTAGACCTACAATGCCCCTAGTCCTACATTGTCCCTAGACCTACAATGCCCTTGTCCTACAATGCCCCTAGTCCTACAATCCCCCTTGTCCTACAATGCCTCTATACCTACAATGTCCCTAGACCTACAATGTCCCTAGACCTACAATGCCCCTAGTCCTACAATCCCCCTTGTCCTACAATGCCTCTAGACCTACAATGTCCCTCGACCTACAATGCCCCTTGTCCTACAATGCCCCTTGTCCTACAATGCCTCTAGACCTACAATGCCCTAGTCCTACAATGCCCCTTGTCCTACAATGCCTCTAGATCTACAATGTCCCCAGACCTACAGTGCCCCTATTCCTACAATGCCCCTTGTCCTACAATGTCCCAAGACCTACAATGTAGCTAGACGTACAATGACCCTAGTCCTACAATGTCCCTTGTGCTACAATGCCCCTAGACCTACAATTCCCCTAGACCTACAATGCCCCTTGTCCTACAATTTCCCTAGACCTACAATGTCCCTAGACCTACAATGCCCCATGTCCTACTGGACCACATAAGCAAGCAGAGACAATACTTTGGTCATATTTGAAGCATACCACGAGGATGACATAATGAAGCCACTATATCAGTAAGTTCTTCTGTACCAAACACACCAGCCAGGAAAGAAAGCAGCTCTTCAACACCTTCTGGAGCTGAACAGCATTTCCCAGGCAAAATCACTGTGGTCTTGTGCAGCGTTCGAGTTTCAAGACCACCAAATAGACTCCATCTGTAGTGTATCTACCAGTAACACAGCATGTTATGTTTAAGACTCTTCACAATCTGTTTTTAGGTTGTTTACACATTTTTGGATTGAATGTAAAAAAAAGGAGATGTTATGGAGTTCTTATACAAATACAGGGACTCTATGGTAATATACTCTATGGTAATATACTCTATGGTAATATTGCATTGCTTGTACTTCCTGTTTCCTGTTCTGTGTTTGCTGTTCCTGTTATACAATTCAATATGACTCCTCAAACAGCTTGCAGTGTCTTCATTTCTATACTGTAAAGCGCTGTGTAAACATTTGGTGTTATATAAATCCTGTATAATAATAATACTTGAAACAGCCGTGTTCACACTACGAGACGTTTCTTCAGCTGCAGTTCCTCTGAGGTCCACAAGATGGTGATCTCACCTCTACCCAGTAAAAAAGTCTCTATGGAATACAGGCAGGAAGTGATGTCAGGTACAGACAGGAAGTGATGTCAGGTACACGGGACATTCCATAAGACGTAGAGAGGAGACGTGGCAGGAACTGGCGGCAGAGGAGGTAATATGTAGATTAACCCCTTCAGGGGGATCAGTTGATGATTAATATATCTTCCCTCCAAAGCTGGCCATACATGGTTCAGTTTTATCGTTCAGCCAGCGGGATGAGAGGAAAAATCTGAAGTGATTCCCCCATCCACACATTGGAGGGGGATGGGGGAATCCTCCCCGCTGCACTATTGTATTCTGACAATGGGGGGCGCTCCTCCGCTCTCAGAATACACAGATCAGTGATGAAGCTATTGGCTGCAGCCGCTGATCGAGTGACTTTTATCCGGCAGTGACCACACATGGATGGAAATGTGACCGATCCCTGCTGAACCAGCTGAATTTCCATGTATCTATGGTCACCATAAGTGACTTCCTCCCCTCCCCCTCATCTCCTTCATTATGTAAGTCATGCTGAGATAATCTCCCATTGGCTGAGCAAAATTCTCATTTGTCTCTGAGCTCCTTCTTGCTATTCCTCGTCCTGCCTGTTGTTTCCTTGGATTGATTTTCTGTGTAGTGACCCCGGCTTCATCTCTTGGATGCGCTCGTCTGTTGCTTGTCCTGACCTTTATCCTGATTCCTGGATCTCCTCCTCATCTCTCCTCCATATCCTCTTACACAGCTTTTCTCCACACCTGCAGTGATCCTGGGGGGTGGAAACTTGGCACCAGCACTCAGCAAAATCCATCCCCACCATTAGAAGCTCTGGAGAAAATTGTTTGCTATTTACACTCCGTTCCTCCGCACATCACCTGATCACATGAGAGCTTACTTTCACAGATTCCTGACAGATTTCTGTATGGTAAAGGTCAAAGTTCACTCTTCAGTTTAGGAGAGGTAGGACGCACCCAGGAACAATGATTTGGTTTGCACATGAGCCTCATATAGAGGACCCCTCAAATCTCCCCATCCAAATGTCCCTTCATTCAGAGTCTATATGTCCTATGACATCACACTGACTTCACAGCTCCTCCTCCAAATGTCCCTCCATCCAGAGTCTATATGTCCTATGACATCACACTGACCTCACAGCTCCTCCTCCCAATGTCCCTCCATCCAGAGTCTTTATGTCCTATGACATCACACTGACCTCACAGCTCCTCCTCCCAAGGTCCCTCCATCCAGAGTCTATATGTCCTATGACATCACACTGACCTCACAGCTCCTCCTCCCAATGTCCCTCCATCCAGAGTCTATATGTCCTATGACATCACACTGACCTCACAGCTCCTCCTCCCAATGTCCCTCTATCTGGCTTTTTTTTCTGATGCTCTTAGGATGTGGGCGGACCCTTGGCATCCTCACTAGCAAAGTAGGACTGTTGGTCCTGCATTGTATGTAATGACATCAGAATGTCTGCTACAAGCTTTTAACCTTTTGGGGTCCTGTGTGGGTAAATCATATCTCAGTCTGAAGTGGACTTTAATAAAATGGAGACCTGAATGGAGAGGTGAGGAGGATTCTGGGAATATCATTTGATTTTACTATTTGTGTTCAGATCTAGAGTTTTCCTCCTGTGAAGTCTGGAGATCATATGACCATCACGTTGCCTCCACCTCCCTCCCTGATAGAATAGAGAAATACAAAGAAGATTCTAGAAGTCACCAGAGAGATCATGGAGGAGAGGTGAGCGGTGCTGGGAATTCTGGGACATTATCCAGTAACAGACAAGGGATGTGTCTGGATGGTGACTGTATCATTGTGTGTGTCAGGTTCCTATAAGGTGTCAGGATGTCACTGTCTATTTCTCCATGGAGGAGTGGAAGTATTTAGAAGGACACAAGGATCTCTACAAGGACGTCATGATGGACAATCAGCCGCCCCTCACATCACCGGGTAAGAGGAGACTTTATTGTAAAGGAGAGAGCAGTACGGAGGCTCCACCTAGATCCCCCATCATCTGATAAACACATAGAAACAATGTATTCAGTCAGTGTGTGTGTTTCCTACAGATGGATCCAGTAATGAGAACCCACCAGAGAGATGTCCCCGTCCTCTGTATTCCCGGGATTCCACACAGGAAGATCACACCATCCCTCACCATCATCAGGTAGATGAGGAACAATCACTGATAGTATCATTAGGATCTGTACATTATCTGCATTGTTACAATTGATGTCATTTTTATTATATATTCAGAGTGGAAACCTGAGAGATTCTAAAATTGAAGCAAAAGAAGAGGTAAAAGAGGAGGATGATGAGGATGGGGTGATGGAGGAGTCAGAGTCTCTAAAAGAACACAAAGATCTGTACCAGGACACCATGGTGGAGACATCCAGCTACAGAAACCCACCAGAGAGATGTCCCCGTCCTCTGTATTCCCGGGATTCCACACAGGAAGGTCACACCATCCCTCACCATCATCAGGTAGATGATTGACAATTATTGGTAGTTCTGATTTATACACAGCATGTTTGTTACAAATAATGTTTCATTATATCTTTCAGAGTGGAATTCTCGGGGATGATAATATTAATGTTAAAGAAGAGTATAAAGAGGAGGATGAGGAGTATGGAGAGATGGAGGAGTTTTCAGAAGGACACAAGGATGCGATGGAGCCACCAAATACCAGGAACCCACCAGAGAGATGTCCCCATCCTCTGTATTCCCGGGATTCCACACAGGAAGATCACACCATCCCTCACTGTTACAAGGTAGGTTGGATGGATCATCTAGAACATGGACTCCTAGAGATGATGTGTGGATTTTTTTATGTGATGTCACAATTATAAATCCTATTGTTTACAGATGATATTCACTTTTATTTTCTTGATTTAGAGTGGAGATCCAATCGATATAGAATTTGAGGTTAAATCAGAAGAAGAAGAGACGTATGTGAGGGATGATCAGCAGTCTATGGAGGAGGATGGAATAACGGGGACATTTATAGAGGAGGACACTCCTACAGAGATCAGCACAGGTGGGTCATTAACACTAAATACCTCCCTCTACCATACTGCTCACTGATTGGTCCAGAGTAGGGCAAGAACTGGGTGATAATCTTCCTTCTTTGTGCTGCAGACACAATTTATGGATCTAGACTGCATTTATGGAAATTCTGGGGTTCAGCTGGCAGCAAAAGGTTGAATTTTACCATAAATGTTGCTCTACCTAGGCACCATGGGCATGTTCTTTGCATCTTCTACCTCATGCCCAGGTCTAGCATGATCTCTGACAGAACAATTAATGGGGTGGGCAACTGTATGGCAAATGAGGTTCAATGTAGAAAAATGTAAAATAATGCATTTGGCTGACAAAAATCTGAATGCAATCTATACACTGGGGGGAGAACCTCTGGGGGGATCTAGGATAGAAAAAGGACCTGGGGGTCCTAGTAGATGATAGGCTCAGCAATGTCATGCAATACCAAGCTGCTGCTAACAAATCAAACAGAATATTGGCATTAAAAAGGGGATCAACTCCATGCTAAGTTTCCCCGTACATCGGTGGGAGTCGGAGGCGTAACTGGAAGCAGATGGTGGTGTGTGTTGGTGAGGAGTGAGAGCGTGTGCGCACCCTGCTCCACGAATACGATGCCCCTGGCGTAATCAGCGGTAGTACTTGGTGTCTCTAGCCTCTCTCACCGCTGAGCTGCCTGTGTCTCCTATCCCCCCTGTGAGCATCTGTCGGGGATTGCACAGTGTACCCGTAGACACCTGCCGAATCTCGGAGGGCGCTTGTAGCCTGACAGCTGCAGCGTAATCTCGCGAGACTAGGGACCTTGAGGAGGGATGGCCGCTGCAGGAACAGGAGACAGCAGCGGTGGCGTTTGTGTGTGCACTCCGAAAGGTTTCTGGGAAGCCATGTAAAGAACTGTACTCAGCTTGGGGCGGCACTAAGGACATGCTGTGGATACCAGTACACTGATAAGGCAGTGAGTAAAAACACATTCAGCTCGGCAAGACGGAGGTATTGTCTGCATTAAATTCCTTTTTCCTCTCTCCTATATATACACTGTGGTCGGAGGGTGATCTACTAAGGGGATGTGGATTGTGGAGGACTGTAAGGCCGAGCGGTGTGCCTGGGAAGAGACTTTTATACACAGCATGAGTGGAAACATTGCTTTGGGCACATTAGTATAGCAATAATCTGTTTTTTTTTTATCTCATTGCTGCAATAGCTAAAGTATAACAGGCGTTGATGAGTGGGGCTGCTTATCCGTGCTTTGTGCGATAATTAAAGTATTCGTGCACCCCACCACAGTCAAAAAACCTTTTTAGTAGATTGGGCACTATGTCGACAAGGAGGAAAGCAGATGAACACACTAGCCAGGAGGGTGTGGGAGTTCAATCTTTACGATCGGCCAAAGAAAAGGAGAAGGACAAAGGGGCTCAGCCAACTGTGGCAGATGCAACAGCGGCGGCTGTGGCAGCAACCGCCAAACTGGAGAGAATGGTCCACATAGCAGAACACACTCCAAATAAGGGGGGCAGCATGCACAAACAAAATCATCAAGGGATAGAAAGAGCCAAGGGCTCCCGAGTTTGCCCACAAGTGCCTCTGGTATAAAGAACTCCACTAGTAAAGGGCCAGGAGGGACTGAAAAAGAAATAGAGGCCCCCGCCACCTTAACACCGCTAGTGGAAGGAGAACCCTCCCTGAAAGACATTCTTTTGGCAATTAACACATGCAAGCACTCCCTGGGTGAATTAGGAGATCAAATGAAGGACATCAAAGAGGAGCTTGTCCTGGCACGGTATGAGCTCCAGAAAACAGTAGAAAGAGTAACCGAAACGGAAAAAAGAATAAGTGCGATAGAGGATGAGCTGTACCCTATGAAGCAGGAGGCCAAAGTCTGGAAAGAGAAAATAGTTAGTCTGGCAGGAAAATTTGATGAAATAGAAAACAGACTCCGAAGGGATAATGTGAGGGTGGTGGGATTACCTGAAAGGAGTGAAGGCCCAGATCCGATAGCATTCTTAGAGGGCTGGCTGATCGAGACTTTTGGAAGGGAGACATTTACGCAACAGTTCTCGATTGAAAGAGCGCATAGAGTCCCTTTTAGGCCCCCCACACAAGGAAGTCCCCCAAGACCGTTGATAGTGAAATTTTTAAATTACAAGGACAAAGTAAGACTTCTTCGAAAGGCCAGAGAGTTGGGGAAAGTCTTGTACAGAGGCACTAGGATATCAATATACCCAGACTTCTCCCCTGACCTCCAGAAACGTAGAGCTGAATTCTTAGGAGTCAAACGTAGCCTTCAAAAATTTAATGTCACATATGCTCTTTTGTACCCTGCCAGGCTTCGGATAAATGCACTGGGAGGCAGTCAGATTTTTGATTCACCTGCTGGTGCGCTAGCATGGTTAGAGGATAAGAGAGATCAACTACCCATGAAATAACTGTGAAATAGTTAGTAAAATGGCTTGAATAGGACACACATAGGTGGGGCACAATATTTAAAATAATAATGTTGCTTTTTAAGTGGAGTGGGGTGGGGTTTTTGATACGGTAGATGGAAGTGGGAATGGAATGGGGTTGGTTTAAAAAAAGTGTTTACACGGTCTTAGGGAAGGTGGGGTGGGCGTCGGGTGGGGGGGAGGGGAGATGAGGGAACGGGAGGTTGGAGCACGGTATGGATAGGATTTTATGTGACGGTCATTAAAAAAGCCTTGTGGGGTAACCTAGAATGGTATGGGATGGGTGGGGGGAGGGTGGAAAACAACATAAGTATCTTGAGTTGGGTGGGCTCGGGGAGGTGGGGGGAGGGGAAAGGGTATGTAATTAGGAGAACACATTGGAGGGGAATATTTGAGACACTAAAGGGTAAGAAAATACACGGACACACTGGACTCTGCTCTAGCACATTGGGCACAACAAAAGATAGGTTACCTTACTGTACACTGGAATATGTAATAACACAATGGGCACAGTAAAATATGGACACATTAGTAAAGTTTGGAGTGAGAAAGTATGTGTATGCTTTGTAAATATTGGGATACTGATTTTCACATATCCGATAAGGAGGAAGTTTGCCTCTCTGACAAAGGGGAGCAACCTAGGTAAAATGGGCAAATATGACACAAAGGGCAGTAGTGACAACCGGAGTCTGGGATCTAACATTGCAAGGTGCTCTATAAGGACTATTAGTATTAGCTGTCTCTCTTTCCATGAAATCTTTAAGGTTAAGCATGTGTTTCTATGTCTCGCTTCTCCTGGTTAACTATTTTTTAGAATAATAAATGGTTTTGAACATCGGATCAAGGAATGTTCAAGGGATGGGTACCCCTGCTAAAAGGGCAGTTGTCTTTGATACGTTGGATATTTTTAAGGTGGGCATTGTCTGCCTACAGGAGACACATTTGTCCAAAGACACCAAATCCCAAATAAGAAAGAAGCGATTTCAGCACCAATTCCATGCGGTGCACACCTCATACTCTAGAGGTGTGTCGGTGCTGATTGGTAAAGGGGTAATGTTCTCCTGCAGGCAGTGTGATATAGATACGGAGGACCGTTATATTTTTTTACATTGTACAATAGAGAACCAGGAATGTTTATTAGCAAATATTTACATCCCCCCCCCCTTTTAAATTAGAAGTTTTGTTTCGCTTACTGGAATTCATAGCAGGTAAACCAAGCATACCAATCATTGTAGTTGGGGACTTCAACGTTGTTATTAATAGCAAAATAGATAGGTTCCCCCCAGGAAATCAGGGGCGGGGGCTACAAGAAAATCGAATGGGCCAATTCCTACAAGAAGCGGGCCTGCTGGACCTCTGGAGAATACGGAACCCTGAGGCACAGCAATTTTCATGCTATTCGGGTTCCTATTCTACACTTTCAAGGATAGACTTTATATTGAGTAACGATTTAGCCTCTCCAATAATTAAAGATATAATTTATCAACCTAGAGGGGTGTCGGACCATTCACTGTTGACAGCCACGATAAATATAGGATATAAGAAATCTTGTAGATGAATCCAATGTGGTTTGAAATAATAGAGGATCAGAATGAGATTGCAGCTAAGTTGAACGAATTTATAGTGCTCAATAAGGATACAACAACAAGAGGGGTGATGTGGGACACGTTAAAGGCATACCTAAGGGGTTTACTTATCCAGCAGGTCGCAAGAATTAAAAAAATGTCGTTGAACTGGGAGGAGAAGGTCAGAAAGGAGTTGCCGCAGAACAGGAGTATGTGAAAGACCCATCCTCTGCTAAACAAAGTATATGGGAGAATAAGCAACAGATATACAAGGATGTAATGGGTAGGAAGTCTGAAAACAAGAGACTGCTCCAAAAACAAATAGCGTTTGGGGAAGGGGAAAAGGTTGGGAAAATTCTGGCTCATATAATTAAATCTAGTTCCTCCCCCTCCACGGTCCCCGCTATTAGAACTAAGTGTGGTGAAGTCTCGTCTTCGGTAGACGAGATTGGCGACACTTTTAAGAAATACTATGAAGAGTTGTATAAATCTTGGGGGGCGGTGGGAGACGAGGAAATGGACAGCTTCTTTGGGAACATTGTGCTGCCCTCCCTTACAGACACCGACAGGGAGATACTGGAGGGACCGCTAACTTTAGAAGAAATTAGAACAGCAGTAAGGGAAATGGCAAACCCGAAATCGCCTGGCCCTGATGGCCTCCCCACAGAGACGTACAAAAAATACGGGGAAGTACTACTCCCGGAGCTCCTCAATGTATTTGACTGGGCAAAGAAAGAGGGGAAGCTACCCAATTCAATGTCCGAGGCAACAATTATTATGTTATACAAGGAAGGGAAAGACCCCCTAGATCCTGGGTCTTATAGACCTAAATCCTTGCTTTGTGCAGATGCTAAAATCTTAGCCAAGATTCTTGCTACCAGACTTAAAAAAATAATTCATAAATTAGTCCATCCAGATCAAACAGGGTTTATACCTCATAGATCTACCAGTAGGAATATTAGGAGGTTTTTTCTAAACCTGCAAATCCCAATAGAAAATGCAGGCTCACGGGCGGCTATGATGTTAGATGTGGTAAAGGCGTTCGACAGCCTTGAATGGGGTTTTATGTGGCGTGTCCTGAAGGAGTTTGGTTTCGGCCCCTCCTTTAGAAAATGGGTTAAAATTCTATACAATGACCCCAGTGCTAAAGTTAAAGTCAACAATTCTCTCTCTGATAGGTTCCGACTTGAAAGAGGCACAAGACAGGGGTGCCCTCTGTCACCTCTGATTTTTGCCCTGGCAATGGAACCGGTGGCAGCTGCAGTGAGGCAACATCACATTATGGAAGGGTTTCGGAGGTGGGATAGAGAGGAGAGGATTGCGTTATACGCGGACGATGTCCTCATATTTCTGGGGGACACGGAGCACTCACTTAGACAGGTGATAGATATCTTCACGAGTTTTGGAAGGCTATCTGGTCTCACCATAAACTGGGAGAAATCAGCGTTATTACCAATAGATCCAATCAAGAATGACATCCCCTTGGATAAACTCCAAATGGAAACAGTAGTGACAACAAAATACCTAGGTATCTATATAACAAGGGATCCGGGTAATTATATAAATGACAACTTGGTTCCCTTGCTGTCTAAATTTAAAAACCAGATTGTTATATGGAGAGGGCTCCCATTGTCAGTTGCTGGTCGATGTAATCTGATCAAAATGCTGTGGTTGCCCCAGTTATTGTATGTAATGCATAATACACCAATGTGGATCCACAGGAAATGGTTTAAAAAAATTGATTCATTGCTTAGAGAGCTTATATGGAAAGGGGGACAGTCTAGGATAGGTTTACAAACCCTACAACTATCAACTCAAGAAGGGGGTATGGCGGTCCCACACCCCCGAAGTTACTTCCTAGCTGCTCAGTTACAACATATAGGATCAGGGCATAGTAATGGGGGAATATTGACTGCGGGAGCACCACATGAATCACTACCGGAGGTCCTGGAGGCGAACTCCTTTGCCTTCAGAGCCCCGTCGGTTAAATTAATAACAAAAGTGTGGAAATCTATTAAAACCTTGAAAGGAATGGGTGGTATGGCTAAGTTTGCCCCTCTATGGGATAATAAGAATCTACGAGAATTAATACCAATGGGGAAAATAAAGGCGTGGGAAACAAGGGGAATAGTCAGACTGGCCCAACTGTACAATGGTAGCACCCTGAAAACATTCTCCTCACTAAAGGAGGAATTCGATATACCAAACTACTCGTACTTTAATTATCTGCAAATTAGACATGCCTTAAAAGCTCAATTCGGGGAACAAGGTCCGAGGTGGAGTCATTCTCCCATTCTTCAAAGAATAGGTAGCTCTGAAGGACCCAGGGGATCTATAGCAGAAATATACCCATATATAAGTAGAGATAGCATGGAGAGACCTGAAAAACTTAAGTGCAGAAGTAAATGGGAAAGGGACCTGGGTAACATATCGGATGAACAGTGGAAAAAGATACTGGTGGGAGGTTACCAGGTCTCGGTTTCACCTGCTCAGAAGTTCTCACACTTAATGCTCTTGCATAGGACCTACTACACACCAAAAAGAGTATATGAATTCGGGCGGAGGGTGGACGCTAACTGTCCAAGTTGCCAGAATACTGGGGACTTGATCCATATGATATGGAAATGTCCAAAACTATTCCGGTATTGGGGGGAAATTCTAGAAACTATAAATAAGATCTTTAAATTAGAACTGAAAATGGATCCAAAGTTGTGTATCCTTGGAGTTGGGGAGGGTCTAGGGAGAGGCAACTGTAAATTGAAAGCAGCGTTGAGATGCCTCTTTCAGGCAAGAAAATTAATAGCACAAAGATGGCAGGCAGAGAGACCCCCCTCAAAGGACGATTGGGTTAGAACAGTAACCGATACAGTTTGGAAAGAAAAAGTAGTATATGCAAGGAGGTAAAACCTAAAGGAGTTCAAAAAAATATGGAATCCATGGCTAGAGGAATTGGGGTATCCTATATAAGGTGTGAGCAGAAAGGTGAAGGTGTAGAGTTATATATGGCGCTTAGAAATCATGTAAGCAAGGAATATAAGATAGGGGGGAGGGTAAGTAGGTAGGTTATCAGAGGTGGGGTGGGGGGGTTGGAAAGGGGGAAAAAAAAAAAAAAAGAGGCGAGTAATCACCTATGGTATGTGATATATACATTATAATGTACATGGTGCATGTAAGAATTTTGTATTTGGAAATATTTGTATATTGTGCAGAATTGAATAAAGATTATTAAAAAAAAAAAAAAAAAGGGGATCAACTCCAGAGATAAAGTGATAATTCTCCCACTCTACAAGACTCTGGTCCAGCCGCACCTGGAGTATGCTGTCCAGTTCTGGGCACCAGTCCTCAGGAAGGATGTACTGGAAATGGAGCGAGTACAAAGAAGGGCAACAAAACTAATAAAGGGTCTGGAGGATCTTAGTTATGAGGAAAGGTTGTGAGCTCTGAACTTATTCTCTCTGGAGAAGAGTCACTTGAGAGGGGATATGATTTCAATTTATAAATACTGTACTGGTGACCCCAAAATAGGGAGAAAACTATTTTGCGGAAGTTAGTTTAACAAGATTCGTGGCCACTCGTTAAAATTAGAAGAGAAGAGCTTTAACCTTAAACTACGTAGAGGGTTCTTTACTGTAAGAGCAGCAAGGATGTGGAATTCCTTCCACAGGCGGTGGTCTAAGCTGGGGGCATTTAAGAAACTATTAGATAATCACCTTAATAACCGCAACATACAGGGATATACAATGTAATACTGACACATAATCACACACATAGGTTGGACTTGTGTCTTTTTTAAACCTCACCTACTATGTAACTATGTAACAATCCCCCCAGGATTACTTGCTCTGTTGTCTGCTGGCTGTGCCGGGTGGAGGGATATGTCTGTATAGTCTCAGACCCAAGTCACTGAGTGCAGTCTCAGGAGATGGGAGGCAGCGGTGTGGGACCTCTGCAACTTGTCTCATGTAAACATTTAATCTTCTTCTGATTACTGAATACCAATATTATGAGTCCTGACCCTTATACTATATAATTTATATTGTACATTATATACTCCTGACCCCTGCACTATATACTCTATGGTGTACATTACATACTCCTTACCCCTGCACTATATACTCTATGTTGTACATTACATACTCCTAACCCCTGCACTATATACTCTATGTTGTACATTACATACTCCTGACCCCTGCACTATATACTCTATAATGTACATTACATACTCCTGACCCCTGCACTATATACTCTATATGTACATTACATACTCCTGACCCCTGTAATATATACTCTATGGTGTACATTACATACTCCTTACCCCTGCACTATATACTCTATGGCAGGCATGTCCAAAGTTCGGCCTGCGGGCCAATCATGGCCCGCGGTCCGGTTTCGGACGGCCCGTCTGGTAATTTTGACATATATATCTTTTGTGGCCCCCAACTAATCCCAGAGCGCCGGGGGCCGCAAAAGATAGATATGCTGGCTGCCTTGGAGGGGGCGGGGCAAGCGCCGTACAGGATACAGGAGAATTTCCTGTGTACACGGCGTGCTGTGTAAAAGGAAGTCCTGTCTCCTGCGCTGCCATTGGACAATTGTTTTGTCAATCATAGGAGGCGGGACTTTCAATTAAAGAGGCCGCCGTGTAAACAGGAGTTTCTCCTGTATATCTGTGGGCGCTCGTCCCGCCCCCTCCCTGTCTCCTCCAAGGCTGCAGATGGACATGAATCAGGCTGCAATGACGGCAATGGTGAGTCTGCATTCATGTCAATGTGGTGGGGGCTGCCGTATTTATGCCAATGTGGTGGGGGCTGCATTCATGTCAATGTGGTGGGGGCTGCCGTATTTATGCCAATGTGGTGGGGGCTGCATTCATGTCAATGTGGTGGGGGCTGCATTCATGTGAATGTGGTGGGGGCTGCATTCATGTGAATGTGGTGGGGGCTGCATTCATGTCAATGTGGTGGGGGCTGCATTCATGTGAATGTGGTGGGGGCTGCATTCATGTCAATACGGTGGGGGCTGCATTCATGTGAATGTGGTGGGGGCTGCATTCATGTCAATGTGGTGGGGGCTGCCGTATTTATGCCAATGTGGTGGGGGCTGCATTCATGTCAATGTGGTGGGGGCTGCATTCATGTCAATGTGGTGGGGGCTGCATTCATGTCAATGTGGTGGGGGCTGCATTCATGTCAATACAGTGGGGGCTGCATTCATGTCAATGTGGTGGGGGTTGCATTCATGTCAATGTGGTGGGGGCTGCATTCATGTCAATGTGGTGGGGGCTGCAGATAGGCACTGATTAGGCTGCATTGATGGGCACTGACCCTTATTTTGCTTCACAGTTCTTTATTTAAAATTTAAGATTTTTTTCCTGAAACTTCCTTTTTAAAGTGAAGGTGCGTGTTATAAGCCGATTAAATCCGGTATATCCAAATAACATGCCCAGGCTCATCTATTCACCACACACAGCACAAAGGCGGGAGAATTCTTGTTGGGCCATGTGTTAGCGCTCGGACGGACACACTTAGACCAAATTTTAATGGTTTAAGAATGTCAGGCAAAATGGTCGGCCCTCAAGCATGTTCTATTTTATCAAATCCGGCCCTCTTTGAAAAAAGTTTGGACACCCCTGCTCTATGTTGTACATTACATACTCCTGACCCCTGCACTATATACTCTATATTGTACATTACATACTCCTGACCCCTGCACTATATACTCTATGTTGTACATTATATACTCCTGACCCCTGCACTATATACTCTATATTGTACATTACATACTCCTGACCCCTGCACTATATACTCTATGTTGTACATTACATAATCCTGACCCCTGCACTATATACTCTATGTTGTACATTACATTATTCTGATACTATATAGTCCTATCTGCTGTATCTTATACAATATGTTGCACATTATAGTCCTGACTTCTGCTCTCTCCCCTCTACCCACTGCTATATATACACATAATATGGATTCTCTTTTGTTACACCCATTTCCTACCAGCTGGACATTTTATATCTGATGATCTGATTGGTTCCTGCTGTGCTCCAATCTGCGCATGTCTAGTAATAATCTTTGTATTTCTATTTTAGTAGATGGACGGGAGATGAGGAAAACCTCAGAGGATTGTCTCACTTTGTCTCCAGACTGTAAAGTAGAAGATGAGGACATCACACAGTATAGTCCAGGAGAAAACCCGACTACCTCAAATGTCCATCCGGCACCACACAGTGTAGATGGACCATCGTATTCCTCTTATCCTGAGGAACCTCAGACTGTGAGGGACGGGGCCGTCCTTCCAACAGAGAAGAGCTTTTCCTGTACTGAGTGCGGGAAGTGTTTCCGTTTTAAATCCACGCTTAATGAGCATAAAAGATCTCACACAGCGGAGAAGCCGTATTCCTGTCCTGAGAAGTCCAATCTTGACACACATCAGAGATCTCATGCGGGGGAGAAGCCGTATTCCTGTTCTGAGTGCGGGAAATATTTTTCAGTGAAATCCGATCTTTACAATCATCAGAGATCTCACACAGAAGAAAAGCCACATTTCTGTCCTGAATGCGGGAAGTGTTTCTGTTTTAAATCTGAACTTAATAGGCATAAAAGATTTCACACAGGAGAGAAACCGTATTCCTGTACCGAGTGTGGGAAATGTTTCCATTCTAAATCACATCTTAATGTGCATAAAAGATCTCACACAGGAGAGAAGCCGCATTCCTGTCCTGAGTGCGGGAAATGTTTCCATTCTAAATCACATCTTAATGTGCATAAAAGATCTCACACAGGAGAGAAGCCGCATTCCTGTCCTGAGTGCGGGAAATGTTTTGTACAAAAATCACAACTTGTCACACATCAGAGATCTCACACAGGGGAGAAGCCGTATTCCTGTCCTGAGTGTGGGAAGTGTTTTTCACAGAAGTCCAGTCTTTCCAAACATCAGAGCTCTCACACGGGGGAGAAGTCGTTTTCCTGTTCTGAGTGCGGGAAATGTTTTTCACAGAAGTTCAATCTTTACAGACATAAGAGATCTCACACGGGGCAGAAGCCGTATTCCTGTCCTGAGTGCGGGAAATGTTTTGTACAAAAATCACAACTTGTCACACATCAGAGATCTCACACAGGGGAAAAGCCATATTCCTGTCCTGAGTGCGGGAAGTGTTTTTCACAGAAGTCCGATCTTAACACACATCAGAGATCTCACACGGGGCAGAAGCCGTATTCCTGTCCTGAGTGCGGGAAATGTTTTTCACGGAAGTCCAGTCTTTCCAAACATCAGAGATCTCACACGGGGCAGAAGCCGTATTCCTGTCCTGAGTGCGGGAAATGTTTTTCGGTGAAGTTACATCTTGACACACATCAGAGATCTCACACGGGGCAGAAGCCGTATTCCTGTCCTGAGTGCGGGAAATGTTTTGTACGAAAATCACATCTTGTCACACATCAGAGATCTCACACGGGGGAAAAGCCGTATTCCTGTCCTGAATGCGGAAAATGTTTTTCAGAGAAGTGCAATCTCTACATACATCAGAGATCTCACACAGGGCAGAAGCCTTATTACTGTCCTGAGTGCGGGAAATGTTTTGTACAAAAATCACATCTTGTCACACATCAGAGATCTCACACAGGGGAGAAGCTGTATTCCTGTCCTGAGTGCGGGAAATGTTTTTCACAGAAGTGCGATCTTAACATACATCAGAGATCTCACACGGGGGAGAAGCCGTATTCCTGTCCTGAGTGTGGGAAATGTTTTTCACAGACGTCCGATCTTAACATACATCAGAGATCTCACACGGGGGAGAAGCCGTTTTCCTGTCCTGAGTGCGGGAAATGTTTTTCAAAGAAATCCAGTCTTTCCATACATCAGAGATCTCACACAGGGCAGAAGCCATATTCCTGTCCTGAGTGTGGGAAATGTTTTTCAGTGAAGTCCAGTCTTGACACACATCAGAGATCTCACACAGGAGAGAAGCCGTATTCCTGTCCTGAGTGTGGGAAATGTTTTTCAGTGAAGTCTAGTCTTGACACACATCAGAGATCTCACACGGGGGAGAAGCCGTTTTCCTGTCCTGTGTGTGGGAAATGTTTTTCAAAGAAATCCAGTCTTTCCAAACATCAGAGTTCTCACACGGGGAGAAGCCGTATTCCTGTCCTGAGTGAGGGAATTGTTCCTCACTGAAGTCCTGTCTTCCTGTACATCAGGGATCCCACACAACCCTCGAGGTGTATTAGTGCCTTGAGTGTGGGAAATGTCTTCTATATGAATGTTGCTGGACATCACATCTCTCATGTGGGGAAGAAGCACACCCTGATATACACCTCAGATATACTCCATGGCTGATCTTCATCATGTAAGAAACAGTTGATAAGGAGATTGGAGATCACCAAAGACATGGATGAAGTGTTGTAAAATACAATGGATGGGCGGCTCATACAGGTCTGGTAATGTACTTTTATGTCATGGCTTTCTTCCAGGTCCGCACCCATGCACACGCACACCCAGAAACCTCCACTGTCATTGGCTGTAGGATAAGTTTGTCAGCAGGTCCCAGCCAATGATTTTGCCCCGTACCCTGCTGATCACCTGCAGCCAATGACAAATCACTCCTGTGTTTTATTTTATAAACACGAGGAGCTATCTTGTGATTTCTTCTCTTCCTGAGTCCTTTTCGGGTTCAGGAAGAGAAGAGAACACCACACTGTGAGTATAATCACCACACTTTACACCCACACACCTTAGATTGGCACATTTAACCCCATTGATTGCCCTCATTCACCCTTTGATCACCCCTGTCACCCAACCAGTGCCATTAGTACAGCGTCAGTGTACAGTATTTTTCACCAATCGCTGTATTAGGGTCACTTGTTACATCAGATAGCACCAGGGTCAGCTAGCATTAGATTGTCAGCTCACTATCGCACTCACACTATAGGATCCTGATCACCAACATTACTAGTATAGTGTCTGTATGATCAATATCCTGATCATGAACAGAACTATATGAGTCCCCCCCTTAGTATAGAATCTGTATGGATCAATATCCTGATCATAAACAGAACTACAGTCAGGTCCATAAATATTGGGACATCGACACAATTCTAACTTTTTTTGGCTCTATACACCACCACAATGGATTTAAAATAAAATGGTCAAGATGTGCTTTAACTGCAGAGTTTCAGCTTTAATTTGAGGGCATTTACATCCAAATCAGGTGAACGGTGTGGGAATTACAACAGTTTGTAAAGGCGCCTCCCACTTTTTAATGGACCAAAAGTAATGGGACAATTGGCTGCTCAGCTGTTCCATGGTCAGGTGTGTGTTATTCCCTCATTATCCCATTTACAAGGAGCAGATAAAAAGTCCAGAGTTAATTTCAAGTGTGCTATTTGCATTTGGAATCTGTTGCTGGTGTGCTCAGCAACACCAAAAGACCCGGAAGACCACGGAAAACAACTCTGATGGATGACCGAAGAATTCTTTCCCTGGTGAAGAAAACACCCTTCACAACAGTTGGCCAGATCAAGAACACTCTCCAGGAGGTAGGTGTATGTGTGTCAAAGTCAACAATCAAGAGAAGACTTCACCAGAGTGAATACAGAGGGTTCACCACAAGATGTAAACCATTGGTGAGCCTCAAAAACAGGAAGGCCAGATTAGAGTTTGCCAAACAACATCTAAAAAAGCCTTCACAGTTCTGGAACAACATCCTATGGATAGATGAGACCAAGATCAACTTGTACCAGAGTGATGGGAAGAGAAGAGTATGGAGAAGGAAAGGAACTGCTCATGATCCAAAGCATACCACCTCATCAGTGAAGCATGGTGGTGGTAGTGTCATGGCGTGGGCATGTATGGCTGCCTATGGAACTGGTTCTCTTGTATTTATTGATGATATGACTGCTGACAAAGCAGCAGGATGAATTCTAAAGTGTTTCGGGCAATATTATCTGCTCATATTCAGCAAAATGCTTCAGAACTCATTGGACGACGCTTCACAGTGCAGATGGACAATGACCTGAAGCATACTGCGAAAATGATCAAAAGAGTTTTTTAGGAGAAAGAAGTGGAATGTTATGCAATGGCCAAGTCAATCACCTGACCTGAATCCGATTGATCATGCATTTCACTTGCTGAAGACAAAACTGAAGGGAAAATGCCCCAAGAGCAAGCAGGAACTGAAGACAGTTGCAGTAAAGGCCTGGCAGAGCATCACCAGGGATGAAACCCAGCGTCTGGTGATGTCTATGCCTTCCAGACTTCAGGCTGTAATTGACTGCAAAGGATTTGCAATCAAGTATTAAAAAGTGAAAGTTTGATGGATGATTGTTAATCTGTCTCATTACTTTTTGTCCCTTAAAAAGTGGGAGGCACATATACAAACTGTTGTAATTCCTACACCATTCACCTGATTTGGATGTATAGTGGGGATGGAAAGTATCCAGACCCCCCTTAAATTTTTCACTCTTTGTTATATTGCAGCCATTTGCTAAAATCATTTAAGTTCATTTTTTTTCTCATTAATGTACACACAGCACCCCATATTGACAGAAAAACAGAATTGTTGACATTTTTGCAGATTTATTAAAAAAGAAAAACTGAAATATCACATGGTCCTAAGTATTCAGACCCTTTGCTGTGACACTCATATATTTAACTCAGGTGCTGTCCATTTCTTCTGATCATCCTTGAGATGGTTCTACACCTTCATTTGAGTCCAGCTGTGTTTGATTATACTGATTAGACTTGATTAGGAAAGCCACACACCTGTCTATGTAATGTAATATATGGCAAGGCACAGATCTGGCCAAAGTTACAAAAAAAATCTGCTGCACTAAAGGTTCCTAAGAGCACAATGGCCTCCATAATCCTTAAATGGAAGACGTTTGGGACGACCAGAACCCTACCTAGAGCTGGCCGTCCGGCCAAACAGCTATTGGGGAGAAGAGCCTTGGTGAGAGAGGTAAAGAAGAACCCAAAGATCACCGTGGCTGACCTCCAGAGATGCAGTCAGGAGATCGGAGAAATGTTGTAGAAAGTTAACCATCACTGCAGCCCTCCACCAGTCTGGGGTTTATGGCAGAGTGGCCCAACGGAAGCCTCTCCTCAGTGCAAGACACATGAAAGCCCGCATGGAGTTTGCTAAAAAAAACACCTGAAGGACTCCAGAATGGTAAGAAATAAGATTCTCTGGTCTGATGAGACCAAGATAGAACTTTTTGACCTTAATTCTAAGTGGAATGTGTGGAGAAAACCAGGCATTGCTCATCACCTGTCAAATACAGTCCCAACAGTGAAGCATGGTGGTGGCAGCATCATGCTGTGGGGGTGTTTTTCAGCTGCAGGGACAGGGCGACTGGTTGCAATCAAGGGAAAGATGAATGTGGCCAAGTACAGGGATATCCTGGATGAAAACCTTCTCCAGAGTGCTCTGGGCCGAAGGTTTACCTTCCAACAAGACAATGACCCTAAACACACAGCTAAAATAATGAAGGAGTGGCTTTCCAACAACTCAGTGACTGTTCTTGAATGGCCTAGCCAGAGCCCTGACTTAAACCCAATTGAGCATCTCTGGAGAGTCCTAAAAATGGTCGTCCACCAACCTTTACCATCCAACCTGACAGAACTGGAGAGGATCTGCAAGGAGGAATGGCAAAGGATCCCCAAATCCAGGTGTGAAAAACTTGTTGTATCTTTCCCAAAAAGACTCATGGCTGTATTAGATCAAAAGGGGGCTTCTACTAAATACTGAGCAAAGGGTCTGAATACTTAGGACCATGTCATTTTTCAGTTTTTCTTTTTTAATAAATCTGCAAAAATGTCAACAATTCTGTGTTTTTCTGTCAATATGGGGTGCTGTGTGTACATTAATGAGGAAAAAAATGAACTTAAATGATTTTAGCAAATGGCTGCAATATAACAAAGAGTGAAAAATTTAAGGGGGTATGAATAGTTTCCGTCCCCACTGTAAAAACCATCAAATTAAAGCTGAAAGTCTGCAGGTAAAGCACATCTTGTTAGTTTCAAATCCATTGTGGTGGTGTATAGAGCCAAAAAGATTAGAATTGTGTTGATGTCCCAATATTTATGGACCTGACTGTATATTCATGTCCCCCCTTAGTATAGTGTCTGTATGGATCAATATCCTGATCATGAACAGAACTATATTAGTGTCCCCCCTTAGTATAGTGTCCCTAATAACGCAGCGTTAGCAGGATCAGCCCTTCTGCCCCCTAACAAGTGCAGTGTCAGTAGATCACCGGCACCTCTGATACATTGCACACATAACTGCAGTGTTAACAGAATCAGGCCTGATCTCTTCTAGCAGTAGCAGGTAAGTTTTATTTGTGTAGCACCCTGTAGTTTGGGCAGGGAGCTCCTCACAAATTTACTTGCCAGGAGTAGTTATCCTGGCTGATTGTTAGAGATCTATTGATTTCTCCCTAAGTTTGGCCTTGTTGCACTTTTCTCTTCTACCACTAAGTGACTGGGTACTTGGTGGTACTAGATATGAGAAGGCCAGCCCAAGGTCAGATTATGGGTACATGGGGTATTTCAGCCAATGGGCGAGGGTTTTCATGAATCTCTTGGCCTGCTAGGAGAGCCTATATATTCTGGTGGAGTCAGGTGATCGATGTTCTGTGCCACCTGGACGGCTGTCTAGGTGGATGTGTGTTGTATTGCCTGGGCTGCTTGGCCAGAGATTGGGCCTATCCCAGGCACATCTGGCTGCAAGGCTGTCTGAGCGCCTATCCAGAAGTAAGAGAGCAGAGCAGGGTTGGGACTGCCTCTTGCAGTCCAACCAAAAGTGATGGTTCTGCTGGCCAGAGAACCTGTCATGGTCGGTGGTAGAGGGGAAGCTGTTGATACTAAGGGACCAACCACCTTATTACCAGGGACCTCTGTGAGTAACTGAAGCAAGAACCGGAGCAGTATTCTCACCGAACGGGCATGGTGGAGAATTGGGAAATTTCAGGCGGTGATCAAGCCAGGGACCCAGCCAGTGGAGGTGACGCTTGTAGAGCAGCCTTGTGTGTCAAGCCAGGGACCCAGCCAGCGGAGGTGACACTTGCAGATTAGCCTTGTGTGTCAAGCCAGGGATTGAGCAGGCCAGTGGGGTGAAGCTTGAGAAGTATCTGGAGTGCCAAGCTAGGGACCCAGCAGGGAAGCGTGGGTGACGCTTGAGGAAGATACCACTGTGAAGATTGGAGAAGCTCAAGGGATTCAGAGTCAGTGAATCAGAGGGTCTAGTGAGAGACTGGGAGCTCAGTGGGCTGAAGAACTACAAGGAGAAGTTGTAGTGAAGGTGAAAGAACTATTGTGCTTTGTGTTAGGAACTGTTAAAGACTGTTGCCGTAGGAGACAGCATTCCTGCACGTGCAGATGTGGTGTCTTGCTGGATGGCTTTCCCTGAACTGCTGTCCTATCGAAGTCTCGGAGTCTGCTAATTGAACTTACAACTATGTAAGGGTGTCCCGGCCTTAACCCTCTTTCCCCCAAAAAGTTTGTAAGCTAAATAAACATCTCTTTTGCATTCAAGAACTGTCTGGCACCCAATAACTTCCACCTTGCACCCATTATGCCTCACAACCAACCATATACAGAAGGATGTCAGCTATCTCTGGCCCTGGAGGTTCTCATTAGACTGAAGGAGGCAGGAGACCTTGTTACATTTGTAGTAGTTCAAGCAGTCCCTGACAGCCAGGAGCTCTTTTTCCCCTGAGTCGCACTAGGTATCTCTGAATTTAGTGGCCAAAATGTCCCAACAAAGGTATTCTAGTGAAGAGGCCTACAGGATTGTGAGTATGACAGATGAGAGCGAAGGGGGAGTTCTCACTGACAGAATCAGGCTCTGAATACGAACCTGTAGAGAGCAGCGGCACCCTGACAAGGAGCTCAGAGGATGGAGGAGAGGTCCCTGCTAAGGTCAGGCATACCTGAACCCGGGTAGCTGAAGTGCTAGGAACACTTAATTTGTCTAATATGCAGCAGGATGCCAGAATTAGTGCCGCACTACCTTTGGTGAGCTGTCAGGTTCCAGCGGCCTAGTACATCCTAGTCTTTCAGATACCAGCACTGCAATATTTTGTGGTGACCTGGTGGGTCCCAAAAATGCAGCCCAAGCTTGTGAGGTGGCTAGCACTAGTGGCATCCCACAGCCATCAAGAATTCGACCATAGAGCCTATAGTGTTCTTCCAGATGTGCTTGTGCAAGTCCTGATTATCAGCCCACAGATTGTGCTGCGCTCGTACTTCCCCCATTCACTGCCCAACCTGGAATTCAGGTGGAAACAGCAAATTTAACAACTCCCCTAGATTTTTGGAGACCTATCAAGGTTTAGAAATGTAAGACTTTTTTGGGCCTGAAACCCAACATGGGCATTACCCGCATTACTAAAAAGAATGAGCTGCGATCATTTTGGTCCAGAGACCCGATTCATCATATGCCCGTGTTCTCTGCTGCAATGGCCAGGCATAGATATGAGATGATAATGCGTTTTATGTATTTTAGTGATCACACACTTTGTCGTCCTCGGGGTGACCCTGAATATGATCAGCTTTACAAAATTCCGCCCCTCATAAACTACCTCCCCCAGAAATTTGCAGATGTGTATACGCCCCAACAAACCATCTGTATAGATGAGTCCATCATACATTTCACTGGCCACCTTCCAATCAAACAGCATCTCCCCAGCAAGCGTGCCAGATCTGGGGTCCAAATGTAGAAGCTTTATGCATGTCATTTTTTTATATAATATATAAAATCAAGCACATAAACACCACTTTACATTAGTAAATTAACCACAATCTCTGGGAAACCTTCCCTGGCCTTCTAGGTCTAGGGAGTCTGTGCAGCCCAGGGGCCACTTTTTAGACACATTCTTGGAATTGGCTCGTGGCACCGTGTGACCTAAATGCCGGGGCTTCCCCCAACGGCTTGTAAAACATCCAAGTTAGAAAGGAGGAGAAAGCCTGCTTGAGAACTTAATGAATTGCTTGCAGTGAAGTGGAAGGACAATTAACCACCTCAATACCGGGCACTTTCACCCCCATCCTGCCCAGGCCATTTCTCAGCTTTCATCGCTGTCACTCTTTGAATGACAATTGCGCGGTCATGCTACACTGTAACCATGTGATTTTTTTTATAATTTTCTTCACACAAAGAGCTTTATTTTGGTAGTATTTAATCGCTTCTGGATTTTTTATCTTTACCTAAAAAAAAAGCAACACGGCGCAGCTGCGATCGCCCCATGGGTGCACAAGAGCGGCCGCTCTGGGCGCCATCATATGACGTTCACCCATAACGAGAGCCGTCCCGTTATCATTTGACAGTGGGGCATGCGGCAAGTGGTTAATTCCATTAATGCAGAAACTATGGTTGAAATTTGCCTGGTATCTGATGTAGTTGAAGAGCCTCTCTGTGTCCACGAATCTCACCAATCCAAACCACATCCTTTTTCAGACCATACAACAGGGCCAGCTAGGAAAGGGGTGAGAAGAGCGATCGCCCAACCCCCTCCTGAACCATACAAGGCCACATGCACTCAACATAGGTGGCTGCCTTTGGGGCATGTTGGGTTCAGCCCAATACCAACCACAAAGCACCTTGTACCCACTAGTTTAAAGGGGCTTTCCACATTCCATAAAGCCCCCTGTCTGCAGCCCCCACAACCCCAGCCTAGGGTTCTGTGGAAGAGGCCCTTGTCCCCCTGAATATGGTGGTTGACTTTTTGGGTGCCCGAGCCCCTCCTGCCCCCGAGCATACAGCCCTTTCATGGGCTGGCTTGCTGTGTTTGGCTAGGGGTTTGTTAGTGTGTGGGAGGGGCACAATCTTTTTTTTAGTTTGGGGTGCAATTTTTTATGTGTGGGGTGGGGTGGGGGGGCTGGCACGGCAAGAGAGTACATTTGGGTGTCCTTATAGAGCAGGTATATGCAATTAGCAGACCTCCAGCTGTTGCAAAACTACAAGTCCCATCATGCCTCTGTGTGTCATGCTTGTGGCTGTCAGAGTCTTGCTATGCCTCATGGGACTTGTAGTTCTGCAACAGCTGGAGGTCTGCTAATTGCATATCCCTGTTATAGAGTTTGGAACACATGTATTTTCTCTTCGTACAGTACCTGCCCGCGAGATTGTGTTTCCAGCGCGATCCCATTGCGCTAGTTCTCGGCAACAGGATACTGTACATCTCGCTCTGGCTGCAATAGCAAAAACACATTTTCCTATTGCAGCGAGTGCGAGAAAGAATTTGCCTCCAGGGGCATACTCTGCCCTTAGGTCTGGTATGGATTTTAAGGGGAACCCCCTACGCCGAAAAATCCATACCAGACCCTTATCTGAGCACGCAGCCCGGCCGGTCAGGAAAGGGGGTGGGACGAGCGAGAGCCCCCCTCTTGAACCGTACCAGGCTGCATGCCCTCAACATGGGGGGGTGGGTGCTTTGGGGAAGGGGGGTACCCTGTGGCCCCCCACCCCAAAGCACCTTGTGCCCATGTTGATGAGGACAAGGGCCTCTTACCGACATTCTCTGGCCGTTGGTTGGCGGGGTCTGCAGGCGGAGGGCTTATCGGAGTCCGGGATCCCCCTTTAATAAGGGGGCCCCCAGATCCCGGCCCCCCACCCTATGTGAATGAGTATGGGGTACATCGTACTCCTACCCGTTCACCTGGGGAAAAAGTGTCAATAAAAAAACACACTAGACAGATTTTTAAAGTCATTTAATAGGCAGCTCCGGGGGTCTTCTTCCGACTTCGGGGGTCTCTTCCGACTTCTCCGCTCTCTCCGGCCTCTTCTCCCGGTCTCCGGCCTCTTCTCCAGGTCTCCGACCTCTTCTCCAGGTCTCCGGCCTCTTCTCCAGGTCTCCGGTTCTTCTCCAGGTCTCCGGTTCTTCTCCCGCTCTCCGGTTCTCTCCGGGCTCCTCCACTATCTTCTGCTCTTTTGCCGCTCTTTTGCTAGCGGTGTCCCGGTCTTCTCCGTCATCTTGTTCCCTCTTCTCTTCTTCTGATGTTGACACAATGCTCTCTCCCGCTGTAATGCCGTGTGCGAGGTGCGCAACAACTTATATAGGCACGGAGCGTGGTCACCGGATGATGTCATCCGGTGACCCCGCCCCTTATGACGTCACAGTCCCATCATGCCCCGGGACGGTGGCGTCATAAGGGGCGGGGTCACTGGATAACATCAACCGGTGACCACGCCCCATGCCTATATAAGTCGTTGTGCACCTCGCACACACGGCATTACAGTGGGAGAGAGTGTCGTGTCAACATCTGAAGAAGAGAAGAGGGAACAAGATGATGGAGAAGACTGGGCCACCGCTAGCAAAAGAGCAGAAGATAACAGAGGATCACGGCAGAAGAACTGGAGAGCGGGAGAATAACTGGGGACCTGGAGAAGGGGCCGGAGACCGAGAGAAGAGGCTGGAGAGCGGGAGAAGAACCGGACTCTGGGAGAAGAGGCGGGAGAAGAACTGGACACTGGGAGAAGGGGCGGGAGAAGAACTGGACACCAGGAGAAGAGGCCGGAGAGAGCGGAGAAGTCGGAAGAGACCTCCGAAGTCTGAAGAACCCCTAGCTGCCTAATAAATTACTTTAAAAACCTGTCTAGTGTGTTTTTTTATTGACACTTTTTTCCCCAGGTGAATGGGTAGGGGTACGATGTACCCCATACTCATTCACATAGGGTGGGGGGCCAGGATCTGGATCTTATTAAAGGGGGATCCCGGATTCCGATAAGCCCTCCACCCGCAGACCCCGACAACCAACAGCCAGGGTTGTCGGGAAGAGGCCCTTGTCCTCATTAACATGGGGACAAGGTGCTTTGGGGTCCCCAAAGCACCCACCCCCCATGTTGAGGGCATGCGGCCTGGTACGGTTCAGAAGGGGGGCACTCGCTCATCCCCACCCCCTTTCCTGACTGGCCGGGCTGCATGCTCAGATAAGGGTCTGGTATGGATTTTGGGGGGACTCCCACGCCGTTTTTTCGGCTTAGGGTGTTCCCCTTAAAATCCATACCAGACCTAAGGGCCTGGTATGCCCTTGGAGGGGAACCCATGCCAGTTTTTTATTTAAAATTTGACATGGAGTTTTCTCTCATGATTCATACCAAACACCTGTCAGTATTGCTTGTCGCTCGGCGCTGGCTCCCGCGACGGGGCTCGCAGGTGTCAAATCTCACCGATAACAGCAGCAACCTTGACACAATATCGCGGTCACCTACTGTATTTTGTTTGATATGTCTTTGCAAAACAGATGTGTTTTTAAGCAAGTTTTTTTTTTTACTTTTGTTTATTGCATTTTTTTGGGTGGGGGATCTTTTCCCCTGAAATATTTTTGATGTTGTCAATGTGTGTCGTTTTTAGGTTGTTCACTTTGATTTAATTGTCTGTGCTAAATTATTTTGCAAATTCTTTCTCAAGATGTTGTGACTAATTAATGTTTAAATCCTTAATAGATGTCCATTTGTGGGCGGAGACCTTTTATCTCCTGTTAATTTCCAATGCAATATGGTCAGACCTCAAAAACCATATTCTGTTATTATCTCAAATTAATATACAAGTGTTTTTTGCTTTCCTTACTCTTTTACAAGTCCTGTTTGTTGACCAATAAAATTTGATGCAAATTTTGATGTTTGTGTTTTTTGTTATTTTTCATGCAACAGATTTCCTAGCTGCAGCTTAAAGTGGAGTTCCAACGACATGTTCAATTTTTTTTTAAAAAACACTTCTAAAGGTCAGAACATTACAATATAACACTGACTTGTTTAGTAGATTTCTTCCCCCGATGTCCGCTGTAATATAAAAAATGAAGTTATATAATTGTGCCCTGTCCATTTTCATTTTACTTGTGGGCATGTGAATCCCACAAGCATCCAGTTCCAGGGACACGGTGCTGCTGCTGGACCAGCATGCACCGCCCGTTCCCTGCCCGTTCTCACGCATGCGCAGTAATGCGTCGTAGCAGCACTGTAAAGTATACAGGTTGTCATAACAACGGGTGTCGGAAGTGCCCGCCCTGTTGTTATGGCAACCTAGCCCTCGGTGCTGGCCAACTGACTCCTGGGAAATGATAACACACATCTCCCAGGAGCAGTAGCGAGTGGAGGCGCCGAGGGAAGTGATGAAAGGTGGAAGATTTTGAGGGACCGCATAGCAACAGCTATTTAAAGGTAAGAGAAAAAAATATCCAAATGTTTTTCTTTTTCATTTATTTCATGCACATTAATGACTTTTTTTTTTGGGTGGAACTCCACTTTAAATAGCCTGATTGGCGTGTCAAAAAATGGTGTGATTTGTCTAAAAGTTCCTTTCCTGGTGCCTTCATGGTAGCATATGCATGGATTGTGTGTATGCTGTCATGGATAGTGACCAGGAAAGGAAAATTACAGAGAGGTAAGTATTCAATTTTCCATTTTAGCGCAGTGGTTCAGACTCAGTCCTCAAGTACCCCCCCGACAGGACATGTTTTGTGAATTTATCTTCTCTAGAATAGCTGTCCAAAATACCAAGCCATTGACTGTGATTTAAAGCACCTGTGCAAGATGAAGGAAAACCTGCAAACATGGCCTGTTGGGGGTACTTGAGGACATGGTTGAGAAGCACTGATTTAGAGCACTGAGCTAAAATCAAGCTCAAGACAATCCTATTCTAATTTTGGGCATTTGAGGGAAACCAAGTGAGTGTTAAAACCCCTGCTTGTCTTTTTTAGGTTGGGCTTTGTGTCCCTTTTCTTAAAATTGGCTTCACTTCCTTTCACATAGCCAAACAGGAAGTGAGGGTAAAACCCTACCAATGTCTTTTCTTGGGGACACACAGGTCAATCTAACTAGTGTCCTCATTAGGCAAATTGCACTCTAGCACTTTGTTGTTTACACCCCACATTATTAGGTAGTTTTGGGGTTTAGTAAAGGCAAATCCACTCTACAATACAAGTGTAGTCGCTGAAAATCTGAGGGGAAGCACTGGTGATTTTATCATCCAATCATGTAGAAGCAAAGATGGTGTTTCTTTTTCCTTGCATGTCCCCCTCGGATCTCCAGCGACTGCAACTTCCAAGTGTACTTGTAGTGCAAAGTGGATTTGCCTTTAGTAAATAAACCCCAAAGTCCAAGATAATTGGGGTGTACACAGCAAAATGCTGGAGTGCAATTTACCTAATGGGGAAACTATTTTGATTGACCTGTGTGTCTCCAAGGAAAGACATTGGTAGGGTTTTACCCTCACTTCCTGTTTGGCTATGTGACAGGAAGTGAATACATTTGAAGGAGAAAGTGGCAAAATTTGGGAGGTGTCTTCACCCTCTCAGGGGTGCAGACATCCCCAAAAACTGAAAGACTTCTAATCCCTCTGCACTCTATCCCCAAGCAAAAATAAGAAAGGATTTCATTCAGTTTAAATTTACAAAGACACATTCCTAAGTACAACTGTGATGCATGTCCATGGCCCATTTAGACCTTGTTTAACCACCTCCCTACCGCCCACGTCATATGACGTTGTGGACTTTGAGCAGGTATATCTGAATGATGCCTGTAGTTACAGACATCATTCAGATATTGCCAGTTTTAGCCGGCGAATCTCTACACCATAGGAATGATCATAGCGACCGTTCCGCCGCTTGATCATTCCTATAGGAGGCGAGAGGGGACGTCCCCCCCTCCCGCCACCCTCTGGTGCTTTTTCAGACTCATTGTTACGATCGGTGAGGTGGAGAGCAGATCCGCCGGTGCCGGATGTAGATCATAGAGATTTCCGGCGGACCAGATGGTCTCTATGATCGTCAGAGCCCGGGCGCAATGTTATGATGTCACGCCCGCCCTCTCCATTCAAAAAAATGGCACCGCTTCAGCTGGGAAGCGGTGATCGTTTTATTTTTTTTTTATTTCAGGCTTCCCAGCCTAGAGGTGAGATGTGGGGTCTTATTGACCCCATATCTCCCTATTAAGAGGACCTGTCATGTCATATTCCTATAACAAGGGATGTTTACATTCCTTGTAATAGGAATAAAAGTGATCACATTTTTTTTTTTCAAAAAAGTGTCAAAATAAAAAAAAGAAAATATAATTAACAATAAAAAACAAAAAAAAAAATTTTAAAGCGCCACTGTCCCCATGTGCTCGCACGCGAACGCATACCTAAGTCCCGCCCACATATGAAAACGGTGTTCAAACCATACATGTGAGGTATCGCCACGAACGTTGGAGCGAGAGCAATCATTTTGTCCCTAGACCTCCTCTGTAACTCAAAACATATAACCAGTAAAAAAATTTCAAGCGTCGCCTATGGGGATTTTTAAGTACCGAACATTGGCGCCATTCCACAAGCGTGTGCAATTTTGAAGCGTGACATGTTAGGTATCTATTTACTCGGCATAACTTAGTCTTTCACAATATGCAAAAACATTGGGCTAACTTTACTGTTTTGTTCAAAAAATTCCTGCGCAAATACTGTGTCAGATAAAAAGTTGCAACAACCACCATTGTATTCTCTAGGGTCTTTGCTAAAAAAACATATATAATGTTTGGCGATTCTATGTAATTTTCTAGCAAAAAAATGATGATTTTTACATGTAGGAGCGAAGTGTCAGAATTGGCCTGGTAGGCAAGTGGTTAATAGAAAACACCAGTTGCCTTTCACTAGAAACATTTGTTAGTCCAGTCCTGGAAATCTGCATCTGCTTTACTATTAACTTCCATAAAAATTGGGTTTCTGTAGCTCGATGTGCCAAATGCATCTAGATGTGCGACCGCCGTGTATATGAGATGTGCGCGGAGGTATGTGCCCGTGGCACATATCTGGTTCCCGGAAGCGGTGACCAGCACACAGGAATGACATCACGCCCATACAGGAAGTTGCTTGTACTGGGGCTAATTTCTTCCCACCACCATGCCCCGCTCACTGTTCTCTGAGGAAGAGATCATCATTATTTGCAAATTAATACAATTATTTATTTTTTTAATATGGGGTGGTGTTTGTGTGGGTCCCTAACACATATTCATACATATGAGGGCCAATTTAGACCAGCATGTTTTTAGATTGTGGGAGGAAACCCACACCGGCACAGGGAGAACATGCAAACTCCAGGCAGATGGTGTCAGTGGTCGGGATTCGAAGCAGCGACCCTTTTTGCTGCCAGGGGAAAGTGCTAACCATTCCACCACTGTGCTGCACAAATATGTATCTATAGATGTAGGTTCTTGTGTCCACTTGTGAAAATACAAGGGGGTCATGGCACATCTACATTCCAAATTTGGCACTTAAGATGGTCATGCACTATGCAATCTGATTGGCCAATCTCTGTACAACTCGATATTTCAGAAAAATAGGTAATAGGAAGACGCACTTGAACATATAATTCAAATGATAGGAAATCAAACAGGCTCTTGCACTAAATTTATTTTTTTTAAGATCTGATTGCAGTGTATGGTCACCTTTAACCACTTGCCAACCGCCCCATAGCCAAATGACGGCTGCAGGGCGGCTGAATAACTCTGGGATCACGTCATATACCCCTGGGGCGCGCACACAGGAACATCCGTGACCGCCGGGTCCAGAGGACCCGGCGCATTACGGATCACGGTAAATGGCCGCTGATCGCGGCCATTTACCATGTGATCGCTCCGTCAAATAACGGAGCGATCACATGTAAACAAACCGGCGTCATGTCATGATGCCGGTCCCTCCCTCCCCTCTCTGTACCGATCGGTACAGAGGGGGAGAGAACAGATGGGAGCCGTGCTGTGGGCTGGATGTGTAGTGCCCACAGCGCAGCTCAGTGACATGTACAGTCACATCCATCCATCCATGCTCAGCCATCCCCCCCATGCTCTGCAATGACCCTGTGCAACCCTGTGCAATACTCTGCAAGCCTGTGCAACCCTGTGCAATACTCTGTAATGATCCTGTGCAACCCTGTGCAACCCTGTGCAATACTCTGAAACCCTGTGCAACCCTGTGCAATACTCTGCAATGATCCTGTGCAACCCTGTGCAATACTCTGCAACCCTGTACAATACTCTGCAACCCTGTGCAATACTCTGCAATGATCCTGTGCAACCCTGTGCAATACTCTGCAACCCTGTGCAATACTCTGCAATGATCCTGTGTAACCCTGTGCAATACTCTGCAACCCTGTGCAATACTCTGCAACCCTGTGCAACCCTGTGCAAAGCTCTGCAACCCTGTGCAACCCTGTGCAATACTCTGCAATGATCCTGTGCAACCCTGTGCAATACTCTGCAACCCTGTGCAACCTTGTGCAATACTCTGTAATGATCCTGTGCAACCCTGTGCAATACTCCGCCATGCCCCACCATACTCCGCCATACCCCGCCATACTCTGCCATACCCCGCCATACCCCGCTGATAAGGTTGGAAATAATGGATTAGAGTTCTACTTAAGTTGTTTGTCATTTCTCTGCATTATGTGTACGTGTCAATATATGTTGCAAGACGTAGCCTGAGGTTTTCGCCTAAATGAGTGTCCATCGCGTGATGTATGTTGAAATAAACTGCTTGTTACCCTATATGGAAATTTTGCTGAAACCTATGCTTGTGTAACCAGCCCTATAAATGCTTTGAGGTCAATAAAGAAGGACGGCAACAGTACGGGACAACTTGTGCTCGGAACTGATATACAGATACTCCTGACTCTGTGTCTTACTTCTTTAAGAGCTAAGATTTGGCAAAGCAATATAAACTAGAGGCAATTGAGTTGACAATTGCACCTAACAGTTTTGGCGCCCGAACACAGGGACTCACCAATGATACTACAAGAGGTGGCTGAACGAGGCTGACGGAACAAAAGGAACAGGCATTCCGGGAACCACAGATCGAAAACCTGCGCAGGTAAGAAAAAGCTTTATTTTTCTTATATTCTGTGCTCCCCTGATTTGTGCCTATCCGTTCTGTCAGTTACAGTTCTCCTGGTTTTAAAACACCAGCCTCTGTGGTGGTGAGTCTAGAATTACTGCACATTTTGGTTTATATTGCTGGAATTATTTGTTGTTTGTCTGTCTGTCTTGTTGAGAAAGTGAATGAGCCTTGTCAAGGATGGTATAAGTTAGAAGGGGATTGCTGAACTAAGCAACGGAATGCGCCCTTTCGGGGGGTCTGACGCTTATGCTTAACCTCACATCTAATTCATAAACCATAGGCGGGTTGAGAGTATAAGCCCTGTCTGCTCCATAGAGCAGGGATAAGAGTGCACGAGAGGGATCCCAGATACAGGGGGGAATAAGGTCTCCATAAAGTCCGGAGATCTAGTTGGATACCTGGCCACTTAAAGGAATGCTTGTATATGTTGTAGCCGTCAGTCTGGTCATAATATTTGTCAGTTGGCTAGCATATAAGGTAATTCGTTTTCAGAAATCTCATCCAGGAGAGGTTTTTAGTATTCTGGCACCCTAGGAGGAAGGCAATGAGGAACTAGTGTAGCTTTTTCAGTATTTAATATTGTACACTAAGGGTCCCACACGCTACCTAGGCACGGACTGTCAGAATGGGCCAGCAGAACACGAAACCCCGTCAGGGAATTGTGGCGCATTATACGGTACCACAGATAATTAAGAACATCTATGGGAAAGACGAAGCACAGGACTTAAAGGATGTCCTTCGTAAATTTAAGGTGAAAGGAGCAGCGGGCTTAGACCCGGATGTATGGAGTGAAATAAAAAGGCACAGACAAGGAGAGGTGTTAGAGAAGCAATGGATGCGCCAGGTTCAATGTTTAATTAAGGTCTCAAATAGAGCGAAAGAAGAGGGGTGGAAATATAATCCAGATTGTGATGGTTGGGATATGAAAGATAGAAGAACAAAAAATGTTGAGGCTCTGATTGACCCCAGCTCAGTCATCCCACCCCCATATACTGACATAGAATGCAAACCACACAAGATATATCCTGTACTTGAGGGGAGAGGATGGGTTTGTCAGGTTTGTGGAGCACAAAATCCAGAATGGGCAGTAGAATGTGTGCATTGTGGGGCACAAAAACCTCATCCAGAAACTGTAGCCCCCGTACGCACTGATACACGCATTGTACAGGTAAACAATCCAGACTTCGGAGCAGCCCATCCACACGCCCCACCTACTGTTACTCATAGGATGCAAATAAGGACTTGGGCACCATGGTCAGAAGACACCCTTATGGCATTAATACAGAGCGCCCCAGACCCGGTAGCAAAGCCAGCTGCTTTCTGTAGATTTGTGACACAGTTAATGAATACACATGAAGCAACCTGGCAGGATGGGGAGGATTTATGCAGACATAAAATGACTCTGACCCTGTTTAACCAGTTTATGACTGAAATAGGTCCGCACCGACCTGCAGACCGAGCTGACGGGGATGGCAACCTGGAGGCAGGACATGTCAGACACATAGACTCAAGGGCCCCTTTTATTGCTAGATTAGAAGCTTTCTGTACGGTAAAACAACAAGAGAGGGGGTCCATATCACCCATGAAACAAATGCCAGGACAGACGGTATTGGAATGTTACTTATCTATGGAAAGTATGATGGCAGATGAGGGATTGGATTTAGCTCTGCCAGTCACGGTCCGAGCCTTCAATAGACAGTTTATGGAAGGATTAATTCCACAGATAAGTGAAAGACTGAAAGCCTGCACACCAGAGTGGAGGGCAACTAGAGATAGAGGGACGTTGTTACAGAAAGCACAAGGCATAGAGGCGGACTTAGCAGAAACCAAAGGTAGGAAACATCATGCAATCAATGCGATTGTGGGTCCCCAAGAGCAAGGTAGAGTTTCTCCCGCAAACCCCTTACCTGTTACTACTGTAACAAGATTGGTCACATCAGATGCAACTGTAGGAAAAGAATAAGGGATGAAGGAGAGTAAGGTGTTGATTCTCCAGTTAATCAGAGAAGGAACCAGCCCAGGGGCAATAACAATGGTGATATTAGGCGGCAGGGAGATGATCCACGGGCATGACTCGCCCCGGTTTTAGAAAAATCCAAAACAAAAATGCTTAAGACTACTATAACGGTTGGTAATAAGAAAATTTCCTGTTTAGTTGACACAGGAGCTTCATGCTCGCTACTTTCTGATTCTGTACTACTCCCTGAGCAAGAATCACCTGACACTTTATTGATAACTGGATATGATGGCATTTTAGCCGACGCCCCGCTGACAAAACCTCTAAAAGTTAAAGTAGGGAACCACATGTTCCTTTCACGCTTTCTGGTATCTAGAGGAGCCCCCACTAACTTGCTAGGAGCTGACATTTTGCAGAAAATAGGAGCTAACATTACCTATCATCCAGATGGCACTGTCACCTTAGCTATAGGGAATAATCAAGAACACATGGAGATGTGTAACCTGATACAATACCTAGAGGAGGAATCAGAACTGTCTGGTCCAGCTCCTTCAGACTTAGATCAGATTTTGTCGTCCCTTCCAGAAGAACTATGGGAGAAACATCCAGCTGATGTTGGACTTTTGCCCATACCTCCGGTTACCCTATAGCTGATTCCAGGAGCAGTGCTTCCCCAACAAAAACAGTATTGGGAGAATGGGTACCACCAGATTCCTGTGTATTGTTACAATATGTGGATGATTTATTGTTATGCTGCCCTGACAAGGAAACTTGTTTGGCCACCACCCTTAATTTGTTGCAATTTTTGGCAGAAAAAGGTTGCAAGGTTAATAAGAAAAAGTTTCTAGTGTGTCAGGAAAAAGTTATCTTTTTGGGACATTGTGTATCACAGGGTACGAGACATCTCACTGAGGAGAGGGTTCAAGTGATAAAGGGAATGTTACCCCCATGGAATTTCAAACAATTGCGTATGTTTTTAGGTATTGTGTCATATTGTAGACAATGGATACCACACGCTAGCGCTTTGATGCAGCCATTATATGATTGTTTGAAAATTGTACCGTATATGCTTACGGAAGTAGCTTATGAGTCGTTTGTCACTTTGAAAAAGTTGTTGATTTCTGCACCGGCCATCGGTATACCAGATTACACCAAGACATTTCATCTGTACATTGCTGAGATCACCGGACATGCCACAGGTGTTTTGACACAGGCACATGTAAAACAAAGACCCGTCGCTTACTTTTCAGCAGCATTAGATCCAGTGTCCAGAGGTTCACCGTCCTGTGTACGGGCGGTAGCAGCGTTGTCGATAATCATAGATAAGTCGTCAGAGATTGTTCTAGACAATCCAGTTGTAGTACAAACATGACATACATGCAATCTTGTCTAAGGTACAGCCCAAACACATTTCCATGGCTAGGCAACTTAGGTTACAGTGTACTTTACTTTTACCTCCAAATGTCACTTTTCAGTGCTGTACAACTTTAAATTTGGCCACCTTTTTGCCTCTTCAGTCACCAGATTTGGCAAGGGGGAATGATAATGATAGTGCTAATAGTGCTAATAAGGAAGGAGATGAGGAAACTGACACCCTTCAGTTTAAAGAAATAGATGAGCACGATTGTTTTCAGCTCATGGAACAGGAGACAATGGGATTCCCACATGTTACAGATACACCAATCTTAAACGCTGAGCACACTTTGTACATAGATGGCAGCAGGTTTGCTGATGACAAGGGTAAATATCACAAGGGTATGCTGTAGTGACTGATACACAGGTGATTGAAGCACAGCCCTTACCAGCCCACATGTCAGCACAGGAAGCAGAATTAAAAGCTTTAGAACAAGCCCTAGAATACTTAAAAGGACGAAAAGGGAATATTTACACTGACTCTGCCTACGCTTATGGTGTAGCGCACGATTATGGCCACATATGGAGGGCTAGAGGTTATCTGACAGCAGCAGGTACACCTGTAAAACATGGAGAAGGGATTAAGAGAGTGCTGAACAATCTTCAAAAGGTTAAACGAGTGGCCATCATGAAGATAGCAGCACAGACGAGCGCAAAAACAATTGAGGCAAAAGGAAATGCATTTGCAGATTTGACTGCAAAACAGGCAGCTCTAGGGGAAGGAGGCCCTGAGACCTTAGCAGCGGTAGAGGTGAGTATCCCAGAACCAACATGGCAGCAGCTGAGTAAATTACAGGAGCAAGCAGGGGAGAGCGAGAAAGATAAGTGGGTCAGGATGGGAGCAGCACCAGACCTTGACAATGTATGGAGGGAAGGAGGCAAAGTATGCCTACCTGCCTCTCTGTACCCAGCAATGGCAGCGGCAGTTCACCTACCCACACACGTCAGTTCCAATTCCATGTATAGGATTGTGAACCAAGGATGGCTCGCCCCTGGATTCAGCAGTACTGCGAGAAACTGCTGTGCAGCCTGCCAAATCTGTCTCCTGAATAACCCAGGACAGAAAGTAAAAACCCCACGAAAACACCAGGTCCGGGCCCAATACCCCTTCCAGAGACTGCAAATTGACTACATACAAATGCCTAAGAGCGGCCCCTTTGAATTTGTCCTCGTGTGTATCGATTTATTTTCAGGTTGGCCCGAAAGCTATCCATTAAAATCAGCTACAGCAAAAGCCACAGCCAAGAAACTGATCACTGAGTTAATACCTAGGTTTGGTCTTCCTGAAACCATAGAATCAGATAGGGGGACACACTTTACAGGAGAAATCATGCAGAATGTGATGACCATGTTAGGGGTTCAACAGAGTTTCCACACCCCTTATCACCCACAGAGTTCAGGGTCAGTAGAAAGAGTAAATGAGACAATAAAGTTAAAAATACAGAAAGCCATGCAAGAATTAAACAAGCCATGGCCTGAATGCCTGCCTTTGGCTTTGTTTTCCATAAGATATACCCCAACAGGAAAAACGGGGTTGTCCCCATATGAAATACTTTTTGGGAATGCACCTAGATTAGGTTTATACTTTCCACAGAGTATGCAATTGCAATGTGATAGTTTGACTGCATATGTGATACAATTACAACAACGTCTAACTAAGATCCACAAAAGTGTGTATTCTTCTCTTCCAGACCCTAACTCAATAGCAGGTACACATACACTGCTACCAGGAGATTATGTATATGTTAAGAAACACACCATAAAGACATTGGAACCTAGATTTGAAGGTCCTTATCAAGTGCTTTTGACCACAGCCACCTCAGTGAAATTGGAAGGAAAAGCAGCCTGGATCCACGCATCACACTGCAAAAAGAGTCCTGAACCGAGAGAAACAGAATGACGATCCTTCTAACTATGATAATAGTGCTTGAATGTTTTCAAATGTTTGTTTACACATGGACTCCCGGTATCAATGTAACAGTTCATGAAAACAGTACTGATCTTAGATGGGTAAATCAGGATAAGAGTATAACACAATATCCTTACTACGAATGGTATACGGTAGGAAATTTCACGGTGTCAGGGCAGGAGGGTCCTTTTTACATGATGCAGAATATGGATTCACCAGTAGTGTGGATAAAAGCCAAATCACAAGCACAAGTAAACATAACTTTCCATTGGAGGGACAATTTAACATAGCCCTTTAATAACACACACCACATAAATGTCATAAATTAGGTCCATCTGAAACATGGAGGGAAGTAAAAGACAAATTACAACAGTTACTTAGAACTCCGAATTCAAAAGAATACGAGACAGCACAAAAGGGAAAAGGTCCTAGACCAGCAAGGGGGAGTGGGCAATTCAATCTAATAGGTCCTCTTAGTACCAATCAATCTGCAACTTATATTTGTACAGCATGGTATTTTGTACTAGTAAGGAAATCAGACTACACAACAGGAGGATATATACAATGGCAACATTATGGTTTCAATATAAAGATAGAGGACGCTCTACCCACCATCTTCGAATCCTCTGTATTAACTCCTTTTCCTAGATCTTGCATAAATGTTTCGGTATCACAACAGAAAACAAAAATCAAATTTAATGTAACTTTGCCCCAGCTACCAGAATGTAGGTATCGACGAGGATGGTATGATACAGTTCTCGGGGCTGCAGGAACCCGGAATGGGAATAATGAATGGGATACAGATGGAAATGATACAAAATAAGTGGAAACGTGCAGGAAGTCACATAGCTGATAGTTTAATAATCACAAGCAAATGGTTACCTACAACATTCGAAACACAAATTAGCCAGGTACAATTAACTAAATATCTCAATATTATGGTTAATCACACAGCACTAGCCAGTCTGGAGTTGTGGAAAGCAAATCAGAAGTTCATAAACATTACTCAATGTGCTTTTTCTACACTATCTTATCACTTTCAAATTAATAGAGCTCGAGATGAGCTACGATTAGGGAATTATCGCACTTGGATGAATTATTTCAAGGGTTTAAATTTAGAAAGTACATGGTTTGAAGTATCAGGAAAAGAAGTTGAATGTGAGGAAAGATGGTGTGCTGGAAGGTTTGATGTATACAAAGTGGAGGAGGTCCAGGTAATGTGTAAGTTAATAGTGATGCCACTCCTGATAGGAAAGGATCTACCTGAATTTTGGTATTCTGAGATTTATGGACACTATGTAGATACACAAAACATGACTCATGATCTAAGTCTATGTGCTAAAACTAATAAGGGAATAGTCTATGGAAGAAGTTCTCCTGTCTATGAACCTTGCTTATTGAAACATCAATCTAACATATGTAAGTTTCAGAGATTACCAGTAAGTGTAGGAAACAGATTTATGGAGATAGGACCACAACATATTTGTTTAGTCACAAATGATCAGGAAACTATGGAAAGTTTAAATAAAACGGCCCCTTTTTCAGGATGCGTAAAGAATGTTAAAATGCTTAAATGGCAGAATGACACTTTCCTTTTTGAACCAGATGCACATAAAATATTTAATCTAGAATGGACGGTAGATAATCTTACTGATACTACTCCTTTTATAATATCATTAGAGCCCTTACGGCAAATCTTAAATGAGTCCGAAATACTTAGAAAACACATAGAGACACAAGAACATACCCTTCAAAATAATCTAATATCTGCGGTTATAGATAAAGGGAAATTAATACATTTATCCTCACAAATAAGAGATGAAACAACACATCACTGGTATGATGTATTTGCTGGATGGTCACCCACTGCTACGGCAATTCTTAACTGGATGCTCAATCCGATACTTATTCTAATTTTAGCTTTTGTACTGCTTACCGTGATAAACTGTTGCTTATATAGGAAGATTAAGGCACGAACAGACAGAATAGAAAGAGAAAGGTATTAGGAACTCTAATGACAAAAAGGGTAACTTGACATCACCCCTTTTCTATTCTCTTTGCTTATAAGATGCAGGTATGGATTTAAGGGATGAGGGTAAATAGAGAAGACTTATCCTCCTCTGACAACCCGCAGTCAGGGATAGTACTCTTTGAAGTATCGGCTGTTCACTTGTTTGCAAGGACCCAGAATCGTGGAGGGGATGATGTCAAAGGGGGAAATTGATAAGATTGGAAATAATGGATTAGAGTTCTACTTAAGTTGTTTTTCATTCCTCTGCATTATGTGTACATGTCAGCATATGTTGCAAGACTAGCTTGAGGTTTCCCCTATATGGGTGTCCAACACATGTATGTTGAAATATACTGCTTGTTACCTTATATGGAAATTTTGCTGAAACATATGTTTCTGTAACCAGCCCTATAAAAGCTCCAATAAAGAAGGGCAGCTACAGACAGTACGGGTCCTTTATGCTCGGAACTAATATACAGATACTCCTGATTCTGTGTCTTACTTCTTTGAGAGCTAAATTTGGCAAAGCAATATAAACTAGAGGCAATTCAGTTGAGAATTGCACTTAACATCCTCTTCATACGCACTCAGAGCTCCGCCTCTTCATTCACATTCAGAGCTCTGCCTCTTCATACACACTTAGAGCTCCGCCTCTTCATACTCACTCAGAGCTCCGCCTCTTCATTCACATTCAGAGCTCTGCCTCTTAATTCACACTCAGAGCTCCACCTCTTCATACACACTCAGAACTCTGCCTCTTCATATACACTCAGAGCTCTGCCTCTTCATATACACTCAGAGCTCCTCCTCTTCATACACACTCAGAGCTCCGCCTCTTCATACACACTCAGGGCTCCGCCTCTTCATACACACTCAGAGCTCCTCTTCTTCATACACAGTCAGAGCTCCTCCTCTTCATACACACTCAGAGCTCCGCCTCTTTATACACACGCACGGCTCCGCCTCCTCATACACACTCAGAGCTCCGCCTCTTCATACACACTCAGAGCTCCGCCTCTTCATTCACACTCAGAGCTCCGCCTCTTCATACACACTCAGAACTCTGCCTCTTCATATACACTCAGAGCTCTGCCTCTTCATATACACTCAGAGCTCCTCCTCTTCATACACACTCAGAGCTCTGCCTCTTCATTCACACTCAGAGTTCCGCCTCTTCATACACACGCAGGGCTCCGCCTCCTCATACACACTCAGAGCTCCGCCTCTTCATACACACTCAGAGCTCCGCCTCTTCATACACACTCAGAGCTCCACCTCTTCATTCACACTCAGAGCTCCGCCTCTTCATACACACTCAGGGCTCCGCCTCCTCATACACACTCAGGGCTCCTCCTCTTCATACACACTCAGAGCTCCGCCTCTTCATACACACTCAGGGCTCCGCCTCTTCATACACACACAGAGCTCCTCCTCTTCATACACAGTCAGAGCTCCTCCTCTTCATACACACTCAGAGCTCCGCCTCTTTATACACACTCAGGGCTCCTCCTCTTCATACACACTCAGAGCTCCTCCTCTTCATACACACTCAGAGCTCCGCCTCTTCATACACACTCAGAGCTCCGCCTCTTCATTCACACTCAGAGCTCCGCTTCTTCATACACACTCAGAGCTCCGCCTCTTCATACACACTCAGAGCTCCGCCTCTTCATACACACTCAGAGCTCCGCCTCTTCATACACACTCAGAGCTCCTCCTCTTCATACACACTCAGAGCTCCGCCTCTTCATACACACTCAGGGCTCCGCCTCTTCATACACACACAGAGCTCCTCCTCTTCATACACAGTCAGAGCTCCTCCTCTTCATACACACTCAGAGCTCCGCCTCTTCATACACACTCAGAGCTCCGCCTCTTCATACACACTCAGGGCTCTGCCTCTTCATACACACACAGGGCTCCTCCTCTTCATACACACTCAGGGCTCCTCCTCTTCATACACACTCAGAGCTCCTCCTCTTCATACACACTCAGAGCTCCGCCTCTTCATACACACTCAGAGCTCCTCCTCTTCATACACACTCAGAGCTCCGCCTCTTTATACACACTCAGAGCTCCGCCTCTTCATTCACACTCAGAGCTCCGCTTCTTCATACACACTCAGGGCTCCGCCTCCTCATACACACTCAGAGCTCCGCCTCTTCGTACACACTCAGAGCTCCGCCTCTTCGTACACACTCAGAGCTCCGCCTCTTCCTACACACTCAGAGCTCCGCCTCTTCATACATACTCAGAGCTCCGCCTCTTCATACACACTCAGAGCTCCTCCTCTTCATACACACTCAGAGCTCCGCCTCTTCATACACACTCAGGGCTCCGCCTCTTCATACACACTCAGAGCTCCTCCTCTTCATACACACTCAGAGCTCCGCCTCTTCATTCACACTCAGAGCTCCGCCTCTTCATACACACTCAGAGCTCCGCCTCTTCATACACACTCAGAGCTCCTCCTCTTCATACACACTCAGAGCTTCGCCTCTTCATACACACTCAGAGCTCCTCCTCTTCATACACACTCAGAGCTCCGCCTCTTCATTCACACTCAGAGCTCCGCCTCTTCATACACACTCAGAGCTCTGCCTCTTCATACACACTCAGAGCTCCGCTTCCTCATACACACTCAGAGCTCCGCCTCTTCATAAACACTCAGCGAGGAGAGAAAGGGTATACAGTATAAACACACAGCACAAGGCCGTGTTCACACTATGAGATAATTCTCTGGGATGCAGTTCCTCTGATCTCCACAAGATGGTGATCTCACTTCTACCCAGACAGGAAGTCTCTATGGAATACAGACAGGAAGTGATGTCAGGTACACAGGACATTCCATTTGGAAGGACGTAGAGAGGAGAGGTTGCTGGATTTGGCGGCAGAGGAGGTAATATGAAGATTAACCCCTTCAGGGGGATCAGTTGATGATTAATATATTTTGCTTCCAAAGCTGGCCATACATGGTTCAGTTTTATCGTTCAGCCAGTGGGCCACTAAGGATGATCTCAGGCGTGTTCTCACAGCCCACGTGCAGAGCCCGCCAAGAAGTCAGCACTGTGATGTGCTAATCACAGGCAGTGAGACATTGTCCCGATGCACGGCTGCAGAGATCGGGAAATGTCTCACTGCCTGAGATTAGCGCTCCGCAGTGCCGACTTCCTGGCGGGTTCTGCATGTGGGCTGTGAGAACACGCCGGAGCTCATCCTTAGTTGTCACCTCATCCCTTTAAATCTGAACACATAATAATTACACAGGTTCTGTGGCTGATTAAGGTGGTAATTAAACTCACTTGGTGCCTTATCTGCATTAAATCAGCCTCAGAACCCGAGTAATTCATATGTGTTCAGGTTTAAAGGATGAGGTGGCAACCCTAGGGCTGAGTGAAAAATCTGAACCAATTCCCCCATCCACACATTGGAGAGGGATGGGGGAATCCTCTCCGCTGCACTATTGTATTCTGACAATGGGGGGCGCTCCTCCGCTCTCAGAATACACAGATCAGTGATGAAGCTATTGGCTGCAACCAAAACCTCAGTCTGAAGTGGGGCTTTAATAAAATGGAGACCGGAATGGTGAGGTGAGGAGAATTCTGGGAATATCATTTCATTTTACTATTTGTGTTCAGATCTAGAGTTTTCCTCCTGTGAAGTCTGGAGATCATATGACCATCACATTGTCTCCACCTCCCTCCCTGATAGAATAGAGAAATACAAAGAAGATTCTACAAGTCACCAGAGAGATCATGGAGGAGAGGTGAGCGGTGCTGGGAATTCTGGGACATTATCCAGTAACAGACAAGGGATGTGTCTGGATGGTGACTGTATCATTGTGTGTGTCAGGTTCCTATAAGGTGTCAGGATGTCACTGTCTATTTCTCCATAGAGGAGTGGGAGTATGTAGAAGGACACAAGGATCTCTACAAGGACGTCATGATGGACAATCAGCCGCCCCTCACATCACCGGGTAAGAGGAGACTTTATTGTAAAGGAGAGAGCAGTACGGAGGGTCCACCTAGATCCCCCATCATCTGATAAACACATAGAAACAATGTATTCAGTCAGTGTGTGTGTTTCCTACAGATGGATCCAGTAATGGGAACCCACCAGAGAGATGTCCCCGTCCTCTGTATTCCCGGGATTCCACACAGGAAGATCACACCATCCCTCACCATCATCAGGTAGATGAGGAACAATCACTGATAGTATCATTAGGATCTGTACATTATCTGCATTGTTACCATTGATGTCATTTCTATTATATATTCAGAGTGGAAACCTGAGAGATTCTAAAATTGAAATTAAAGAAGAGATAAAAGAGGAGGATGATGAGGATGGGGTGACAAAGGAGTCAGAGTGTCTAAAAGAACACAAAGATCTGTACCAGGACACCATGGTGGAGTCATCCAGCTACAGAAACCCACCAGAGAGATGTCCCCATCCTCTGTATTCCCGGGATTCCACACAGGAAGATCACACCATCCCCCACCATCATCAGGTAGATGATTGATAATTATTGGTAGTTCTGATTTATACACAGCATGTTTGTTACAATGAATGTTTTATTATATATTCAGAGTGGAAACCTCGGGGATGATAATATTGATGTTAAAGAAGAGTATAAAGAGGAGGATGAGGAGGATGGAGTGATGGAGGAGTTTTCAGAAGGACACAAGGATAAGATGGAGCCACCAAACACCAGGAACCCACCAGAGAGATGTCCCCGTCCTCTGTATTCCTGGGATTCCACACTGGAAGATCACACCATCCCTCACTGTTACAAGGTTGGTAGGATGGAGCATCTAGAACATGAACTTGTAGAAATAATGTGTGGATTTTATATGTGATGTCACAATAATAAAGCTTATATCTTACAGATGATATTCTCTCTTATTTTCTTGATTTAGAGTGGAGATCCAATTGATATAGAATTTGAGGTTAAAGCAGAAGAAGAAGAGAGGTATGTGAGGGATGATCAGCAGTCTATGGAGGAGGATGGAATAACGGGGACATTTATAGAGGAGGACACTCCTACAGAGATCAGCACAGGTGGGTCATTAACACTAAATACATTCCTCCACCCATACTGTTCACTGATTGGTCCAGAGTAGGGCGGGGACTGGGTGATATCAGCCTGTAATCCCCTGGTCACTTTCCTGAGCTGTGTTCCCTGTCCTGTATTCCTGTATTTCTCTCGGATAATCTTCCTTCTCTGTGCTGCAGACACAATTTATGTATCTAGACTGGATTTATGGAGATTCTGGGGTTCAGTTGGCAGCAAAATGTTCATTTTCACCATAGATGTTACTAGACCTAGGCACCTGGGGTATGTGTTTTGGGTCTTCTGCCCCATACCCAGGTATGATAAGATCTCTGACAGAACAATCCCCCCAGGATTACTTGTTCTATTGTTTGCTGTCTGTGCCAGGTGGAGGGATATGTCTGTATAGTCTCAGACCCAAGTCACTGAGTGCATGACCAGTGTAGTCCAGATGTACCCAACCTTCCTTTTACTGCTTAAAGTGGTGTTCCGGCCGAAATTATACTTTTTAAATAAAAATACCCCTATAATACACAAGCTTAATGTATTCTAGTAAAGTTAGTCTGAAAAATAAGGTCTGTTTTGTTAGTTTATAGCAGTAGTTTGTTATTTTATAAACTTACAGCAGGCCGTGGCCATCTTAAGTGTGGGCATCTGAAGCCAGACTGTATTTCTTCCTGGATCTCATCCTTGCAGATCTCGCACATGCTCAGTGCAGCACAAGCAGTGTAATAAGTTTCAGGTTAGGTTTTCATAGCAACGGCAGTTTCAGAGGAAGTTGCCGCCCCTTCCCAGAAGGCATTGCAAACAGGAAATGATGCGATGGGCCGCGGCCAGGGAGGAGGAAGTGAAAAATGAATACAGCAGATAATACAGGAGGTGCTGAGAAAAAAAAATATCCAATTTGTTTACAGTGCACAGTTTAGTGAGGGATGCTGAAGAGTTGTAAAAGAGGGTGGAACTCCACTTTAACCACTCGTACTCCAACACCCCCTTATATCCCCTTTAAATGATGAGACCACACCTTAATTTGGAGTATAAATGGCCATAGCAGCCTTTTTATTAACACAATATTAACCTCCCTGGTGGTTTTCCCGAGTGTGGCTCGGGGTTAAAATTCAGGACCATTAGCGGTAACCCCGAGCCACACTCGGGATTACATTGCAGGATCCTGGTGTGGCTTTACTTACCTTGTCCCCGGGATCCTGCGATGTCCCCCGCAGTGTCCGTGGGTTGTGTCCTCCTCCGAAGCCTCTCCGCGCCAGGCTCTGTTCCCTGCGAGCGTCGCGACGCACGGGGGCGGAGCCTGGCGGCAAATTCACAAAACTGTAAAAATCATAACACATACAGTACTGTGATCTTACAGATTACAGTACTGTATGAAATGATTTCACATCCCTTTTGTCCCCAGTGCTTTGACCCATGTCCTGCATGCAGTTTTATGTGATATATACTGTTCTTTCTGCCTGGAAACTGGAGATTGTCCATAGCAACCAAAAAGTGTCCCTTTACGTCAAAAGTGGCTTTAGACCAGCTAGAAAACAGCGATAGTAAATTAGAACACTTGCAGAATTGAGCGATAGTGAATCGTGGGGAAATTTATTTTATTATTATTTATTTATTTATTTATTTAATTATTTATTTTTATTTATTATATTATAATTTATGTTTTTGTGTTTCAAACGTCATCATCCCCGGGATATCTACTAGACTCTTGTTTGGACAGCGTTATTGTTAAGAATTACAGACCTACAATATAAAACTCCAAATTTCCATGCAAAATAATTGTACCGCTTTCAGCACCTAAAATCCGAAATAATCATACCGCCAGGGAGGTTAAATAATTCCAATATCAAAATATAACATCTGCAACAACTTATTTTAATCCCAGTCTGTTGGTCTTTGACGGCACCCCCGAACACATATTCCACCAATACACTGCGGGACCTTTTTCACCATGATAGGCCTCCAGCCATATCACCAGCTTGGAGACAACGCCCTTCCTGCAGTGCAACCATTACCGTATTCCAGCTAACATCAGAGGGGTACATACTACCGATGAGTCCCCCACCCCTTCCATCACATATGTTTACTGCCACCATCAAAGACCAACAATACACCGCCAATCCACAGCTGCCAAGATGATCAGATTCCAACACACCTGAAACGAAAGAAAACAAACACCATGTAGGGAGGGCGGGTGGGAAAAACTGCCTCCTCCTTTCTCTCTCCCCATCTTCTGTTACTCAGCAAGTACCGCCTCCTCCTTAAATAATACCACTCCCCCTCTGACTCTTCTCACTATCACCTCCCCTCTTAGCACCTCTCCTGTTAACTCTTTGTTGTCTCCCCTTTACACTTCTTTTTACACTTTCTTCTTTTTCCTTTCCGGGCCTCACTGTCTCAGGAGATGGGAGGCAGCGGTGTGGGACCTCTGCAACTTGTCTCATGTAAACATTTAGATCACCACTGATTACTGAATACCAATATTATGAGTCCTGACCCTTACACTGTATAATTTATATTGTACATTACATACTCCTGACCCCTGCACTATATACTCTATGTTGTACATTACATACTCCTGACCCCTGCACTATATACTCTATGTTGTACATTACATACTCCTGACCCCTGCACTATATACTCTATGTTGTACATTACATCATTCTGATACTATATAGTCCTATCTGTTGTATCTTATACAATATGTTGTACATTACATAGTCCTGACTTCTTTTACACCTATTTTCTACCAGCTGGACATTTTATATCTGATGATTTGATTGGAGCACAGACTTTTACAATGTGACTATAATGTGATAACATCCTCACACTTTCGAACCTTAAAGTGATTGTAAAGCTATGTTTTTTTATTTTTTATTTTTCATACATCATGGGACATAGAGTCAGGCTAATATTCATTACCTACTGGGTTATACTTCATCATCAGGTGAATGGACACTGGTAGACCAAAAGTCTTTAGACAGGAAGTGATCCCCTATATAACCCCTCCCACACAGGAAGCACATCAGTTTTTTACCAGTGTCTGCAAGGTGGATGGCACGGTTTGTTTGAGCTCTTTGAGCTCCAGGTCGATCGGATCCATTTGACACAGGCTTTTATGCTTAGATAAATGATACTCAAGCTTCGCAAAGAAGACTCAAGATCCTGCAAGTTTTTGCCTGTAATGTGGCCTCTGGGCGCTGGACCCTTGTGAAGTGGAAATCTTGGACACTACAGCGCTAAGGCATTTCCTGCAGGGTGTTGTACAGATCCAAGGGAGTGGACCCTAAACATGAAAGGGTACCCAGTCCTTGAAGGTCCAAGTGACAGGAACCTGCCGTGAAGGGTGAAGATTTGGCTCTTAGTTTCTAAGCTGCCCTGTGCCTGGACGGGTAAGTGAAACCCCCTTATTTACTTATTGTGGGGTGCCCCAGTGATTGTAACAATCAGTTAAGCTAGCTAGAGGCTGAACACCTGTGTGGGGTGACCATACGGGGAAGTTTTGGGCTAGCTGTTTGCAAAGTGTACCTTTTTTGCTTGTGTGACTGTTTTTTAGCTGTATGATGGCGCACGATCATTCGTCCTGCACGTGCATTCACAGTTTGTTTGCAGTTTGTTTGGTGGCCATGGCACACGCGGCTTGGCCACACATGCGCAGTAATCTTTTTGGGTGAAGAAGATTCGCATCACACCCGTTCGCCAGGACCGAGCACGTACGCACGCACAGAACATTCTGGCGCACAGCCAGCTTATTTAAGCTGTTTATGCCAAACATGCGGTGCTTCCAGAAGGCAGCTGTGAGACACAGAGCAGACTCTGAACCAGGCATTTGCAGCGGTTCATTTCTCCTTACCCGGGTCACGTGAGTCACCAAGTGTTGCTTGGCAGGCTAAAGGTGCTCAGCAGGATTGTTGCATAGGGGCTTGGTGAGCCCTATTAAAAGATCTCCCTTCTGAGGTGTGTTAAATCTACACCCAAGTACTCCCTTTTTGTGGCTAGTAAATGTCTTCAAAAAAGAGGAGTGGGACTAACACTACAGGGAAGGGCACACCTATGTCATCAGTAGTCCCTGATGAACCTAGTCATATCCCTAGTGTTGTATCCCCTGAAGGACCAGAGGCTCCCGGGCAAGCTGAGCCGCTGCGCCTATCTGGTATCGTGGCTACAGTCAACGCTGCTGTGTCACCCTTTATCACTAAGGATGAACTGTCCCCAGCACTTGCTGGGTTAGAGCACAGGATTGCCGACAGGATTGCAGATCCCCCTCCACAGAGCCTCCGAGTCTGGAGCAGGAATGGGTTGAGGATGGGGAAGAGCTAAAAGCTCAGGATTCAGTGGAGTGCCCGGCAGATGAGTCTGCTTCCGAGCAATCTGGACAAGAAGATATCCAGTTGGTGTCTGCCTCTCAATCACAGAGGCTTTTGACCCTGACTCTTACCGAAATGGTTTGCTCTGCCTTTAAGTTGCCTCTTGCTGAGGTTACTGAGCCCCCTGGTCCTCTTTGGGGTCCCTGAGGCCTCTTCAGCCCACACAGGCTTTCCCCTTACACCCTCTGTTGGAACAGGCGGTGTATATTGGGGAACTGGAGAAAGTGCAGAGAAGGGAAACCAAACTGATAAGAGGCATGGAGGAGCTCAGCTATGAGGAAAGATTAGAGGAACTGAATTTATTCACTCTTGGGAAGAGGAGAATAAGGGGGATATGATCAACATGTTCAAATATATAAGGGGTCCATATAGTGAACTTGGTGTTGAGTTATTCACTTTACAGTCAACACAAAGGACAAGGGGGCACTCTTTATGTCTAGAGGAAAAGAGATTTCATCTCTAAATAGGGAAAGGTTTCTTCAGAGGTGGATCTGGCCAGCTCAGTAGATTGCTTTAAGAAAGGCCTGGATTCTTTCCTAAATGTACAGAATATAACTGGGTACTGACATTTATAGGTAAAGTTGATCCGGGGAAAATTTGATTGCCTCTCGGGGGATCAGGAAGGAATTTTTTCCCCTGCTGTAGCAAATTGGAGCATGCTCTGTTGGGGTTTTTCACCTTCCTCTGGATCAACTGTGGGTATAGAATTAGGTATATGGGATTGTATGATATTATATATATTTATTTTTTATTTATGGTTGAACTGGATGGACTTGTGTCTTTTTTCAACCTGACTAACTATCTAACTATGTAACTTTGCTGATTGGGAACATCCTGACATGGATGAAAAGTTCACTAAGAAATGGAGCATGCCAGCCATAGATGCAGCAGTCTTTTCCTTAAACAAGAACTTAACTTGTCCAGTGGATAATGCACTGGGCCTGAAGGACCCTGATGACAAGAAATTGGAGTCATTATTAAAGGCTTCCAGTTCTTTGGCCAGTTCAGCTATTCAGCCAGCTGTTGCAGCAAATTGTATTTGCCAGTCCGTAAAGGACCAGGTCCAACAGCCTGATAGGCCTAACCAGGAGGATGATCTGACTGAAAATAAGTAAATATTCCTCGAGCGCTGTGTTTTGCTGTTGACACCTTAAAGGATTCAATACAGAAGGTTTCTCGTCTGGCTCTCTTGTGGTTTAAGAACTGGAAGGTTTCCCCTTTCTTGGGGAACGTTTATTTGGCGATCATCTGGACAAATCTATCCAAAAGATTTCCGGAGGGAAGAGTTCTCTACTTCCCTGTGAAGAAAAGCACTAGGCATCCCTCGTTTAAAACTTCAGGGACTGTTTCCTCAAATGTCTCAGCACCAAGGCAGTTCCGCCGCCAACAGGGAACTAGAGCTAGAGGCAAGCCACAAGGCCAGGGCTAGAAAAAGCCCTGGGTCCAAAATTCTTCTAAATCTAGCACCAAGCCCTCCTTTTGAGGATACGCCCCCACTCTATTGGGTGGAGGGAAGGCTGCTGCACTTTGCGGACATTTGGAGAACAATAGTTCAGGACGAGTGGGTCACCTTTAACTATATCCCACGGTTACAAGCTGGAGTTGCGGGGGGTTTCCCCTCAGAGGTTTTTAAGATCCAGCGTTCCCTCGGATCCTCCAAAACGAGACTAATGCCGTGAACACACAGGCGGACTTTTTGACTGGACTGGTCCGACGGGACAAATCCGTCGGACAATCCGACCGTGTGTGGGCTTCATCGGACCTGCAGCGGACTTTTTCAGTCGAAAATCAGACAGACTTTAGATTTGGAACATATTTCAAATCTTTCCGATGGACTCGAGTCCGGTCGAAAAATCTGCTCGTCTGTTTGCTAGTCCGACGGACAAAAAAAAGCGATGCTAGGGCAGCTATTGGCTACTGGCTATCAACTTCCTTATTTTAGTCCGGTCATACGTCATCACGTACAAATTCGTCGGTCTTTGATGTGATCGTGTGTAGGCAAGTTCGTTCGTTCGAAAGTCCGTCGGAAAGACCGTCGGAAAGACCGTCGGACCTTTTGATGCTGAAAAGTCCGCCTGTGTGTACATTATTGTTTCAGGCACTACATCATTTAGTGCATCAGGGAGTGATTATACAGGTCCCTGTAGCCGAAAAGGGCACAGGATTTTACTCAAACCTGTTTACGGTTCAAAAACCAAACGGGGACACCAGGCCCATTTTGGACCTAAGATCCCTGAACCAGTATCTACTGATCCAATCCTTTTGGATGGAGTCTGTCCGCTCAGTAGTAACCTCACTCCAAATGGGAGACTTTCTAGCCTCCATAGATATAAAGAACATGTATTTACACGTACCTATCTTTCAACCTCATCAGAGGTTCCTGCGAGTCGCAGTAGAGGAATGTCATTTTCAGTTTGTGGCTCTACCCTTTGGGCTTTCTCCAGCTCCCTGGGTGTTCACAAAGGTCCTAGCACCAGTACTGGGTCTTTTAAGGGCCCAATGGATTTTGGTCCTCGGGTATCTGGACGACCTCCTGCTCAGAGATCACTCACTACAGGCTCTACAACAGAGCATAACATGTACAGTGCGGTATTTGGAAAGCTTAGGCTGGATCATAAATGCCAAAAAATCAACCTTGAGGCCAGATCAAAGTCTATAGTATTTAGGTCTGATACTAGATACGGTCCAAGCAAGAGTATTCTTGCCACCTGCAAGGGTCTGTGCCCTGAAGAATCGGGTGCACCAGACAACCCTCCATTCGGCTCTATATAAGTCTTCTAGGGAGGATGTATCCTCTTTTGAGGCAGTGCCCTATGCCCAGTTCAATTCCACTACAACGAGACATCTTTTTGGCTTGGAACAGAAGAGGACAAGCCCTGGATTATCCAATCCTTATTTCCTCAGGCACGTTTAAGCCTAAACTGGTGGATGCAGGACCAGAACCTGCAAAAGAGAAAATCCTTTCTCTCGGTAACTTGGAGAGTACTGGCTACAGATGCCAGTCTCTCAGGCTGGGGAGTGACCCTAGAAGGGCTCCCAGGTCAGGGGAAATGGTCAAGGACAGAACAGATTCTGCCCATCAACGTCCTAGAATTACGGGCATGGACGGTGGAGCTTCAGGACTGCCCTATCAGGGTTCAGTCCGACAATGCCATGGCAGTGGCCTATATAAACCATCAAGGTGGTACCAGGAGTCATTCAGCTCTGAAGGAGGTAAACTAAATACTAGCCTGGGCAGAGGGACAGGTGCCAATTATATCAGCCCCCTAGGGTTTCCGTATCAACTCTTTGGAACAAAAAATGTTTCTTCCAGAGGGAAAACAGAAAAAGTTGGTACAAGTAGTGTCACTGCTATAGTCCAATCAATTTCTGTCCATCAGGAAGGTCATGTCAGCATTGGGAACCCTGACCTCTTCCATACCGGCCGTCCAGTGGGCAAAGCTCCATTTTAGACCTCTGCAAAGTTTCCTGTTAAAAACCTGGAATCACCAGCAGGATTCACTAGATTCACTAGTGAAGATCCCTACATCGGTGAAAAGAAAACTTTGGTGGTGGAAGAACCAGACAAGATATTTAGTGGGTCTGTTATGGTCCTTTCCAACCCAGGTGAGCTTAACAACCGATGCCAGTTCCTGGGGTTGGGGGGCTCATATGAACGGTCGGTGGGCCCAGGGCTCGTGATCCACAAAAGATGGTCCTTAAATTGGAGGGAACTAAAAGCTATAGAGATAGCCTTACTGACCTTTGCAAAGGAAGTCCAGGGACAGCATACTCAGATCCTGTCAGACAACGCCACGGCGGTGGCCTACATAAACAGACAGGGGGGAACCAGAAGCAAAGTTCTGCAAATCCTAGCAAGAGGCATTCTAAGTTGGGCAGAGCTCCATACTCTATCCTTATCCGCAGTCCATTTAAAAGGGACAGAGTAGCGGACTTCCTAAGCAGGAACCAGATATTAGAAGCGGAGTGGCAATTGAGTCCAGAAGTCTTCCATTTGATAGTGCAGAAATGGGGGCGCCCAAGAGTGGCTCTCTTTGCGACCCAGGAAAACTCGCAAGTGTCTCGTTTCTTCTCCCTGAACAGGAACGAGGCATCACTGGGAGTGGATGCTCTGGCGCACAATTGGAAATTTCACCTCTGTTACGCATTCCCCCCATTTCAGCTTATCCCTCGGGTCATAGCAAAAATCAGTAAGGAGGATACAACAATGATCCTCATCACTCCCTTCTGGCCCAAAAGGCCTTGGTTTTCATCCCTTCTGCAGATGCAACTAAAACCGTATTGGCACCTTCCGTTAAGGAAAGACCTTCTGTTACAAGGTCTTCTGCTTCACCAGGAAGTAGCAAAGCTAAAACTCACGGCTGGCTACTGAGGAACAGCTCTTGAAGAGAAAAGGTTTCTCGGATAGATTGGTGGCTACCCTCCTATCCAGCAGAAAGAAGGTTACAAGAACAATATATTCCAAAGTTTGGAAAGTCTTCAACTCCTGGTGCACAGCATCTGGCAGATCACCAAAACAAACTTCCTCTGTTCTTGAGTTCCTGCAAGAAGGAGCGGACATGGGCCTAGCGGTCAGCACCCTCAAGGTTCAAGTTGCTGCGCTGGGGGTATTTCTGGAAAAATCCATTTCATCAGAACCCTTAGTAATTAGATTCTTCAAAGCTCTCACCCGGTCTAGACCAGTGGTGATCAAAAGCTGTCCAGCATGGGACTTATCGGTTGTTCTTCAGGCCCTGACCAAGGAACCTTTTGAACCCATTAATTTAGCCTCCCTGAAATTAGTTGCTTTGAAAACAGTTTTTTTTAGTGGCGGTTACAACAGCTCGAAGAGTCAGTGAGCTGAAAGCCTTATCAATCGGGGAGCCTTTCTTTTCCATTTTTTCAGACCGAATTGTTCTGAAGACGGATCATAATTTTTTGCCGAAGGTCGCTTCGGTCCAGAATGGAACTCAGGAGATAATACTTCCTACCTTTTATTCTAATCCATCGGGTAAGAAGGAAGAAGAATTCCATACACTGGATGTTAAAAGAGCAGTCTTGAGTTACTTGTAAAACACTAAAGACTTTAGATGTTCAGATGCTCTATTTGTTTTATTTTCCGGAAATAAAAAAGGAAGACAAGCTTCTAGAGGAACCATTGCCAGATGGTTGAGAATGGCTATCTCAGAAGCCTATTCCCTTACAGGTCAAGAGAGTCCAGTGAATGTCCGGGCTCATTCTACAAGAGCTTCGGCGGTGAGTTGGGCAGAAAAAGCTGGTGCCACCCCCGAACAAATCTGTAAGGCAGCTACTTGGACAAGTCTGACAACCTTTGCCCGTCATTATAGGTTAGATCTCATGATGGCTGGGGACCAGGCTTTTGGAAGAAAAGTCTTACAGGCTGTTGTCCCACCCTAAATGGAGTAAGTCTCGATTATCCTCTCGGGTGCTGTCCTGAAAGAAGTTTTGGAAAAATGCAAGTTAGACTTACCGGTAACTTGTTTTCCAATAGGCTTTCAGGACAGCAGTAACCCGCCCTTTTTTTATGCTGATGCTATAATACTATGATATAACTGTCGCTTATGTGTTGCAGCTGGGGCTGGAGTTCTCTGCAAACAACTGACGAGGCAACGTGGAGGACTCCAATTAAAGACTTAATTGATGAGGTGTTTCCTGTGGGAGGAGGAGCCATGATCTCTCGGGTGCTGTCCTGAAAGCCTATTGGAAAACAAGTTACCGGTAAGTCTAACTTGCATTTTTTCTACAGTCGGCTGTAAAAATCAAATTGGCTTTGAGTACAATCAGAGGTCAAGTTTCGGCCCTATCAGTATTCTTCTAAAGGCCTTTAGTCTCCCATTCACTGATCCGAACCTTTATGCAGGGGGCAACTCATTTGCTTCCCCCCATTAGGTCACCTATCTGTCCTTGGGACCTGAATTTGGTGCTGCCTGTGTTACAGAAACAACCATTTGAACCTATTAAGGAGATTCCATTAGACTTGCTGTCACACAAGCTAGCCCTGATGGCTATCACCTCGGCTAGAAGGGTGTCATAGTTGGTGGCCCTTACATTCAGGTAAATGTACTTGATCCTTCACCATGACAGAGTCGTCCTTTTTGCCAAAAGTGGTGTCAGCCTTTCATTTAAATCAGGACATTATTTTGCTTTCTTTTTTCTCTCAGCCTCGTTCGGCGGAAGAGAGACTTCATTCTCTGGACGTTGTCTGGGCAGTCAAAGTTTATTTGCCTAGATCTGCGGAGATCCGAGGATCAGACTCTTTTTTTTGTTTTACCAAAAGGACCCAAAAAGGGGTCCCGTCAATTGGTCATTCAGGCCTACGATCTAAAACATAAAGCTCCTCCCTTTTAGGGTAAGAGCTCATTCTACCAGGGAGGTAGGAACCTTCTGGGTTTTTCGCCATCCGGTATCTGTGGCTCAGATTTGTAAGGCTGCCACCTGATCTTCAGTGCATACATTCACAAAATGTTATCAAGTGTATGTTCGAGCATCCGAGGATTCGGCTTTCGGCCGCAGTAAGTTCTGATGGCTATTGTTTGACAGGGTGTCTCCCTCCCCTCAAGGCTATTGCTCTGGGACGTCCCAGCAGGTAATGAATATTAACCTGACTCTGTGTCCCAGGATGTATAAAAAAGAAACTAGGATTTTTACATCATACTTACCTGTAAAATCCTTTTCCTTTGATTACATCATGGGACACAGAGATCCCTCCCCTCTTTGTTGAGGATTCAGTGCTTGCTACAAAACGGATGTGCTTCCTGTATGGGAGGGGTTATATAGGGGATCACTTCCTTTCTAACGACCTTTAGTCTACCAGTGTCCATTCACCTGATGATGAAGTATAACCCAGCAGGTAATGAATATTAGCCTGACTCTATGTCCCATGATGTACTCAAAGAAAAGGATTTTACAGGTAAGTATGATGAAAAAATCCTATTTTTTTTAAATCATTGATTTTTATCCACTCTGCTAAATAAGGAAGTGCAGGACTTCTTGTGTTGGGAAGATGGCAATGAGTGATAGAGGGGGAGGGGACACTCGTCCTATAATCCCCTCATCACTGTCACTCCTATAAAAGACAGTTCTCGTTGTTTCCTCACTCTCTGACTAAGGTCCATGAATAAAGAAATGAACTGGTAGGAGATCAGAGGACCCATTTACTAGTTACCTTGAGGGGGGAATTGTAAGATCCTCAGAGACAAAGCTGCCTGATGTAGGCGGAGTCCTGGTTTAGGGGAACCAATCTGCTCATGTCTAGTAATAATCTTTTTATTTCTATTTTAGTAGATGGACGGGAGATGAGGAAAACCTCAGAGGATTGTCTCACTTTGTCTCCAGACTGTAAAGTAGAAGATGAGGACATCACACAGTATAGTCCAGGAGAAAACCCGACTACCTCAAATGTCCATCCGGCACCACACAGTGTAGATGGACCATCGTATTCCTCTTATCCTGAGGAACCTCAGACTGTGAGGGACGGTGCCGTCCTTCCAACAGAGAAGAGGTTTTCCTGTACTGAGTGCGGGAAGTGTTTCCCTTTTAAATCCCATCTTCAAGTGCATATAACATCTCATACAGGGGAGAAGCCGTATTCCTGTCCTGAGTGCGGGAAGTGTTTCCGTTTAAAATCCAAGCTTAATGATCATATAAGATCACACACAGGGGAGAAGCCGTATTCCTGTTCTGAGTGCAGAAAGTGTTTCCGTTTAAAATCCAAGCTTAGTGAGCATATGAGATCACACACAGGGGAGAAGCCGTATTCCTGTTCTGAGTGCGGGAAATGTTTTTCACAGAAGTCCAGTCTTGTCACACATCAAACATCTCACACGGGGGAGAAGCCATATCCATGTCCTGAGTGCGGGAAATGTTTTTCACAGAAGTCCAGTCTTGGCATACATCAAACATCTCACACTGGGGAGAAGCCATATCCATGTCCTGAGTGCGGGAAATGTTATTCACGGAAGAACAATCTTTACACACATCAGAAATCTCACACGAGAGAGAAGCAGTTTTCCTGTCCTGATTGCGGAAAATGTTTTTCTGTGAAGTGCAATCTTAATAGACATCAGAGATCTCACACGGGGGAGAAGTCGCATTCCTGTCCTGAGTGCGGGAAATGTTTCTCAGACAAGGCCAGTCTTTACACACATCAGAAATCTCACACAGGTGAGAAGCCGTATTGCTGTCCTGAGTGCGGGAAATGTTTTTCACGGAAGTCCAATCTTTACACACATCAGAGATCTCACACGGGTGAAAAGTCGCATTCCTGTCCTGAGTGCGGGAAATGTTTCTCAGACAAGGCCTATCTTTACATACATCAGAGATCTCACACAGGTGAGAAGCCGTATTGCTGTCCTGAGTGCGGGAAATGTTTTTCACGGAAGTTCAGTCTTTACACACATCAGAGATCTCACACAGGGGAGAAACCGTATTCCTGTCCTGAGTGCGGTAAATGTTTTTCACAGAAGTCCAATCTTTCCACACATCAGAGATCTCACACAGGTGAGAAGCCGTATTCCTGTCCTGAGTGAGGGAATTGTTCCTCTCTGAAGTCCTGTCTTCCTGTACATCAGGGATCCCACACAACCCTTGAGGTGTATTAGTGTCTTGAGTGTGGGAAATGTCTTCTATATGAATGTTGCTGGACATCACATCTCTCATGTGGGGAAGAAGCACACCTTGATATACACCTCAGATATACTCCATGGCTGATCTTCATCATGTAAGAAACAGTTGATAAGGAGATCAGAGATCACCAAAGACATGGATGAAGTGTTGTACCGTGTTGGCCATTGATAGCAGGAGAAAAATAAAAATAGAGTCATTACCTTTCATTGGCTGAGTACATTTTGTGGGGTGAAGACTTAGAGGTCTACTTTAAAAAAAAGTTGTTTAAAACGGAGTTCCACCCAAAAGTGGAACTTCCGCTCATCTGATTCCTCCCCCCCCTCCGGTGCAACAATTGGCACCTTTCAGGGGGGTGCAGATACCTGTATTAGACAGGTATCTTCACCCACTTCCGGGAATAGACTCCCCCGGGAGTCACGCCCCCTCCCGCACCACCCTGCTGTCTCCTGGGAAACACACAGGTCCCAGGAGATAGCGGGGACCAATTAGGATGCGCAGCACGACTCACGCATGCGCAGTAGGGAACCGGGAAGTGAAGTCGCCATGCTTCACTTATTCCCTCACCAAGAATGGTGACAGCAGCGGCCGAGAGCCGAGCTATTGCTTGGCTTCGGCTGCCGACATCGCTGGACCCCGGGACAGGTAAGTGTCCGTTTATTAAAAGTCAGCAGCTGCAGTATTTGTAGCTGCTGGCTTTTAATATTTTTTTTTCAGGTGGACTCCCTCTTTAACCGCTTGACATCCGCGCTATAGCCGAATGACGGCTACAGCGCGGACCTGAATTCTCGGGAGGCCGTCATATAACGGCCTCCCCTGTGCACGTGCCCTGCGCGCGCCCTGTGATCACCGAGTCACTGAGACTCGGGTGATCAACGATCCAAGTAAGGGGCTGGTCCCGGCCCCTTACCATGTGATCAGCTGTCAGCCAATGACAGCTGATCACATGATCAAAACAAAAGCTCTGTGATCATTTTGTTTTCTCCTCGCGCTGACAGTGCGAGGAGAAAAAAAAAAAGATCACCGGCTCACCAGCAAGGGACATCGGTCCCGAAGAGGAGGAGGCAATAATGCCTCAATTGTGCCACAAGTACCCTCTGCCAGTGCCACCTGACATTGCCACATCACAGTGCCCACCAGTGCCACGTATCAATGCCCATAAGTGCCACCTATCAATGCCTACAAGTGCCACCTATCAATGCCCACCATTGCCACCTAACAATGCCCACCAGTGGTGCCAATCAGTGCCACCTAGCAGTGTACAAGATCAGTGCCCATCACTGCCACCTATCAGTGCCCATTGGTGCCGCCTCATCAGCGTACATCAATGAAGGAGAAAAATTACCCTTTTTAAAAATTTTATAACAAAATATAAAAAAAAATAATTTTTTTTTTTAAATTCGTTTTTTAAAAATTTTTTTAACAAAAAATAAAAACCGCAGATGTGATCAAATACCACCAAAAGAAAGCTCTATTTGTGGGGAAAAAATGCTAAAAATTTCATTTGGGTACAGTGTTGTATGACCGCGCAATTGTCATTCAAAGTGCGTCAGCGCTGAAAGCTAAAAATTGGTCTGAATAGGAGGGGGGTTTAAGTGCCCAGTAAGCAAGTGGTTAAGGAAAATGAGACGCATTTGCCCAGCTGTGATGAATGTGGTAGTTTTATTTCATACACCGATTTCCTATAATCGTAATTTCCATCTAGTGGCCATAAAGTGGTATTAAGTTATTTTTCCTGCTATTTCAAGAAATATACCCCATCATGGTCACTAGATGGAGCTGCAATCAAGGGAAATGTTAAAGGGGTTGTAAAGGTTTGTGTTTTTTCACCTTAATGCATCCTATGCATCAAGGTACAAAAACACCTCGCTGTCATGGGCCCCCCAGCCCCCCGTTTTACTTACCTGAGCCCGTTAACCTGCTGTGCGCGTCCCCCGGCGTCTTCTTCTCCACTGAGTCTGGCCGTTGATTGGATAGATTGATAGCAGCGCAGCCATTGGCTCGCACTGCTGTCAATCACATCCAATGACACAGGACCGAGTCATACACTTGGCATCTATGGACGCCAACTGTTTGAGACAGGAGCCCGCAAGCTAACCCCCTCAGGAAAGAGCTTCCCAGAGGGGGTTAGCTTTAGTGGGGAGGAGCCGAGACAGCCGCCGGGGGACCCCACAACAGCAGGATCGGGGCCACTCTGTGCAAAACGAACTGCACAGTGGAGGTAAATATAACATGTTTGTTATTTAAAAAAAAAATCGAACCTTTACAACCCCTTTAATTAAATTACTGCCAGAATTAATCACGACTGAGAAAATCCTTGTCACATGCGTATAACAAATTTTTCACCTTTTTCCCCCATTTACAGAGAAGGAATGTACATGCACTTTCCCCGGGCTAACTGCTATGCAGTTTATTAAGAATAGACCCCTAAATGTCAGGAGACGTTTTTATATAAAGATGGGAAGTATGTAGCAGATAAATGAATAGACCTCCTAGCAATGTTATTACCAGGCTGCAGCTAGGGGGAGCTCTAATGTTTAGAGTGTGACCACAGCAGAGTGATCCCATCTAGCTCACATTAACCCTTTCACTGCCAGAGCTGGTTTTCCATTATTTTTGCACACGTGATAAAATGCAGATTTTGGGCCTGAAGATTAGATAAAACCCCCAAACATATTTTCTGAAAGAAGAGGCCCTGGAGAATAAAATGGTGGTAATTGTTAAGGTGTTCCTCGTACACAAATGTCACCTTCATATCCGGGTTTATTTTCTACTTTCCCCCATTTTCTATGTTGTGATCTTTTCTACAATATATTGTTATAATAATGGAACACGTTGTGTATTGTATTGTACACAAATTAATAATGACTCCGCCTCCACATTCCAAACACATCATTTTCCTGACCAATTGGATTTCTTCCTTTACTATTTCCAGATTCTATGACCTTGTTAAAAGGCAATTTTTTTGGTGTATGTTTAGTGGGCATGTCTTGTGGTAAATTTAAAAAAAAATCCAATTAAAAGTATCTGATTAAGAAAAAAAAAACGAGGAAAAAGAGCATTTTAATAAAAAATGTATTGTGAAAAAAAATTATGGTGGTGTGTGTCGGTGCAATGATGACAGTATCCAACAATTTCTCCTAGGTGATGTGTTAAAAGCCTTCACAAGTCATCAGTTTGGAATTAACTGTGAATAATGGCCCAGAGTGCAGTGGGCAGGAGTATATAATATGCAGACCTGGGTACCAAGTTCAGTGGTCTGGAACATGTCATATACAGTCCTGTGTATAGAGCGCAGTGGTCATGAACATGTCATATACAGTCCTGTGTATAGAGTGCGGTGGTCAGGAACATGTCATATACAGTCCTGTGTATAGAGTGAAGTGGTCATGAACATGTCATATACAGTCCTGTGTATAGAGTGCAGTGGTCAGGAACATGTCATATAGAGCCCTGTGTATAGAGTGCGGTGGTCAGGAACATGTCATATATAGCCCTGAGTATAGAGTGCGGTGGTCAGGAACATGTCATATACAGCCCTGAGTATAGAGTGCAGTGGTCAGAAACATGTCATATACAGTCCTGTGTATAGAGTGCAGTGGTCAGGAACATGTCATATACAGTCCTGTGTATAGAGTGCAGTGGTCAGGAACATGTCATATACAGTCCTGTGTATAGAGTGCAGTGGTCAGCAATAGGGATGAGCCGAACAGTAGAACATGCTAACAGGCAAATAATTAGTTTGAACACGCAAACACCGTTAAAGTCTATAGGACACGAACGTGAAAAGATCAAAATCAAAAGTGCTAATTTTAAAGGCTTATATGCAAGTTATTGTCATAAAAAGTGTTTGGGGACCCGGGCCCTGCCCCAGGGGACATGGATCAATGCAAAAAAAAAGTTTTAAAAATGGCCGTTTTTTCGGGAGAAGTGATTTTAATAATGCTTAAAATGAAACAATAAAAGTGAAATATTCCTTTAAATTTTGTACCTGGGGGGTGTCTATAGTATGCCTGTAAAGGGGCGCATGTTTCCAGTGTTTAGAACAGTCTGACAGCAAAATTACATTTCTAAAGGAATAAAAGTCATTTAAAAGTACTAGCGGCTATAATTGTCGGTCCCGGCAATACAGATAAAAATCATTGAAAAAAACGGCATGGGATCCCCCCCAGTCCATTACCAGGCATTTTGGGTCTGGTATGAATATTAAGGGGAACCCCGAACCAAAATTTTAAAAAAAATTGCGTGGGGGTCCCCCCAAATTCCATACCAGGCCCTTCAGGTATGGATTTTAAGGGGAACCCCACGCCAAAATAAAAAGAATGGAGTGGGGGTCCCCCAAAAATCCATACCAGACCCTTATCCGAGCACGCAACCTGGCAGGCCCCAGGAAAAGAGGGGGATGAGAGAGCTCCGCCCTCCCGAACCGTACCAGGCCACATGCCCTCAACATGGGGAGGGTGCTTTGGGGTAGCCCCCCAAAGCACCTTGTCCCCATGTTGATGGGGACAAAGGCCTCATCCCCACAACCATTGCCCGGTGGTTGTGGGGGTCTGCGGGCAGGGGGCTTATCGGAATCTGGAAGCCCCCTTTAACAAGGGGACCCCCAGATCCCACCCCCCCTGTTTAAAATGGTAACGGGTACAAAAAAAGTGTCACATTTTTAAAGAAAGCCACAAGACACACTTTAGGACAAGTCCTTTATTAAAAAATAAAAATGTCCCACAAAGTCCATTCATCTTCTTCTCTCGCCCCGCCGATGGACCAAAAAAATAATTAAAAAAGATCTGCCTCCATGGGAGGCACCCGCCGCATGATGCGTCCTTGCAGATAACAGTTATTTGGCGCAGGGTTCCCCTTAATATCCATACCAGACCTGAAGGGCCTAATAATGGACTGGGGGGATCCCATGCTGTTTTTATCAATGACTTTTATGGGTATTGCCGAGACCCGACAATTCACTATAGCCGCTATTACTTTTAAATGACTTTTTTCCTTTATAAATATCATTTTGTGGAGGGACTGTTCTAAACACGGGAAAAATGTGCCACTTTACAGACATACTATAGACACCCCCCAGGCACAATATTTAAAGTAATATTTCACGTTTATTGTTTCACTTTAAGCATTACTAAAATCACTGCGCCTGAAAAAACTGACATTTTTAAAACTTGTTTTGCATTGATACATGTCCCCTGGGGCAGGACCCAGGTTCCCAAACACTTTTTAGGACAAAAACTCGCATATAAGCCTTTAAAATTAACACTTTTGATTTCTCCCATAGACTTTTAAAGGGTGTTCCGCGGCTTTCGAATTTCGAACAGACTCAGTCACACATGCACACACCCAGTGATAATATGTGATCTCCTTGTGTATAGACCTCAATACAGATTAAGGTCAGGACCCACCTGAGGCCTCCTGAGGAAGTTCTGGTACAGGAGGGAAACACGAACAGGATTTGTAGCCGCTCTGTGGGTATGAGATCCCTGGCTGTATTAATCACTATGACACATGTTTATTTATCCTGAGATACACTATATTACCAAAAGTATTGGGATGCCTGCCTTTACACACACATGAACTTTAATGGCATCCCAGTCTTAGTCCGTAGGGTTCACAATTGATTTGAATGAATGAATGAATGAATGAATGAATGATTTGTAAAGCGCTGCAAATGCGAACTGAATCGCCTCAAGGAGCTGGATGTATTCTCTGATGTCAGCTTTCTCAGAAAAGGAAGGTCTTTAGTTTTTTCCTGAATGCCTGGTGGTTTTCTTCCATGCGGATGTTAGTTGGAAGAGCATTCCATAGTCGAGGTCCTTGGACTGCGAATCTTCGTTCTCCCTTTGCTTTGTAGCGGTATTTGGGAACGGTAAGGAGGTTTTGGTTAGCCGATCGAAGACTGCGATTCGGTGTGTAGTGTTTTATTTTCTCGCGGAGATATGGTGGGGCGTTCCCTCGTACGCATTTGTGGGTGAGGCAGAGGGTCTTGAATGTGATCCGATTCTTCACGGTTAGCCAGTGAAGGCTCTTTAGGGAGGGTGAGATGGATTCCCAGGGTTTTTTTCCTGTTAACAGTCTTGCCGCCGTGTTTTGGATGAGTTGTAAGCGCGCAAGCTGATATTGGGGTAGTCCTACGTAGAGCGAATTTGCGTAGTCGAGTCGGGAATTGATGATTGTTCCCACAACTGCCGCTTTGTCCTCTTCTGGGATGAAGGGGATGAGTCTGCGTAGTTGACGGAGGAGATGGTGGGATCCGCTCACCACTGATCCTATTTGTGCGTCCATTGTCATTCCTGAGTCAAAAATGACTCCGAGACTCTTGGCTTTGGTGTTTGGGGAGATGGTCTGTCCAAGGATGGTGGGAGGTGTCCACGGAGTCTTTATTTTGGAATTTTTGTTGGCATGTAGGAGAAGAAGCTCTGTTTTTGATCCGTTAAGTTTGAGGGAGCTGGTGGTCATCCAGTCATCTATTAAGGTGAGACATTTCTGTAATTGCTGATGAAGGTCTTTTTGTCCGTTGATGCGAAGGTAGAGTTGGGTGTCGTCAGCGTATGAATGGAAGCAGAGGTCGGTTTTCCTGATGATATTGAGAAGTGGGCGCATGTATATGTTGAATAGTACTGGTGACAAGGGTGATCCTTGAGGGACTCCGCAGGAGATTGCCCGGGTTTCCGAGGTGAATGTTCCTAGTTTCACTGTCTGGGAGCGATTCTCTAGGAAGGATGTGAACCATTTTAGGGCAGAATCTGTAGCTCCTGCTACTTCAGCGAGGCGGACAAGTAAAGTATTGTGGTCCACTGTATCGAATGCTGCGCTGAGGTCTAACAGTACCAGGAGACTCTGTTCTCCGTCGTCTGCTGCTTCAAGGGCATCGTCCCATATTTTGAGAAGTGCCGTTTCTGTGCCATGGCCTGGGCGGAAGCCTGATTGCAGAGGGTCCAGGAGGAGGTGTGTGTCCAGGTGGTGTTGTAGCTGCTGTACTACTGCTTTTTCCATGATCTTGGAGATAGCGTTGAGGCTAGTTATTGGTCTACGGCAGTTAGGGTCCTTAGGGTCGAGATTGGCTTTCTTTAGCAGAGGTTTGATGATGCCTTGCTTGAGGGAGCTTGGGACAGTCCCTTCTTTGAATGATTGATTTATCAGCTGTGTTAGGATATGGGCCAAGATGTCTGAACATTCTTTAAGCAGTTTAGTGGGGATGATGTCGTTCGGTGATGTGCTGTCTCGAAGGCTTCTGATGATGTTTTTAGTTGTGTCTATGGTGATTGGGGACAAAAAGAATTTCGGTGGTTGAGTGATGTTTGTGTCAATATCCTCTTTTTGCTTTGGTTCAGTGAGGGTGATAGTTGTTTTCTGATGGATTGATTTCCGAATGTTGTCGATTTTGTCGATGAAGAAATCTGATAACTCATTGCAGAATTCTTGAGTATCGTTTCCTGGGGGTTCCAAGCAGGTCGGGTTCATAGACTGAGCCACTATTTTGAAAAGTTCCCGCGGACGGTTTAATGCGGATGAGATGGTGTCTGAGAAATGTTCTTTTTTGGCTTTGAAGATTGCCTTGTGGTATTTCCCCGTGAGTGCTTTGTAGTTAGCAAGGTTTTCCTTGGTAGGGTTTCTTCTCCATGCTCTTTCCGCTCTTCTACGTTCTTGCTTGAGTAGGGTGAGAGTACCATTGAACCAACTTGAGTTGGTTAACAGCTTCAACTCTACTTGGAAGGCCGTCCACAAGGTTTATGTGTGTGTCTATGGGAATGTTTGACCATTCTTCCAGAAGCGCATTTGTGAGGTCAGGCACTGATGTTAGACGAGAAGGCCTGGCTCGTAGTCTCCGCTCTAATTCATCCCAAAAGTGTTCTATCAGGTTGAGGTCAGGACTCCTCCTCCTGAACCGTACCAGGCCACATGCCCTCAACATGGGGAGGGTGCTTTGGAGTAGCCCCCCAAAGCATCTTGTCCCCATGTTGATGGGGACGAGGGCCTCATCCCTACAACCCTTGCCCGGTGGTTGTGGGGGGCTTATCAGAATCTGGAAGCCCCCTTTAACAAGAGGGCCCCCCCTATGTGAATTGGTAACAGGTACATTGTAACCCTACCATTTTACAAAAAATAGTAAAAATGACAGGAGACACTTTGGGGCAAGTCCTTTATCAAAAAATAAAAATGTTCCGCAATGTAAATTCATCTCACGCCGCCCGACAAATGTGGCGTCAGAGGAAGGCGGGGTCACCCGTTTATGTCACTGAGAGGCCCCGCCCTCAGCTATATAACAGCTGTCATTGAGAAGAAGCGCCACTCGGCGGGAGTCTCCCATGGAGGCGGAGCTGTTGCAGCTTTTTTTTTCTTTTTTCGGCTCGTCGGGTGGCGTGAGATGGATCTACATCATAGGACTTTTTTATTTTTTAATAAAGGACTTGTCCCAAAGTGTCTCCTACACCCCAGAATACATTTGGCTGCTTCTCCTGAGTACGGGGATATCACATGTGAAACTTTTTGGGAGCCTAGCCATGTACAGGACCCCGAAAACCAATCATTGCATTCAGGCTTTCTAAGGGCGTAAATGTCAAGATAGCACAAAATCCCCCCAAATTCCCCCATTTTGGAAAGTAGACACCCCAAGGTATTTGATGAGAGGCATGGTGAGTATTTTGCAGATCTTATTTGTTTTTGAAAATGAAGAAAGAAAAGGACATTTTTTTTTTCAATTTTCAAAACTTTGTGACAAAAAGTGAGATCTGCAAAATACTCACCGTGCCCCTCAGCAAATACCTTGGGGTGTCTACTTTCCAAAATGGGGGAATTTGTGCTATCTTGGCATTTCATGTGACAGGTAGTCACATGTGATAGGTAGTGAGGAAGTAAAATCACCCTTAAAAATCCTGAAGGTGGTGATTGGTTTTCGGGGCCCCGTACGTGAATAGGCTCCCAAAAAGTCCCACACATGTGGTATCCCCGTACTCGGGAGAAGCAGCAGAATGTATTTTGGGGTGTAATTCCACATATAACCATGACATGTGTGAGCAATAAATCATTTAGTGACAACTTTGTGTAATTTTTTTTATTTTTTGTCATTTTTTCAATCACTTGTGACAAAAAAAAGTTTTCTTAATGTGCTGAACATGCCTCTCTGCAAATTCCTTGGGGTGTCTACTTTCCAAAATGGGCTAATTGGGGGGGTTGTACCGCCCTGCCATTTTAGCACCTCAAGAAATGAGATAGGCAGTCATAAACTAAAAGTTGCGTAAATTCCAGAAAATGTACCCAAGTTTGTAGATGTTATAACTTTTGCGCAAACCAATAAATATACGCTTATTGTTTTTTTTTTTACCCAAGACATGTGGTTGAATACATTTTGGCCTAAATATATGACTAAAATTTAGTTTATTGTTTTTTTTAATAACAAAAAGTAGAAAATATCGGGTTTTTTTCAAAAATGTTGGTCTATTTTGTTTATAGCGCAAAAAATAAAAAACGCAAAGGTGATCAAATACCACCAAAAGAAATCTCTATTTGTGGGAAAAAAAGGATGCAAATTTTCCTGGGTACAGCATTGCATGACCGCGCAATTAGCAGTTAAAGCAGGTTTTTAACATTGCCCTGTTATACAGGAATGGTTATTATGAGACGTTTCTTGGGGCTGCAGTTCCTCTGAACTCCACAAGATGGTGATCTTACTTCTACCCAGACAGGAAGTCTCTATGGAAAACAGGAAGTGATGTCAGGTACAGACAGGAAGTCTCTATGGAAAACAGGAAGTGATGTCAGGTACAGACAGGAAGTTCTGGGTGAGAGGTGAGTCAGAAGGAAGTAGAGAGAAGACATTGCTGGAAGTGGCAGCAGAGGAGGTAATAAGATCTTTCTATTTACACCCAGTAACCCCCCGTCATGTCCGTCCTCTTCCTCCATAGTCACTGTGATGTCTTTTATCTCCAGCAGATGATGATACACACATATATAGTGTGAGAACCTAGATTAACCCCTTCAGGGTCAGAACATTTCCCCACTTATGGGGCCGGAACATTCTCTTCATTTTGGAGATAAATTCTAGTAATATGTTCCTCTAAACAAACATCACTGACAATAAATAGACAAGACAATGACCCTCCTGACCATACATGGCCTACAAAGGACAATTATTACACTACACAGGCTGTTGGTCTCTGATGGTCCTCTCACCCCACCTGCACATACTTTTCTCACCTCCTTAAAGGAGAAGTCCAGCTTGAGATCACTTGGCTGGTCTTCTCCTATGGGTTACAGGAGTACAATTCGTTTTGCACTCTTGTGACCTGTTTTCAGCAGAGAGCGGGATGAAGTCCTCTCTCTGGTGACATCACTGGAATCAGTCCAGGCACCGCATCATCACCACAATGAAGTCTGGATCTTCCAGGTGTCTGGACTGATGGCCATCTCAGCCTCTCAGCGAGCCACTGAGAGACTGAGACGGGCGCTCCCCGTCCCTCCACATCTCCAGTGAGTGCGGGGGGGCAGAGCTGTGAGAACCGAGCCATCGCAGATGTTAGATCGATCGGTTCTCAGTGAAGAGGTGCCGGGGGAACGATGCTGCATCCACCTAGGTAAGTATGAATCTGAAAGAAAATAAAAATCATACTTCTCTTTTAAAGACCTTCTGCCAGCAAGTGAAGGAAGCCTTCACCTCACCATTTCACCGTTCTAGAAATATGTTACAGGATACAAAATAGACCAAGAGAACAAACCCCTCCCCCCTGCTGTCCTCCTACCAGCACTGAAATAAAAATCACACACCAGTAATGTGCACTACAAGGTCCAGCCCAACAGACAGCAGTCTATGGTAACAGCATGATGAGGACAAATGTTCATTCCAACATACAAGGGTCCTGCAGCTTGTCAGATAAAGATCCGGGAAGATCCAAGGAGATTAAACAACAAAGAAATGACAGCGCGAGATCCTCATTAGAATGATGAAGTCATTTATTCCATAAAAACAAATAGTACACTTACATGTTATAATCTTCATAATCAGCATAGATGGCAGATGGGTTACTATTGGAGAGAACAAAACTGACTCCTCCCCCACAGTTCTGTACTCCACCAGCAGCATCCTCCTGCTATCCAATCCGATCCCTTCTCTTACTGCAGAGAGTGACAGTGACATCACTCCGATCAGTCAGCAGGCTGCCGGAGATTGGAGCCTTGCAGCCGGAGTTCTGCCAATTATCCTGATTAGCCGACAACTCCGACCAAAAGTCAGCAAGTTCCCCTTCCTGGACATCATGATGACCCGACATTGTCCTCACATCACTGCCTCAGAGCAAACAAGTCAAAGGAAGGATCGTATTTATCATTCCTTGTCTGCAGATCTAAAACCAATCAAATCCAGTTCAGGAACCAAACAAACCCAACAGAGAAAGGGGAATATCTGATCCGGCAGGACAAGAGGGTCCCACACCTCAAAAATGTAACAAACAATCCAAACTAAATCTGTTCCCATGGGGGGCAGTAGTTCTTAAATGTCCAGCAACCCTCCTATTACCCCCCTCACATCCACATCCTATTATTGTGTGACCAACACCATCCAAATAATTCTTACTTTCATTTCCCAAAGTTATCCGTCTACAAGGAGACCTGTATAGATCAAATGACGGCACCAATGAGGATGGAGGAGGACCGGAGTCACATGACTGAGAAGATACTAAACCTCACCCTGGAGATCATCTACCTGCTGACCGGAGAGGTGAGGAGGATTCTGGGAGGTCACATGACATCCCTCTTATCTCTATTAATAAAACACAGACCTGACCGGAGAGGTGAGGAGGATTCTGGGAGGTCACATGACATCACTCTTATCTCTATTAATAAAACACAGACCTGACCGGAGAGGTGAGGAGGATTCTGGGAGGTCACATGACATCACTCTTATCTCTATTAATAAAACACAGTCCTGACCGGAGAGGTGAGGAGGATTCTGGGAGGTCACATGACATCACTCTTATCTCTAGTGATAAAACACAGACCTGACCGGAGAGGTGAGGAGGATTCTGGGAGGTCACATGACATCACTCTTATCTCTAGTGATAAAACACAGACCTGACCGGAGAGGTGAGGAGGATTCTGGGAGGTCACATGACATCACTCTTATCTCTATTAATAAAACAGACCTGACCGGAGAGGTGAGGAGGATTCTGGGAGGTCACATGACATCACTCTTATCTCTATTAATAAAACACAGACCTGACCGGAGAAGTGAGGAGGATTCTGGGAGGTCACATGACATCACTCTTATCTCTATTAATAAAATACAGACCTGACCGGAGAGGTGAGGAGGATTCTGGGAGGTCACATGACATCACTCTTATCTCTATTAACCACTTGACATCCGGAGGCCGTCATATGACGGCCTTGACTTTCGGGGCTTATATCTGAATGATGCCTACAGAATGAGGCTACAGACATCATTCAGATACCGGCATTTTCAGCCGGCGATTCCGTAAACCATAAGAACGATCATAGCGGCTGTTCCACCACTTGATCGTTCTTACGGGTGGCGGGAGGGGACTCCCCCCCCTCCCGCCACCCTCCGGTGCTTCTACCGACTCACTTCAGCGATCGGTGAGTCGGATAGCGGATCCGCTGGCGCCGGATGTTCACCATAGAGATTTCCGGCGGACCAGATGGTCGCCAGAGTCTCTATGATCGTTCGGAGGCCGGGCGCGATGTTATGATGTCACGCCCGGCCTCTGCATTCAAAAAAACGGCGCCGCTTCGGCTGGGAAGCGGTGATCGTTTTATTTTTTTTTTTTATTTTAGGCTTCCCAGCCTAGAGGTGAGATGTGGGGTCTTATTGACCCCACATCTCACTGTAAAGAAGACCTGTCATGTCATATTCCTATTACAAGGGATGTTTACATTTCTTGTAATAGGAATAAAAGTGATCAAATAAAAATTTTTTTTTAAAAAGTGTCAAAATAAAAAAATGTAAGTAAAATTAACAATAAAAAAAAAAAATAAAAATTTTTAAAGCGCCCCTGTCCCCGTGAGCTCGCACGCAGAAGTCCCGCCCACATATGAAAACGGTGTTCAAACCACACATGTGAGATATCGCCGCGAACGTAGAGCGAGAGCAATGATTTTGGCCCTAGACCTCCTCTGTAACTCAAAACGTGTAACCAGTAAAAATTTTTAAAACGTCGCCTATGGGGATTTTTAAGTACCAAAGTTTGGCGCCATTCCACAAGTGTGTGCAATTTTGAAGCGTGACATGTTTGGTATCTATTTACTCAGCGTAACTTCATCTTTCACACAATGCAAAAAAATTTGGCTAACTTTGCTGTTTTGTTTTTTTTTACAGCATGAAACTGTTTTTTTTTTTCAAAAAAAACGCGTTTGAAAAATTGCTGCGCAAATACCGTGCAAGATAAAAAGTTGCAATGACTGCCATTGTATTCTCTAGGGTCTCTGCTAAAAAAACATATATAATGTTTGGGGGTTCTATGTAATTTTATAGCAAAGAAATGATGATTTTTGACATGTAGGAGCAAAGTGTCAGAAATGGCCTGGATGCGAAGTGGTTAATAAAACACAGACCTGACCGGAGAGGTGAGGAGGATTCTGGGAGGTCACATGACATCACTCTTATCTCTATTAATAAAACACAGACCTGACCGGAGAGGTGAGGAGGATTCTGGGAGGTCACATGACATCACTCTTATCTCTATTAATAAAACACAGACCTGACCGGAGAGGTGAGGAGGATTCTGGGAGGTCACATGACATCACTCTTATCTCTATTAATAAAACACAGACCTGACCGGAGAGGTGAGGAGGATTCTGGGAGGTCACATGACATCACTCTTATCTCTAGTGATAAAACACAGACCTGACCGGAGAGGTGAGGAGGATTCTGGGAGGTCACATGACATCACTCTTATCTCTATTAATAATACACAGACCTGACCGGAGAGGTGAGGAGGATTCTGGGAGGTCACATGACATCACTCTTATCTCTATTAATAAAACACAAACCTGACTGGAGAGGTGAGGAGGATTCTGGGAGGTCACATGACATCACTCTTATCTCTATTAATAAAACACAGACCTGACCGGAGAGGTGAGGAGGATTCTGGGAGGTCACATGACATCACTCTTATCTCTATTAATAAAACACAGACCTGACCGGAGAGGTGAGGAGGATTCTGGGAGGTCACATGACATCACTCTTATCTCTATTAATAAAACACAGACCTGACCGGAGAGGTGAGGAGGATTCTGGGATTCTAACATGATATTCCTATTGGTTCCTCAATACAGAGATTTCCTCTTGTGAAGTCAGGTGATCATATGACCATCACAGTGCCTCCATGTGACTCCCTAAAACCTGAGAGACACAACATGCAGAAGATTCTAGAAGTCACCAAGAAGATGATGGAGCTGCTGACAGGAGAGGTGAGGAGGATTCTGGGAATTCTGGGACATTATCCAGTAACAGACAAGGGATGTGTCTGGATGGTGACTGTATCATTGTGTGTGTCAGGTTCCTATAAGGTGTCAGGATGTCACTGTCTATTTCTCCATCAGGTAGATGAGGAACAATCACTGATAGTATCATTAGGATCTGTACATTATCTGCATTGTTACCATTGATGTCATTTTTATATATTCAGAGTGGAAACCTGAGAGATTCTAAAGTTGAGGTTAAAGAGGAGATAAAAGAGGAGGATGATGAGGATGGGGTGACGGAGGAGTCAGAGTATCTTAAAGAACACAAAGATCTGTACCAGGACACCATGGTGGAGTCATCCAGCTACAGAAACCCACCAGAGAGATGTCCCCGTCCTCTGTATTCCCGGGATTCCACACAGGAAGGTCACACCATCCCTCACCGTTACAAGGTTGGTGGGACAGAGTGTCTAAAACATGGCCTTGTAGAGATGATGTGTGGATTTTTTTATATGAACTTATATCTTACAGATGATATTCACTTTAGTTTTCTTGGTTTAGAGTGGAGATCCAATCGATATAGAATTTGAGGTTAAATCAGAAGAAGAAGAGAGGTATGTGAGGGATGATCAGCAGTCTATGGAGGAGGATGGAATAACGGGGACATTTATAGAGGAGGACACTCCTACAGAGATCAGCACAGGTGGGTCATTAACACTAAATACATTCCTCCACCCATACTGCTCACTGATTGGTCCAGAGTAGGGCGGGGACTGGGTGATATCAGCCTGTAATCCCCTGGTTACTTTCCTGAGCTGTGTTCCCCGTCCTGTATTCCTGTATTTCTCTAGGATAATCTTCCTTCTCTGTGCTGCAGACACAATTTATGTATCTAGACTGGATTTATGGAGATTCTGGGGTTCAGCTGGCAGCAAAATGTTCATTTTCACCATAGATGTTACTAGACCTAGGCACCTGGGGTATAGGCCTTGGTCTCCTTCACCATGCCCGGGTCTAGTAAGATCTCTGACAGAACAATCCCCCCAGGATTACTTCCTCTGTTGTCTGCTGGCTGTGCCGGGTGGAGGGATATGTCTGTATAGTCTCAGACCCAAGTCACTGAGTGCAGTCTCAGGAGATGGGAGGCAGCGGTGTGGGACCTCTGCAACTTGTCTCATGTAAACATTTAATCTTCCACTGATTACTGAATACCAATATTATGAGTCCTGACCCTTACACTGTATAATTTATATTGTACATTATATACCCCTGACCCCTGCACTATATACTCTATGTTGTACATTATATACTCCTGACCCCTGCACTATATACTCTATGTTGTACATTACATACTCCTGACCCTTACACTGTGTAATCTATATTGTACATTATATACTCCTGACCCTTATACTGTGTAATCTATATTGTACATTATATACTCCTGACCCTTATACTGTGTAATTTATATTATACATTATATACTCCTGACCCTTACACTATATAATTTAATTTATATTGTACATTACCCACTCCTGACCCTTACACTATATCATTAATATTATACATTATATACTGCTGACCCTTATACTATATATTGTATATTACATACTCCTGACCCTTATACTGCATACTCTATATTGTATATTACATACTCCTGCCCCTTACACTGTATAATTAATATTGTACATTATATACTCCTGCCCAGGGTCGGTGCAGGGATTTTTGTCTACTTAGGTGAAGGTGCATTTTGGTGCTCCCTCAACCGTCCTCCTGCTACCTCCCTCCCCTCCACAATGCAAACCCCCCACCCCCATATGGCATACACTTTATTTGCCTGACGTTACATCATCAATGTTGCCTTGCATTCATTCATGAATATAATGCAGTGTACATCTTCTCATTGCATTACATTCTTTCCCGGCCTTCATGGCTGGGGAAACTGTCAAAGTCGCTTCCAGGTCAGAAACAAGAAGGGGAGGAGAGCAGACCTATGTCAGTTCTTCTCCCTCCCTTCCACCCGGAAGCACCCACTATGGGCAAGCAGAGCCCAGGATACATAGCAGGTTGGCTATCAGCGATTTTTAGTGGGACTGCGACATTGCAGCAGACAAATCAGACACCTAACTGACACTTTTTTGGGGACCATTGACACCAATACAGTAATCAGTGCTAAAAATATGCACTGTCACTGTACTAATAACATTGGCAGGGAAGAGGTTAACATCAGGGGCGATCAAAGGGTTACATGTGTCCCTGGGAGGTACTTGCTAACTGTTTGGGGGGACTGACTGGGGGAACACAGATCTGTGTCCTGCTTAGCAGGAACACTAGATCATGCTGCTCATACCTGACAGAATGGCGATCTGCCTTGTTTACATTGGGAGACCGCCGTCCTGTCCCTCTGGGGAAGGATCCCGGGTGGCCGGAGGACATTGCTTCCGCCAGACCCAATAACTGGCTCCCCCTGTGGCCATTCAGCGCAAGTGCCCCTGCTGGATATTGCACAGAATAATGTACAGGTATGTCGTTTCGCGCAGTAGAGCCAACCGGCCGCAGTGTATGTACTGCAGCCAGTCAGCAAGTGGTTAAGTTATAGCAAAAAACATATTTCTCCATTTACATGAAGGTCAGGTTAATATAACCCAACACAGGGTTCTCCTTTACAGTGTGAGGGTGGACTCTGTGGACCCTGATGTAAAGGAGAACTCTGTGGAATCTGATGTAAAGGAGAACTCTGATGAATCTGATGTAAAGGAGAACTATGCGGACCCTGATGTAAAGGAGAACTCTGTGGAATCTGATGTAAAGGAGAACTCTGTGGAATTTGATGTAAAGGAGAACTCTGTGGAATCTGATGTAAAGGAGAACTCTGTGGAATCTGATGTAAAGGAGAACTCTGTGGAATCTGATGTAAAGGAGATCTCTGAGGAATCTGATGTAAAGGAGAACTCTGAGGAATCTGATGTAAAGGAGAACTCTGTGGAATCTGTAAAGGAGAACTCTGAGGAATCTGATGTAAAGGAGAGCACTGTGGAATCTGATGTAAAGGAGAACTCTGAGGAATCTGATGTAAAGGAGATCTCTGAGGAATCTGATGTAAAGGAGAACTCTGTGGAATCTGTAAAGGAGAACTCTGAGGAATCTGATGTAAAGGAGAACTCTGGAATCTGATGTAAAGGAGAACTCTGTAGAATCTGATGTAAAGGAGATCCCTGTGGAATCTGATGTAAAGGAGAACTCTGTGGAATCTGATGTAAAGGAGAACTCTGTAGAATCTGATGTAAAGGAGATCCCTGTGGAATCTGATATAAAGGAGAGCACTGTGGAATCTGATGTAAAGGAGAACTCTGTGGAATCTGATGTAAAGGAGAACTCTGTGGAATCTGATGTAAAGGAGAACTCTGAGGAATCTGATGTAAAGGAGAACTCTGAAGAATCTGATGTAAAGAAGATCTCTGAGGAATCTGATGTAAAGAAGATCTCTGAGGAATCTGATGTAAAGGAGAACTCTGTGGAATCTGATGTAAAGGAGAACTCTGTGGAATCTGATGTAAAGGAGAACTCTGTGGAATCTGATGTAAAGGAGATCCCTGTGGAATCTGATGTAAAGGAGAACTCTGTGGAATCTGATGTAAAGGAGAGCTCTGTGGAATCTGATGTAAAGGAGAACTCTGTGGAATCTGATGTAAAGGAGAACTCTGTGGAATCTGATGTAAAGGAGATCCCTGTGGAATCTGATGTAAAAGAGAACTCTGTGGAATCTGATGTAAAGGAGAGCACTGTGGAATCTGATGTAAAGGAGAACACTGTGGAATCTGATGTAAAGGAGAACTCTGTGGAATCTGATGTAAAGGAGAACTCTGTGGAATCTGATGTAAAGGAGAACTCTGAGGAATCTGATGTAAAGGAGAACTCTGAGGAATCTGATGTAAAGGAGAACTCTGTGGAATCTGATGTAAAGGAGAACTCCGAGGAATCTGATGTAAAGGAGAACTCTGTGGAATCTGTAAAGGAGGAATCTGATGTAAAGGAGAACTCTGAGGAATCTGATGTAAAGGAGAGCACTGTGGAATCTGATGTAAAGGAGAACTCTGAGGAATCTGATGTAAAGGAGAGCACTGTGGAATCTGATGTAAAGGAGAGCACTGTGGAATCTGATGTAAAGGAGAACTCTGTGGAATCTGATGTAAAGGAGAACTCTGTGGAATATGATGTAAAGGAGATCTCTGAGGAATCTGATGTAAAGGAGAACTCTGTGGAATCTGTAAAGGAGAACTCTGCGGAATCTGATGTAAAGGAGAACTCTGAGGAATCTGATGTAAAGGAGAACTCTGTGGACCCTGATGTAAAGGAGAACTCTGAGGAATCTGATGTAAAGGAGATCTCTGTGGAATCTGATGTAAAGGAGAACTCTGTGGAATATGATGTAAAGGAGATCTCTGAGGAATCTGATGTAAAGGAGAACTCTGTGGAATCTGTAAAGGAGAACTCTGAGGAATCTGATGTAAAGGAGAACTCTGTGGAATCTGATGTAAAGGAGAACTCTGTGGAATCTGATGTAAAGGAGAACTCTGTGGAATCTGATGGCTGACTCTGGTGTAAAGGGAAACTGTGATATAAAGGGAGTCTCTGGTCACCACAGCCCCCTCCTTACACAAGAGTCCAGAGAACTCCTCCTTACATCACAGTCCACAAAGACTGCGCCCATGGGAGGTCAGAGATTGCAGACATGGGAGGTTAGAGACTGTGGACATGGCACATGGGAGGTCAGAGTCTGTGGACATGGGAGGTTAGAGACTGTGGTCATGGGACATGGGAGGTCAGAGTCTGCGGACATGGGAGGTCAGAGACTGCGGACATGGGGGGTCAGAGTCTGTGGACATGGGAGGTCAGAGACTGCGGACATGGGAGGTCAGAGACTGCGGACAAGGCAAATGGGAGGTCAGAGACTGTGGGCATGGGAGGTCAGAGACTGTGGACATGGGAGGTCAGAGACTGTGGACATGGGAGGTCAGAGACTGTGGACATAGCACATGGGAGGTCAGAGTCTGCGGACATGGGAGGTTAGAGACTGTGGACATGGGAGGTCAGAGTCTGTGAGCATGGGAGGTCAAAGACTGTGGACATGGTCAATGGGAGGTCAGAGTCTGTGGACATGGTCAATGGGAGGTCAGAGACTGTGGACATGGTCAATGGGAGGTCAGAGACTGTGGACATGGGAGGTCAGAGTCTGTGGACATGGGAGTTCAGAGTCTGTGGACATGGGAGGTCAGAGACTGCGAACATGGGAGGTCAGAGACTGCGGACACGGGAGGTTCGAGACTGTGGACATGGCACATGGGAGGTCAGAGACTGCGGACATGGTACATGGGAGGTCAGAGTCTGTGGACATGGGAGATCAGAGACTGCGGACATGGGAGGTTAGAGCCTGTGGACATGGGAGGTTAGAGACTGTGGACATGGCACATGGGAGGTCGGAGTCTGCGGACATGGGAGGTCAGAGACTGTGGACATGGGAGGTCAGAGACTGCGGGCATGGGAGGTCAGAGACTGCGGGCATGGGAGGTCAGAGACTGCAGACATGGGAGGTCAGAGACTGTGGACATGGCACATGGGAGGTCAGAGACTGTGGACATGGCACATGGGAGGTCAGAGTCTGTGGACATGGGAGGTCAGAGTCTGTGGACATGGGAGGTCAGAGTCTGTTGACATGGGAGGTCAGAGTCTGTTGACATGGGAGGTCAGAGACTGTGGACATGGGAGGTCAGAGTCTGCGGACATGGGAGGTTAGAGACTGTGGACACGGGAGGTCAGAGACTGTGGACATGGCACATGGGAGGTCAGAGACTGTGGACATAGCACATGGGAGGTCAGAGTCTGCGGACATGGGAGGTTAGAGACTGTGGACAAAGCACATGGGAGGTCAGAGTCTGTGAGCATGGGAGGTCAGAGACTGTGGACAAGGCACATGGGAGGTCAGAGTCTGTGGACATAGGAGGTCAGAGTCTGTGAGCATGGGAGGTCAGAGTCTGTGGACATGGGAGGTCAGAGACTGTGGACATGGGAGGTCAGAGACTGTGGACATGGGAGGTCAGAGACTGTGGACATGGCACATGGGAGGTCAGAGACTGTGGACATGGCACATGGGAGGTCAGAGTCTGTGAACATGGGAAGTCAGAGACTGTGGACACTATATACTCTGTTGTACATTACATACTCCTGACACCCTGCACTATATACTCTATGTTGTACATTACATACTCCTGACCCCTGCACTATATACTCTATGTTGTACATTACATCATTCTGATACTATATAGTCCTCTCTGTTGTATCTTATACAATATGTTGTACATTACATAGTCCTGACTTCTTTTGCACCCATTTTCTACCAGCTGGTCTGTGACGGATCTCGGATACCCCATATGGGCCCCTCCACCAGACCTGTGCCCCCTGTCCTCCAAACACACCCGCAGCCTGCAGACTCATCATAACCAGCCCTTAACCCCCCAATCACGAGACAAACCACACATTGTGTTGAGGGTTAAACATGCAAAGCATAAAACTGTTAATTAAACACAAAACATCCACCTTTATACACAGTTAGGGACACTCCCCTTAGCCTTGTCATAGAGGGGGAGGGGACAAGGAAGAACCAATGGGAACTCAACACTTGTACATTGAAACAGAAACTAGAGTTGAACCACATAAAGGGATTCTGATAAGCAGGCAGCCCCTCCTTACACATCCCCTCCTGAGATGTGTCTCCAGACCTTTGTCTACAGGCCATGACCCAACATAATTACACCAATAACAAGAGGGGGGGATGGGATGCAGCTGATATAGGGACCTTCATTACATTATCCCATTGTCATTTTGTCCCCAAGTCTCGTAGCCCCACGCTTTGGGAATGCCGCCATCTTGTATATGTCTTTATCAGCTAAAAGTATATTGTTTGTGGAATAAAAGTATATATATATATATATAGCCCAGCCGGGCCAATAGGTTTAGGTAGCCGGAAACGACTCCACAAGCCCAGCCACAGAGAGACCGCATTCACCCGGTTCTGATGAACCGGCGACCACGGACACAAATGTCTGGAGGTGGCATCTTCTCCAGGTGGTGGGAGACGGCAAATAGCCCTCCAAATCTCCCGTTCTCTGCTGGACCATAGTCTGTGAGTAGGAGGCCAACCCACAGCCCCCTCCGAGGGCTCAGTGGGTTCTGTCACATGACATTTTATATCTGATAATCTGATTGGAGCACAGCAGGAACCAATCAGCTCATGTCTAGTAATAATCTTTTTATTTCTATTTTAGTAGATGGACGGGAGATGAGGAAAACCTCAGAGGATTGTCTCACTTTGTCTCCAGACTGTAAAGTAGAAGATGAGGACATCACACAGTATAGTCCAGGAGAAAACCCGACTACCTCAAATGTCCATCCGGCACCACACAGTGTAGATGGACCATCGTATTCTTCTTATCCTGAGGAACCTCAGACTGTGAGGGACGGTGCCGTCCTTCCAACAGAGAAGAGCTTTTCCTGTACTGAGTGCGGGAAGTGTTTCCCTTCTAAATACAAACTTAATAGGCATAAAAGATCTCACACAGGAGAGAAGCCGTATTCCTGTCCTGAGTGCGGGAAATGTTTTTCACAGAAGTCCATCCTTTCCAAACATCAGAGATCTCACACGGGGGAGAAGCCGTATTCCTGTCCTGAGTGTGGGAAGTGTTTCCATTTTAAATCTGGTCTTTATGTGCATATAAGATCTCACACAGGAGAGAAGCCGTATTCCTGTCCTGAGTGTGGGAAATGTTTTTCACAGAAGTCCATCCTTTCCAAACATCAGAGATCTCACACGGGGGAGAAGCCGCATTCCTGTCCTGAGTGTGGGAAATGTTTTTCAGTGAAGTCCCATCTTTACATACATCAGAGATCTCACACAGGGCAGAAGCCGTATTCCTGTCCTGAGTGCGGGAAATGTTTTTCACGGAAGTCCCATCTTTACATACATCAGAGATCTCACATCTGGGAGAAGCCGTTTTCCTGTCCTGAGTGCGGGAAATGTTTTTCACAGAAGTCCGATCTTTACAGACATCAGAGATCTCACACGGGGGAAAAACCGTTTTCCTGTCCTGAGTGCGGGAAATGTTTTTCAGAGAAGTCCAATCTTTACACACATCAGAAATCTCACATGGGGGAGAAGCCATATTCCTGTCCTGAGTGCGGGAAATGTTTTTCAATGAAGTCCAGTCTTAACACACATCAGAGATCTCACATGAGGGAGAAGCCATATTCCTGTCCTGAGTGCAGGAAATGTTTTTCACATAAGTCCAATCTTTCCAGACATCAGAGGTCTCACATGGGGGAGAAGCCGTATTCCTGTCCTGAGTGTGGGAAATGTTTTTCACAGAATTCCCATTTTTACAGACATCAGAGATCTCACACCGGGGAGAAGCCATATTCTTGTCCTGAGTGTGGGAAATGTTTTTCACAGAAGTCTGATCTTAACACACATCAAAGATCTCACACAGGGGAGAAGCCGTATTCCTGTCCTGAGTGTGGGAAATGTTTTTCACGGAATTCCCATTTTTACACACATCAGAGATCTCACAAGGGGGAGAAGCCGTATTCCTGTCCTGAGTGTGGGAAATGTTTTTCACAGAAGTCCAGTTTTTATACACATCAGAGATCTCACACAGGGAGAAGCCTTATTCCTGCCCTAAGTAAGGGAATTGTTCCTCACTGAAGTCCTGTCTTCCTGTACATCAGGGATCCCACACAACCCTTGAGGTATATTAGTGCCTTGAGTGCGGGAAATGTCTTCTATATGAATGTTGCTGGACATCACAGCTCTCATGTGGGGAAGAAGCACACCCTGATATACACCTCAGATATACTCCATGGCTGATCTTCATCATGTAAGAAACAATTGATAAAGGAGATCAGAGATCACCAAAGACATGGATGAAGTGTTGTAAAAATACAATGGATGGGCGGCTCATACAGGTCTGGTAATGTACTTTTATGTCATGGCTTTCTTCCAGGTCCGCACCCATGCACGCGCACACACAGAAACCTCCACTGTCATTGGCTGTAGGATAAGTTTGTCAGCAGGTTCCAGCCACTAATTTTGCCCCCTACCCTGCTGAGCACCTGCAGCCAATGACAAATCACTCCTGTGTTTTATTTTGTAAACACGGGGAGCTATCTTGTGATTTCTTCTCTTCCCGAGTCCTTTTCGGTTCAGGAAGAGAAGAGAACACCACACTGAGTATAATCACCACACTTTACATCCACACACCTTAGATTGGCACATTTAACCACATTGATTGCCCTCATTCACCCTTTGATCACCCCTGTCACCCAACCAGTGCCATTAGTACACCGTCAGTGTACAGTATTTTTCACCAATCGCTGTATTAGGGTCACTTGTTACATCAGATGGTGCCAGGGTCAGCTAGCATTAGATTGTCCACACACTATCACACTCACGCTATAGGATCCTGATCACCAACATTACTAGTATAGTGTCTGTATTAATCAATAACCTGATCATGAACAGAATTATATAAATGTCCCCCCTTAGTATAGTGTCTGTATGGATCAATATCCTGATCACCGCCATTGGTAGTATAGTGTCTGTATGATCAATATCCTGATCATGAACATAACTATATTAGTGTCCCCCCTTAGTATAGTGTCTGTATGGATCAATATCCTGATCATGAACATAACTATATTAGTGTCCCCCCTTAGTATAGTGTCTGTATGGATCAATATCCTGATCACCGCCATTGGTAGTATAGTGTCTGTATGATCAATATCCTGATCATGAACATAACTATATTAGTGTCCCCCCTTAGTATAGTGTCTGTATGGATCAATGTCCTGATCATGAACAGAACTATATTAGTGTCCCCCCTTAGTATAGTGTCTGTATGGATCAATGTCCTGATCATGAACAGAACTATATTAGTGTCCCCCCTTAGTATAGTGTCTGTATGGATCAATATCCTGATCATGAACATAACTATATTAGTGTCCCCCCTTAGTATAGTGTCTGTATGGATCAATGTCCTGATCATGAACAGAACTATATTAGTGTCCCCCCTTAGTATAGTGTCTGTATGGATCAATGTCCTGATCATGAACAGAACTATATTAGTGTCCCCCCTTAGTATAGTGTCTGTATGGATCAATGTCCTGATCATGAACAGAACTATATTAGTGTCCCCCCTTAGTATAGTGTCTGTATGGATCAATATCCTGATCATGAACATAACTATATTAGTGTCCCCCCTTAGTATAGTGTCTGTATGGATCAATGTCCTGATCATGAACAGAACTATATTAGTGTCCCCCCTTAGTATAGTGTCTGTATGGATCAATGTCCTGATCATGAACAGAACTATATTAGTGTCCCCCCTTAGTATAGTGTCTGTATGGATCAATATCCTGATCATGAACAGAACTATATTAGTGTCCCCCCTTAGTATAGTGTCTGTATGGATCAATATCCTGATCATGAACAGAACTATATTAATGTCCCCCCTTAGTATAGTGTCCCTAATAACGCAGCATTAGCAGGATCAGCCCTTCTGCCCCCCAACAAGTGCAGTGTCAGTAGATCACCGGCACCTCTGATACATTGCACACATAACCGCAGTGTTAGCAGAATCAGGCCTGATCTCCTCTAGCACTAGCTGGTAAGTTTTATTTGTGTAGCACCCTGGATTTTAGGCAGGGAACTCCTCACAAATTTACTTGCCAGGAGTAGTTATCCTGGTTGATAGAGATCTATTGATTTCTCACTAAGTTTGGCCTTGTTGCACTTTTCTCTTCTACCACTAGGTGGCCGGGCACTTGGTGGTACTAGATATGAGAAGGGAAATCCAAGGTCAGGTTATGGGTATATGGGGTATCTCAGCCAATGGGCAGGGGTTTTCTTGAATCCCTTGGCCTGCTGGGAGAGCCTATTTATTCTTGTGGAGTGAGGTGATCGATGTTCTGTGCCACCTGGATGGCTGTCTAGGCGGACATGTGTCGTATGTCCCGGGCTGCTAGGCCAGAGATTGGGCTTATCCCGGGCATATCTGGCTGCTGTCTGAGGGCCTATCCAGAAGCAAGAGAGCAGAGCAGGGTTGGGAATGTGGCTTGCAGTCCAACCAAAAGTGACGGTTCTGCTGGCCTGAGAACCTGTCATGGTCGGAGGAAGAGGACAAGCTGTCGCCACTAAGGGACCATCCACTTTATTACCAGGGACCACAGTGAGTAACTGAAGCAAGAACCGGAGCAGTATTCTCACCGAATGGACATGGGGAGAATCAGGAAACTTCAGGCAGTGATCAAGCCAGGGACCCAACCAGCGGAGGTGACACTTGTAGAGCAGCCTTGTGTGTCAAGCCAGGGACCGAGAAGGCCAGTAGGGTGAAGCTTGAGAAGTATCTGGAGTGCTAGGGACTCAGCAAAGACGCGGGGGTGACACTTGAGGAAGATACCACCGTGAAGATTGGAGAAGCTCAAGGGATTCAGAGTCAGTGAATCAGAGGGTCTAGTGAGAGACCGGGAGCTCAGTGGGCTGCAGAACTACAAGGAGAAGTTGTAGTGAAGGTGAAAGAACTGTTATGCTTTGTGTTAGGAACTGGTAAAGACTGTTGCCATAGGAGATAGCATTCCTGCACGTGCAGATGTGGCGTCTTGCTGGATGCCTTTCCCTGCACAGCTGTCCTATTGAAGTCTCTGAGTCTGCTAATTGAACTTGCAACTATGTAAGGGTGTCCTGTCCCTAACCCTCTTTCCCCCAAAAAGTTTGTAAGAGAAATAAACATCTCTTTTGCATTCAAGAAGTGTCTGGCACCCAATAACTTCCACTTTGCACCCATTATGCCTCACAACCAACCACATACAGAAGGATGTCAGCTATCTCTGGCCCCGGAGGTTCTTATTAGACTGAAGGAGGGTGGAGACCTTGCTACATTTGTAGTAGTTCAAGCAGTCCCTGACAGCCAGGAGCTCTTTTTCCCGTGAGTCACACTAGGTATCTGTGAATTTAGTGGCCAAAATGTCCCAACAAAGGTACTCTAGTGAAGAGGCCTACAGGATTCTGAGTATGACAGCTGAGAGTGAAGGAGGAGTCCTCACTGACAGAATCAGGCTCTGAATACGAACCTGTACAGAGCAGCGGCACCCCGACAGGGAGCTCAGAGGATGGAGGAGAGGTCCCTGCTAAGGTCAGGCCCACCCAACCCCGGGTATCTGAAGTGCTAGGCACACTTGATTTGTTTTATATGTAGCAGTATGCCAGTACTAGTGCTGCACTACCTTTTGGTACCAGCGGCCTAGTACATCCTAGTCTTTTACATACCAGGACAGAAGTATTTTGTGGTGACCTGGTGGGTCCCAAAAATGCAGCCCAAGCTGGTGAGGTGGCTAGCACTAGTGGCATCCCACAGCCACCATGAATTCGACCACAGACCCATAGAGCCCATAGTGTTCTTCCAGATGTGCTTGTGCAAGTCCTGATTAGCAGCCCACAGATTCTGCAGTGCTCATACTTCCCCCATTCACTGCCCAACCTGGAATTCAGGTGGAAACAGCAAATTTAACAACTCCCCTAGATTTTTGGAGACCTATCAAGGTTCAAAAACTTTTTTGGGTCTAAAACCCAACATGGGCATTACTAAAAAGAATGAGCTGCGATCATATTGGTCTAGAGATACCAAAACCAACAAATGATAGGGGTTAGGTGGCGCTACCTGTTGACTAAGGGCACTTAATGTATAGGAAGGGGCGGGGGGCTGTACCAAGGGTATAAGAGGGACTATACCCTGGGTATACAATCACCACCAAGCCTCAGCTCCTATATCACAGCCTGAAGACCTCAACCCAGTGCCTACTGTGGGATTACTACTGTTGTGTGTATGTGTAAGTATGTGAAGGGCACACATCCAAAAAACCATATAAGTAATACATAAAAAATAATATTCCTAAACTAAGGTACCACAGGGGCTAACCTTAAAGTACATAATAAAAAATGTGCATACAGATACGTGAGAAACCACCATAAGAAAATTGCATAACATATACAATAAAATGCTATACAAATGTGTATCTGTGCAATCAGAGAAATCTAAGATGAAGTGCCCAGTAGTGTTACATCCAATAGATGTTATGAATAAAATATTGTAGGATGAAAAATATCCAGAAAAAACAACCTAGAAAAAAAAAATAATGTCCCAAGTGTTCAGATGTCCATAAACCAGAGTAAAATGACAAATTTCAAAAAAATAAAAAAGATCAAAGCACCACCAAAAAGAATGTGTATACAACTATATAGATAGATAAAAATGATAGCAGTCCACATGTAAATATTAATCAAGTAGTGCACATGGAGATAGCCGAAATCATCATAGGTGACTTGAGTGCTTGCTATATGTCCAGGTGACTTATGTGCTCCCCCTCAAGGGTCCCCACTCACCGAATCCTATCACCCCTGCAGGGGTAATGCGCATAATTGTTGCACTCTATAATGCCAGTTCATCAGAGTGTCTGCTATGTAGATCCCAAAAGCATCCCTTTGGTTCCAGATAGGATGGACGTGCCATAGATATATACCATAATGCTAGCATGAGAAGCAGCGACCTTGGCCAGAAAATAATTGTTCTCACAGATGATAGTGTTTTTATAGGAAGATCCTATGTTGCCTCTCTTGACTATTCGAATTATGAATCTGTAAACGAGGAGGACATCAGAGGCTTTGACTTCACTATGGTTTCACCATTAATCAAAGAGGCACTGAAATGGGAAGACCCCTCCACTCCCCCAGCCAAACAGAAAACATTCTTTAAACATCTGGGGAAAGAACGCTCAAATTTTCCGCTCCTTCCTGAACTAAAGGACATCATTGATAAGGAATGGAGTAAGAGAAAAGAAGTCCTCCATGTCAAGTAAAACCTCCAGATTATACCCCTTCAAGTCAGAAGTGAAGAGTCTGGAGAATACTCCCCTTGTGGACGCAGCCCTAATGCGTCTGGCCAAACATGTTACTCATCTTTTGGAAGACGCAGTGTCCTTCAAGGATGGGCTAGAGAGGAAGATAGATCTGGGTCTAAAAAGAATTTATAGGCTTGCTGGTATGGCCTGTAAACCGGCCCTGGCACTAGCAGCCATGTCGAAGGCCATGGAAGCCTGGACGGAGAACGTAGAATCCTTCCTCAGGGGCATCTCAGAGGAACTGGCCGGAAGTTCAGCAGCCACGGAACTAAAGCTGGCAGCAGTCTTCCTGGGGGAGGCGTCTGTTGATTTGATTCGCCTACTGGCACGTTTTATGTTGTCTTTGGTTATGGCCAAGAGAGCCCTATGGTTGCGCCCCTGGCTCGCGGATCCGGTTTCCAAGCAAGCATGGTGTAAAATGCCCATTGAGGGGTCCTCACTGGCAACAAACTTGATGATGCCATAAAACGGGCCACAGGCGGTAAGTTGGGCTTCCTTCCCCAGGACAGGCGCCTGCTTGGTTGGTAGAAACCCCAGTTCAGAAGACGCAGCCCGGAGTGCTCCAGAGAAGTACGCTCTTACAAGCCTGGCCGAGACTTCAGGAAAAATTGGAGCAGAGGGCAGGCATCCTTTCGTAAGCCTGTTAAAAGCCAGACATCTGGCGGACGTGAGCAGGCCAAGTCTTTTTGAGATTGCGCCCGCCCAGGCAGGTCGGGTGGGGGCTCGTCTGCTTCTCTTCTGGCACGTCTGGGTGGCCTCAATCTCGGACTTCTGGGTTATAAGGACAGTCTCGTCAGGTCACAGATGGGCCTTCTCCAGTACTCCTCCCCACAGATTCGTCTCCACTCTTCTTCCTCGTTCAGAGGAAAAGAGACAAGTGTTGTTGTCCTATGTGGACCTTCTGAAGACTCAGGGAGCAGTGGTACTCATCCCAAAGGATGAATGGTTCCAGGGGATATACTCCCTTCTCTTCCTAGTTCAAAAAAAGAGTGGCTCTTGGCGCCCAGTCATAGACCTGACCTACCTCAACAAATTCATAGAGCACGGAAAATTCAAAATGGAAACTCTGTCAACCATCCAGCGAGCCATACAGCCAGTCGATTGGATGATTTCAATGGACTTGAAGGACGCTTATTTCCACTTCCCAGTGGAAAAGGAGTTTCACAAATATCTCCGATTCCAAGTCAGGCAAGATCATCTACAATTTATCTGCCTCCCCTTCGGGCTGACAACGTCCCTCCAGGTCTTTTCAAAGGTTCTCCTAGCTACAGTGGCTCTCATAAGATTAAAAGGGGTACGTCTTTACCATTACCTCGACGACCTCCTAATATTGTCTCAAAACAGAGAGCAGTTGCTGGCCCACCGGGAACAAGTGATCTCCACCCTGTCCAGCTTCGGGTGGCTCCTGAACTTAGGAAAAAGTCATCTAGACTCAGCTCAACGTCTAATATACCTAGGAGCTCAGTTCGACACAGTGGAAAACACCATCTCCCTTCCACTACAGAAAATCCAGAGTGTTCGAGACACAATTTCCCGGGCCCTACACGCACCGCACCTGAAAGCCTCCTAGTGCCTGGAAATTGTCGGCACAATGGTCTCCATGACTCCCATGGTCAAATGGGCCTTGTGGAGATTACGTCCCTTCCAGTCAGGTTTCCTACAACAATGGAAGACAGGGGACAAGAATCAAGTTATCCACATAACATCGACAATGAAGAACAGCCTCTTCTGGTGGCTTCAGCGCAAAAACCTTCTGACTTGCCACTCCATTGCTCCCATCTCTTGGGTCACGGTCACGACCGATGCCAGCTGTACCGGTTGGGGAGCCCTCTGCGGATCGAACCTTGCTCAGGGCAAGTGGGACACCTGCCTCCCCGACCCAGGTTCGAACGTCCTGGAACTTCGAGCGGCCTGGTATGCCCTACAGTCCTTCTCTCACGTTCTGAAATGGGTGTCAGTGTTGTTAAGGATGAAAAACACCACAGTGGTCACTATGTAAAGAGGCAAGGGGGTACTCGGAGTTCCACTCTCCTTCGGGAAGTCGAGCCCATTCTATCATGGGCACAGAAGAACCTTTCCAACATCTCAGCAGTCTTCGTCCCAGAAGTCCAAAACACTCAAGCGGACTTCCTATCACGTACCGAGTTGGACAACGAGTGGTCCCTTCATGTACAGACGTTCAAGTGGATCTTGTCACTGGGAATCGATCCCGAAGTAGATCTGTTCGCTTCCCTCTGCAATTTCAAGCTGAAGACATTTTATACTAGGGGCCGCTGCAGCCAGGCCTTCGGAACAGACGGCCTGATGGATCGGTGGAGGTTCAGGAGGGCGTATGCCTTTCCGCCACTTCCAGTTATCCTGAGATTCCTGCAGAGGCTCCGAGAGGAAGCAGTCGAAGTGGTGACAATAGCTCCCTATTGGCTGAACAGGCCTTGGTTCCCTCTCCTTGTCCAACTCAGTTTTTGGGACCCAGTGCCTCTCCCTCTCAGGCCGGACCTTCTTTCTCAGGGGTCAGTCCTGCACCCTTGTCCGACAGTGCTGAGACTGATGGTCTGGTTCTTGAGAGGGAGAGGCTAGAATCCCTTGACTGTGCCTCAAAAGTGATCTCCACCCTCATGAGTTCAAGAAGATCTAGCACAAATAAGGTCTATGGAAGAATTTGGTCCAAATTCATGGAATTTTGCTCTTCTAAGGGCAGGTCTTTTAGACATCCAGAAGTCCAAAATGTTCTCAGCTTACATAGTTACATAGTAGATGAGGTTGAAAAAAGACACAAGTCCATTAAGTCCAACCTATGTGTGTGATTATATGTCAGTATTACATTGTATATCCCTGTATGTTGCGGTCATTCAGGTGCTTATCTAATAGTTTCTTGAAGCTATCAATGCTCCCCGTTGAGACCACCGCCTGTGGAAGGGAATTCCACATCCTTGCCGCTCTTACAGTAAAGAACCCTCTACATAGTTTAAGGTTAAACCACTTTTCTTCTAATTTTAATGAGTGGCTGCGAGTCTTGTTAAACTCTCTTCTGCAAAAAAGTTTTATTTCTATTGTAGGGTCACCAGTATGGTATTTGTATATTAAAATCATATCCCCTCTCAAGCGTCTTTTCTCCATAGAGAATAAGTTCAGTGCTTGCAACCTTTCCTCTCCTTTCCTTTCCTTTAACTAAGATCCTCCAGACCCTTTATTAGCTTTGTTGCCCTTCTTTGTACTCGCTCCATTTCAAGTACATCCTTCCTGAGGACTGGTGCCCAGAACTGGACAGCATACTCCAGGTGCGGCCGGACCAGAGTCTTGTAGTGTGGGAGAATTATTGTTTTATCTCTGGAGTTGATCCCCTTTTTAATGCATGCCAATATTCTGTTTGCTTTGTTAGCAGCAGCTTGGCATTGCACGCCATTGCTGAGCCTATCATCTACTAGGACCCACAGGTCCTTTTCCATCCTAGATTCCCCCAGAGGTTCTCCCCCCAGTGTATAGATTGCATTAATATTTTTGCCACCCAAATGCATTATTTTACATTTTTCTACATTGAACCTCATTTGCCATGTAGTTGCCCACTCCATTAATTGGTTCAGATCTTTTTGCAAGGTTTCCACATCCTGCGGAGAAGTTATTGCCCTGCTTAGCTTAGTATCGTCTGCAAATACAGAGATTGAACTGTTTATCCCATCCTCCAGGTCGTTTATGAACAAATTAAATAGGATTGGTCCCAGCACAGAACCCTGGGGAACCCCACTACCCACCCCTGACCATTCTGAGTACTCCCCATTTATCACCACCCTCTGAACTCGCCCTTGTAGCCAGTTTTCAATCCATGTACTCACCCTATGGTCCATGCCAACGGACCTTATTTTGTACAGTAAATGTTTATGGGGAACTGTGTCAAATGATTTTGCAAAATCCAGATACATCACGTCTACGGGCCTTCCTTTATCTAGATGGCAACTCACCTCCTCATAGAAGGTTAGTAGATTGGTTTGGCAAGAACGATTCTTCATGAATCCATGCTGATTACTGCTAATGATATCGTTCTTATTACTAAAATCTTGTATATAGTCCCTTATCATCCCCTCCAAGAGTTTACATACTATTGATGTTAGGCTAACTGGTCTGTAATTCCCAGGGATGTATTTTGGGCCCTTTTAAAATATTGGTGCTACATTGGCTTTTCTCCAATCAGCTGGTACCATTCCAGTCAGTAGACTGTCTGTAAAAATTAGGAACAACGGTCTGGCAATCACTTGAGTGAGTTCCCCAAGTACCCTCGGATGCAAGCCATCTGGTCCTGGTGACTTATTAATGTTAAGTTTCTCAAGTCTAATTTTAATGCTGTCCTCTGTTAACCATGGAGGTGCTTCCTGTGTTGTGTCCTGAGGATAAATACTGCAGTTTTGGTTACTGAAGCCCCCCGATTCACTCGTGAAGACTGAGGAGAAGAATAAATTCAATACCTTTGCCATCTCCCCATCCTTTGTAACCAGATGTCCTTCCTCATTCTTTATGGGGCCAATATGGTCTTTCCTCCTTTTTTACTGTTTACATACTTAAAGAATTTCTTGGGATTTTTTTTGCTCTCCTCCGCTATGTGTCTTTCATGTTCTATCTTAGCCGTCCTATTTGCACCCTTACATTTCTTATTGCATTCTTTATAAAGTCTGAATGCTGAGGATGATCTCTCAACCTTGTATTTTTTGAAGCCCTTCTCCTTTGCTTTTATATGCATTTTTACATTGGAGTTAAGCCATCCAGGACTTTTGTTCGCTCTTTCAAATTTATTACCCAATGGGATACATTGGCTAATGCCCTTATTTAATATGCTCTTAAAGCAAACCCATCTCTCCTCCGTATTCTTTGTTCCTAATATTTTATCCCAATTTATGCCTTTTAGCAAGGTTTGTAGTTTAGAGAAGTTGGCTGTTTTGAAATTCAGTGTCTTTGTATTCACTTCATGTTTCCTATTTGTGTGATTTATACTGAAACTAATTGACCTGTGATCGCTGTTACCTAAATTGCCCCGTATTTCCACATCCGTGATCAGGTCTGTATTGTTGGTAATCAGTAGATCCAGTAATGTTTTATTTCTAGTTGGTGCGTCTACCATCTGACCCATAAAATTGGCCTGCAAGACATTAAGGAACTGGTGAGCCTTAAATGAATGAGCGGGGAGCAAGATTGGGGGGAGGAGCTGCTGACCAAGATGGCCGCTTAGGTAGATCGTGGACTGACATGCTGCAAACACTGGGCGTCTGACGTCTATACAGCCGGTGCATGCTTTTGATATGCCGCCGGCTTCCTTTTGAGCAATCCCCCTCTTACTTATCCAGCTGAACTGCAACAGAACAGGGGTGTCAGTGAGAGCGGTCAAGGCGGCATCCGTGACTCATAGGAGCGGAGACCTGTGAGAGACACGACGGGAAACAAGCCTGTGGAGTGCCGGGAGTTTCTTCAAGCACGGAGTCAGGAGACAGCGGACGCGGGGAGGCGGGAGCCTCTGTAGGTCTGTGGAAGCGGACGGCAGTGGTCCTCGCTTGAGAGCATCCTCTCCGACAGAGTCATCAGGAACGGAACGGCAGAGAACAGACGGACCCGGGATCTCCAAAACATAAAGGTCAGCCGCCTCACTACTAAGCTACTAAACCACTGAATGTCACAGCACAAAGATTGGAGCTGCAGGCAGGACATAGGAGCGGTATAAAACCCTGCTTCCATGTCTCTTATGTCATCTTCTGAAATATTTTGTAGATTTGAAATCCGTGCAACATACTAAGGACCTAAAAGATATAGCTCTTAAAATAAATCAAATACATAAAGAGAGAAAGGAAGAGAGGAAAGGAAGCGGAAGGAGAGAGCAGAGGAGAAGAAAAGGAAAGGAAAGAAGGAAAAAGGGAAGGAAAATTTTACAGCCGTTTATACAGATTGATACATATATTAGAGGTAAATAAATAAACATAAACTACTGAATTAAAGGGACCCCAAAGCAAGTAACAGACAACAGGACAACGGGATTCCTTTGACACCCCTTTGCCTCCTCTTTTTCTTTATTTTCCCTAATGCAAAAATAAAAGAGCATCAAAAGAAAGAGTTGATAAAGAGGTAAATAAAAAAAAAAAAGCGTGAAGAGAGTGAAGGTAAAAGAGTAAAGAAGGAAGGAGTAAAGAAGGAAAAAGAGGAAGAGGGGATAAAGAAGAAGAGGAAAAAAGGGGAAAAGAAAGAAACATGGCCCCTAAGAAGAGCAGTAAGACACCGCAAGCTCAAAAAAGTAAAAAGGACAAAATAGAAGGTATTAACAAAAGCACTACAGGTGTACAACCAACACAAACAACTGATATTAAGGAATTTTTTCAACAGTTACAGCTACAGCTACACTCCCCTCAAGTAACTCACATACTACATACATCACATGATCTGTCAAATATAGCAGAACCAATAGAAACATCTAGATCATCAAGGGAAGAGCAATTAAATCATCCCAGAAATAGTTCACTAATGGACACAACAGGGTCTTCAAGTGAACAAAAGGAGGAAGATAAAGAAAAATGGGATATAAGAGCATACATCCGTTCGCTTCCAACCAGGGCAGATATGGATCAATATGTATATAGGCTGGAAAAATCATATAAAGAAGAGAATCATGAGCTTAAAATATCTACAAAAGATATGCAAGAAAAGATGGACATAATAGATAAGAGGGTGTTAAAAACGGAACAGGAACTGTTGAAGATAAAAGAAAAAATGCAGAAGCAAGGAATCCAACTAAAGCAAGTAATAAATAACTTAGACGAACAGGAGAATAGAAGCAGAAGATCCAACATAAGAATTAGAGGTTTAAAAGAGTCAGTGGGCCCAAAAGAGCTTATAACAACACTACAAAAAATATTCCAGGAAATTACTCAGGACATTGATATAAAAGATTTAATTATTGACCGAGCGCATCGGGTAGCAGGAATAAGGAAACCAGATATAAACAAACCTCGGGACGTTATCTGCAAAATGCATTATGCTCATATCAAGGTTAAAGTTATGCTTGCAGCCCGCCAAAATAAGAATATCCAATTTGAAGGAGAACCTCTCCTGCTCTTTCAAGATATATCAAAATATACATTGGATCGCAGAAGAGCGCTAAGGCCCCTGGTGGAGCAATTAATAAAAAATAATATCCAATATAGATGGAAATTTCCATTTCAGCTGCAAATTCAAAAGGAAGGACAAACCATCTCATTCAGAGATCTGGAGGACTTACCGGAATTTTTAGTGGTTCTAGAAATCTCAGAGCTAGCATTACCGGACTGGCCCATAAAATATATGCAAACATTTAAGAAACCATAAGCGGGCCCTTGAGGGGAAAGGGGGGAGGGGGGATAAGATAAAAGGATGAGGAAGCGGGGTATAATAATTAGATAAGTCGGAATATTGACGTAAAATTTAGACGTGGTTTGGGGGTGAGGGTTGTGTTTTTTTTTTTTTTTCTCCTTACACAACACAGAGGAGATAATACATATTTTTATGATATAGGCAGTTGTTTGTACCAAGAGATATGTAATATACACACAGGTAGATAATGATTTTCATAAGTCTATGCACTAAGCGATATTAAAAGGTAATTACGAACGTAGAAGGTATACAGTTAACAGTAGCATCGGATGGGGTTTTTTTTTTTTTTTTGATCCTCTCTCCTTACACAACACAAAGGAGATAATATATATATTTATGTTGTTCGCACTAAGAGATATGTAATGTACACACAGGTAGATAATGATGTTTATAAGTTTATGCACTAAGTGATATGAAAAGGTAATCATGTACGTAGAAGGTACACAGTAAACTGTAGCACAGGATGGAGGGTTTTCTCTTTTTTTTTTTTTTTTTTGTGCTGTTTGCACCAAGATATATAAAAGTAAGAGTTAATACACATTTTTTTTTTTCTTTCGAATAATAGACAGAGAAGGTAATATTTATTTGTACGTTATATCACGCTGGGATATATGAAATGTGTTTGGAGGTAATTATATTTGTAAGTGTTATTATGTAATTATTTTGAAATATGTCAGGTTTTTGCACTAGGTGTTATGAAAGGGAAAATATGAATTAAAGAAGGAGTGCAGGGTGTTTTTTTTTATTTTTTTTGATGTGTGGGCTGTTTGCACTAAGATATATAAATGTAAGAGTTGATACACATTTTTTTTTCTCTTTCGAATAATAGACAGAGAAGGTAATATTTATATGTACGTTATATCACGCTGGGATATATGAAATGTGTTTGGAGGTAATGATATTTGTAAGTTTTATTATGTAATTATTTTGAAATATGTCAGTTTTATGCACTAGGTGATATGAAAGGGAATATATGACTTAAAGAAAGAGTGCAGGGTGTTTTTTTTTTTTTTCCCCCAAGTATAGAGAAGATAACTACATTATAAATTATATTCGAACGTTTTTCCTCGGACAAAATTGTATATTATGAAACAATAAGGCTAAAAGGATAAATAGCGTATTTGGGAAGTACTACAGGAATCCCCCCCTTTTTTCACCCCTCCCCAAGGAAAGAGAGGGAAAAAAAGGGAAAGAGAGTTAAAGAAAATAGAGGCGAAAGAGACCCAAAACAAGAGAAAGAGAAAAAGAAATAGTAAATTGCAGCAGGAGGTCAGCGGTCGAGAGGCGACCCTTGGTCACCAGACTCACAACCCCCCATAGTAGGGAACTTACTTAGAAAGTAAGAAAGACTTTTTTTTAAGTCAAATAGATATAGGATAGATTGTGTGTGAGAGGAGTGTGAGTGTGGGTTGTATCTGTTTCTCCCGAGGGCGGGGTTCTTTTTTTTTTTTTTTTTTCTTTCCTCTTCTCTCTTCTTATTGGCTCTTAAGATATAATAATATGCTCTTATAATATTAGGGGTCTTAATTCAGCAACAAAAAGGTCACAGGTTCTGTATTCTCTTCATAAACAGAAAGTTGGGTTAATCTTTTTCCAGGAGACGCATTTCTGTACGGACCACATCCCAAATTTACAAAATAGATTCTACATTACTTGGTATCATGACTCCTATAGGTACTCAAAATCAAAAGGCGTCTCTATAGCAATACATAAAACAATACCTCACCAGGTACAATAAGGATGGAAGAGCAATACTACTCAAACTTATTATTCATGGCAAAAAGTATACATTTATCAATATATATTTACCAAATCAAGGACAACATAAAATAGGAACACAAATGCTGAAACAGCTTATGGAAAAAGCCGAGGGGATAATAATAATCGGAGGAGACTTTAATTTTGTCCTTGATAGGGAAATGGATACTACAGCACCTTCAATAATACAGATGGGCAGGGAGAAAATTTTTTTTTTAGAAATGATATCAAAATACCAGCTGATCGATATATGGAGGGTACTACACCCAACAGAAAGGGATTTCACATTTCACTCAATAGTGCATGAGACATACCATAGACTGGACTTTTTTTTGATAAACCAAATGGGGATGGCGGTAACTTTATCTACCGAAATAGGTAGTTCGTTATGGTCAGATCATGCACCAATATTTTTGGTTTTGGACCTGCTTAAGGGTAACAATAACAAGGGGAACTGGAGGCTCAATGATAACCTGCTTCATGATGAGACATGTGTGACAGAAATAAGGAAGGCAATATCAGATTTCTTACATGATCACAGAGAGGATACTACATCCTTGCCGATCAAGTGGGAAACATTAAAATGTGTAATCCGAGGCCTTTTTATAAAACACGGGGCTAGATTGAAAAAACGAAAAGGCAACAGAATAACTCAACTATTAAAAGAAATACCCAAAATAGAAGCTCAACATAAACAAAACCCAGTGCGTGAAATATTAATAGAGTTAACGGAAAAGAAAACAGAATTAAAAACTTTGATAAATGAGCAAACTTTACGTATAAGAGACAATAACCGTGCCCTATACTATCAACACGGTAATAAACCAAGTAAATTTCTCGCAAGAGCTTTGCGCCATCGGGGCAATACACAGCCTATTGTTAAGATCAAGTCAGAAAAAGGAGATTTGAGATACGACCCAAAGGAGATACTGAAGGAGTTTCAGACTTTTTTTTACGAAATTGTATAATATTCCTAATTATGTCACGAATAGAGATTTAGAGGGAACTCAACAAAGTATAGAACATTACGTGAGAGAAACAGCACTCCCAGTACTTGCTCCGACAGATAGGGTACAATTAGATCAGGACTTCTCAGAGATAGAAATACAAAGTGTAATTGATGCATTAGTACTGGGGAAAAGCCCAGGCCCTGACGGCTTTACCCCAAGATTCTATAAAATATTTAAAGAAGAACTCGTCCCCATTATGAAGCAGACATTCAATGCAATATCCACAGCACGCCCCTTTGTCCCACAAAGCCTGCAGGCCTATATTTCACTTATACCCAAACCAGAGAAGGACCATACTCTATGTGGAAATTATAGACCAATCTCTCTAACAAATATTGACCTGAGATTGTATGCTAAAATAATTGCCAATAGACTTGCCCCATTAATGCCGGTATACATACACTTAGATCAAGTGGGTTTTATAGAGGGAAGAGAAGCAAGAGATAACACTCTAAAAACACTCACATTAGTGGAACACGCACAAAGGGGCTCCATCCCATCCTGCCTATTAGCGATCAATGCTGAGAAAGCATTCGACAGGGTGGGATGGAGCTTCCTTAGAGAGACCTTAGTACAATGGGGATTGGGTCCTATACTTTTGGATAAAATAATGTCTCTATATAAGAATCCAACAGCTAAGATACGGGCAAACAATGATCTATCGGAGGTAGTCCCTATAACAAATGGAACCCGACAGGGTTGCCCGCTATCCCCAATATTATACATACTGGTGATGGAGCATTTATTAATAGTGATCCAAAAAAATATGGATATACAAGGAATTAAAGCAGGAGATAAGGAGTATAAAATGTCTGTATATGCAGACGATATTCTACTATATATTACAAATCCATTGATATCATTACCAAATTTGATATCTGAATTTAATCGATTTGGTGCATTAAGCAACTTCAAAGTAAATTATAGTAAATCTGAAGCTTTGAATATTAATTTACCAAGCGCTATGGTGGAACTCCTTAAAAAAGATTTCTCATTCAAATGGCAAGAAAACGCAATTAAATATCTAGGTACCTACATCCCTACTGATCTTGACAAATTACAGGAGTATAATTACGTCCCAATGGTGCAAAAAATTATGAGAACGTTACAACAATATGAAAAGGGGATGTTCTCCTGGATGGGTAGAATAAGTATAGTAAAGATGGATATACTGCCCAAAATATTATATATTCTTCAAGCAATACCCATTTTTCCTTCAACAAATACTCTGGAAAAATTGCATAGGTTAATAGGAAAGATTATCTGGGGAGGCAAGACCCCCAGAATTAAAAGAACGGTGTTAAATAAAACAAAAGAAGATGGGGCCTTGCCCTTCCAGATATGGATATGTATCTCAGAGCAATAATAATAACCAGAATAGTAGACTGGTTCCACAACAGAGATAATAAACAGTGGGTGAAGCTTGAAGAAGAGATTACAGCTTTAAGTTAAAATCCCTTCCCTGGATCAAAAGAGTGCAAAGACCGCCGGAGAGGGAGATGCCCTCTCTAGTGGTATCAACATTAAAAGCTTGGGATAATATAATAAAAAGAGGGAGTGGATCTACTTATAGAGGCCCTATGACCCCATTATTTAGCAACCCAGAGTTTCCACTGACACTTGAATCTAAAACATTTCTTAAGTGGAAAAGAAGTGAGGACACTAGGATAGTGGAAACGATGGAAGGGAATAAACTCCTCCCATTGGAAAAGTTGGGGGTAGAACATAAAAGTAAATGGATGCAGTATGGTCTGCTCCAGCGGTATATAGAATCTTTAACAAAGGAATCCATAATAGATAGGCCTTTGACAAATTTAGAAAAAAATTTCTTGCAAGAACCTAGACCCACCCATGTCTTATCTAAGATTTATAAATATTTAATCTCAGAAAACAATAGACAGACGTTACCATATGTTAAAAAATGGGAATTAGAGATAGGAATAGAATTTCCCAGGGAAACATGGGGAAAGGCAATTATAGCGACTCATAAACTCTCAATATCGGCTAAACATCAGGAAAGAAATTACAAAATCTTAGCCAGATGGTAAAGATGCCCAGTGGACTTACATAAAATTAATCTGGACAATACGGACATCTGCTGGAGATGTCATATAGCTCAAGGTACAATGTCACATATTTGGTACTATTGCTCAGAAATCCAACCATTCTGGCAAAAAATATTTGAGATCTTTAGAGCACTGACCGGGACCAAACTGTATCCAGAAATACAAGTGGCAGTATTATCTATGATTCCAGGATCAATAAAAACCATAAAAAAGGGAATTTTGAAATATTTTTTGACAGCGGCTCGAACTGTTATAGCAAGAAAATGGAAAAATACACTTGGGCCTTCTGTTATTGAATGGGAATGTGAGATGATGGAGATGCGTGCCCTGGAGGAAAGAATGATAATAGAAGAAGGGTTAAAAAAACAAACATTAAATATATGGGCTAGATGGGAGGAGTTCAGAGCCTCTCCGAGACTTCTGAGGACAATTTAGAAAGAATGAAGAACATAAATAGGAAGAGACCCCCTCTAAAAGGGTTTTTTTTTTTTCTGTTTGTATGAATGGGCATGAGTGAGGGGATGTGGGCGGGTAGGTAGGTTCTAAATATAGGTTCTACATCCTTGATTTAATAGTATGAAGACTTAAAGTGAAAAAGAAATCTGAATAAGGTTCTGATAAAAAATAATAGAATTGTTTTATCATTTGGATGTATATGTGTTTGATAAAGTGTTATTGAAAACGTTTTCATAAATAAATATTGTAAAAAAAATGAATGCGCGGTTTCCTCCGCCCAGTCTATGTCTTGATAATTAAAATCCCCCATTATGATAACACTTACCATCCTTGCTGCTAATCCAATTTGTGATAGGAGATCCGTCTCCACTTCCTCCCTCGGGTTAGGGGGCCTATAGCATACTCCCAGTATTATTTTCCCCTTAGCTTCATCCCTTTGGAGCTCTACCCATAAAGATTCCACCTCCTCCCTAGCTCCCTCAGTGATGTCATCTCTCACATTCGCTTGTACATTATTCTTGATATATAGGCATACCCCTCCCCCTTTTTTACCCTCTCTATCCTTGCGGTATAGGGTATACCCTTGAATGTTTGCCAGCCAATCATGAGAGCTGTTGAACCAGGTCTCTGAAATTCCCACAAAATCCAAATCCTCCTCGTACAACAGTATCTCTAGTTCACCCATCTTGTCCGCCATGCTCCTGGCATTGGTGAACATGCCACATAGTTTAGACCGGTCGCATATTTTCCTCGTATTGGGTGTTTCGAGATTGCAACTAGGACTTGCTACTATACTTACCTTGTGTTTTTGTGCTTTGGTTAACCTACCACTAATGCCCCCAATACTACCCTCTGGAATATCTTCCGCGCTGACTATCTCTACCTCTGGACCCCCCCCATCGCCTAGTTTAAAAACCCCTCTAACTTTTTGGCCATCTTTATTCCCAGCAGATCTGCACCCTCCTCATTTAGGTGCAGTCCGTCCCTTCTATAGTACCGGTTACCGACTGAGAAGTCGGCCCAGTCCTCCAGGAACCCAAACCCCTCCTTACTACACCAGCTCTTCAGCCACTTGTTTACTTCCCTAATCTCCCTCTGCCTTTCTGGTGTGGCTCGATGTACCGGTAGTATTCCTGAGAATACTACCTTGGAGGTCCTTTTCCTCAATTTAGCTCCTAAGTCCCTAAAATCGTTCTTTAGGACACTCCATCTGCCTCTGACTTTGTCATTGGTGCCAACGTGCACCATGACAGCTGGGTCTTCCCCAGCCCCTCCCAGTAATCGGTCCACAAGATCCGTGATGTGCTGAACCCGAGCGCCCAGTAGACAACATACTGTTCGAAGCTTCCTTCAAACAGGCCTAGATTTACCCTTATCTATCAGCCCTCTTAGAGTCCAAGTATCTGCGTTATCGGCCTTCTCCGGTACTTTGTGGGCAGTTCATCCTTTGATTCTGCAATTTTTTTGCGGGGCATAAAGGCTCAAGCCCCAAAGGAAATCCAGATTTCCCAAGTGGGACCTTCCATTTATCCTTGACTCAATCTCTGGACTCAGTACTACGGGGCCCTCCCCGCTCTCCATCAAGGACTTTTCAGCAAAAGTCGCCTTCTTAGTAGCCGTTACCTCGGCTAAAAGGGTCTCTGAGATCGGATCACTGGGTCATGAAAAACCCTTCTTGACGTTTTTCCCAAACCGTGTAGTTCCCATTCCTATGATGGGTTCAAACGCGAAAGTGTCTTCCGTGTTCCACGAGAATCAGGAGATCGTCTTACCTACGTTCATGTCCCCAGGGTCCACTGAAACTCACCCTTTGGATGTAGGCGAAGCTATAAAGGAATATATGAAAATTACTTCTCCCTTTAGACGTTCTGATCATCTCTTTGTCTTACACTCAGACAGCAATAAAGGGAAGAAACCCTCAACCAGGACACTCGGCCTTGACCATGCAGACCATCAAGCAAGCATACAGGGCTAAGGGCTTGGCTCCTCCAGAGGCGGTGACAGCTCACTTTACCAGGGGAATGGCAGCCTCGTGGGCGGCAGCCCGACATGTGGCTCCGGACACCATCTGCAAAACAGCCTCATGGGCTTCTATTAATACATTCATGTCTCATTACTGCATAGAGCCAGCTTCACTGTCCTCTGTAAACTTTGGTTTGAAAATCCTATCGGCTGATAGGGCAAATTAAAATTATGTTTTGTTCAGCATACCCACCCATGTGGTTGGCTAGTTATTTCCCACACGTAGGCTGCCATGGAGTCTGTCAGGAAAAAGGAAAATTTATTGTCAAATACTTACCGTAATTTTCCTTTCCTGATGGACTCCATGACAGACGGAGTTTCCACCCATTGGTCAAAGAGTAGGCTAGTTACGGAACACAGTAGCTAGTGGTGAGTACTCATTTATGGGAATGGGGTCCTATAGCATTGGAGAGGAGGCGAGGTTAACCCACACGTAGGCTGCCATGGAGTCCATCAGGAAAGGAAAATTACGGTAAGTATTTGACAATACATTTTCCTTTTTTTATGTATTATATGGTTTTTTGGATGTGTGCTCTTCACATACTTACACATACACACAACAGTAGTAATCCCACATTAGGCACTGGGTTGAGGTCTTCAAGCTGTGATATAGGAGCTGAGGCTTGGTGGTGATTTAATACCCAGGGTATAGTCCCTCTTCTACCCTTGGCCTAGCCCCCCGCCCCTTCCCATACATTTAGTGCCCTTAGTCAACAGGTAGCACCACCTAACCCCTATCATTTGTTGGTTTTGGTATTTCTAGAGCTCCCCTAGGGGAGCCCTATCAGGGGAGGCAGCAACCTTCACTTTTTTACCTCACCTTTTTCCTAAGCGCGGCTTTCTTCTTTAGTTTAATTAAATTGGTCTAGAGACCCGATTCATCATATGCCCATGTTCTCTGCTGCAATGGCCAGGCATAGATATGAGATGATAATGCGTTTTATGTATTTTAGTGATCACACACTTTGTCGTCCTCGGGGTGACCCTGAATATGATCAGCTTTACAAAATTCTGCCCCTCATAAACTACCCCTCCCAGAAATTTTCAGATGTGTATACGCCCCAACAAACCATCTAAATAGATGAGTCCATCATACATTTCACTGGTCACCTTCCAATCAAACAGCATCTCCCCAGCAAGCGTGCAAGATCTGAGGTCCAAATGTAGAAGCTCTGTGATAGGACCACAGGCTATACATGTAATTATTTTTTATATAATATCCAGCACATAAACACCACTTTACATTAGTGGATTAACCACAATCTCTGGGAAACCTTCCCTGGACTTCCGGGTCTAGGGAGTCTGTGCAGCCCACGTGACACTTTTTAGACACAATCTTGGAATTGGCTCGTGGCACCGTGTGACCTAAATGCCGGGGCTTCCCCCAACGGCTTGTAAAACATCCAACTTAGAAAGGAGGAGAAAGCCTGCTTGAGAACTAATGAATTGTTCACAGTGAAGTGGAAGGACAATTAACCACCTCAATACCGGGTACTTTCACCCCCATCCTGCCCAGGCCATTTCTCAGCTTTCATCGCTGTCACACATTGAATGACAATTGCGCGGTCATGCTACACTGTAACCATGTGGATTTTTTTATCATTTTCTTCACACAAATAGAGCTTTATATTGGTGGTATTTAATCACTTCTGGATTTTTTATCTTTTCCTAAAAAAAAAAGACAGAAAATGTTGAAAAAAATAAAGGTTTTTCTTAGTTTCTGTCAGTAATATTTGTAAATAAGTAATTTTTCTCCTTCACTGATGGGCACTGATGAAGAGGCACAAATATGCCACACTTATGGGCACTGATAGGTGGCACTGGTGGGCACAGATAGGCAGCACTGATGGGCGTCACTAATATGCACTGATTGCTGGCACCTGTGGGCACTGATTGCTGGCACTGGTGGGCACTGATTGCTGGCACTGTGTGGGCTTTACTGTAATCAGGACACTGATGATCAGTGCCCTGATTACATACCTAGATGTCCTCTGCGAGGAGATGCCGCTTATTGGCTCTCCTCTCCTCACACTCTGTCAGTGTGAAGCGAGGAGCGCCGATTACCGGCATCTCCGTGTTTACACGTGACCCGCTGTGATTGGACACAACTGATCACATGGCTAAAGAGCTGCGGTCGTGGCTCTTTACAGAGATCGGTGTCCCCCCGTGTCCTACCAACACGGCGCAGCTGCGATCGCCCCGTGGGCGTGCGAGAGCGGGCGTTCTGGGTGCCGTCATATGATGTCCACCCAGAACGAGAGCCGCCCCATCGTCATTTGACAGCGGGGCGGGCAGCAAGTGGTTAATTCCATTAATGCAGAAACTATGGTTCAAATTTGCACGGTATCTGATGTAGTTGAAGAGCCTCTCTGTGTCCACGAATATAATCTTTATATGGGAGGGGTGGACTTCAATGACCAGATAATGAAGCTCTACTTATTTTCCCGTAAAGCAAGATGCTGGTACATATATATATATATATATATGTGTCTGTATACAAGTGTCTGTATATCGTCAGACCTATTGAGGTTAAAAACAATAATTTGTAATGGTCTAAATATATTATTTTTGATTCTCTGGACATGAGTAGTAGCCATCTTGTTCAAAATCTTTTTTTAAGAGATTAAACAAAGTTCACTGTCCTTAGAGAAGAGATTTTCATAGGAAGGTTTTAAGGCCTCACCATATATTCTACTAAGTTATAAATTATGAATCCTCGTTAGTTAATCAGTTAAGGCATTAGCCAAGGAGGCCCAATGTTATGTTAAGAAATCAGACATTTTTGGGCCCCTTACACAGCTTTAGGCCTGCCCCCCCCCCCCCAGCCTGACCACCAACATTCTCCAGGGCTTGCCCACGGGCCATCCCACTGAATCCAAACACCAGCCACCTCACCTGTACACACTCAGCCCCCCTCAATCCTGTATATATGTCAGTCCCCCCACACACCTGTATATATGTCAGTCCCCCCACACACCTGTATATATGTCAGCCCCCCACACACCTGTATATATGTCAGCCCCCCCACACACCTGTATATATGTCAGCCCCCCTCAATCCTGTATATATGTCAGCCCCCCACACACCTGTATATATGTCACCCCCACACACCTGTACATATGTCAGCCCCCCACACACCTGTATATATGTCAGCCCCCCCCACACACCTGTATATATGTCAGCCCCCCCCACACACCTGTATATATGTCAGCCCCCCCTCAATCCTGTATATATGTCAGCCCCCCTCAATCCTGCATATATGTCAGCCCCCCTCAATCCTGTATATATGTCAGCCCCCCCCACACACCTGTATATATGTCAGCCCCCCCCACACACCTGTATATATGTCAGCCCCCCCCTCAATCCTGTATATATGTCAGCCCCCCACACACCTGTTTATATGTAAGCCCCCCCTCAATCCTGCATATATGTCAGCCCCCCTCAATCCTGTATATATGTCAGTCCCCCCACACACCTGTATATATGTCAGTCCCCCCACACACCTGTATATATGTCAGCCCCCCACACACCTGTATATATGTCAGCCCCCCCACACACCTGTATATATGTCAGCCCCCCTCAATCCTGTATATATGTCAGCCCCCCACACACCTGTATATATGTCACCCCCACACACCTGTACATATGTCAGCCCCCCACACACCTGTATATATGTCAGCCCCCCCACACACCTGTATATATGTCAGCCCCCCCTCAATCCTGTATATATGTCAGCCCCCCTCAATCCTGCATATATGTCAGCCCCCCTCAATCCTGTATATATGTCAGCCCCCCCCACACACCTGTATATATGTCAGCCCCCCCCACACACCTGTATATATGTCAGCCCCCCCCTCAATCCTGTATATATGTCAGCCCCCCACACACCTGTTTATATGTAAGCCCCCCCTCAATCCTGCATATATGTCAGCCCCCCTCAATCCTGTATATATGTCAGCCCCCTCACACACCTGTATATATGTCAGCCCCCCCACACACCTGTATATATGTCACCCCCACACACTTGTACATATGTCAGCCCCCCACACACCTGTATATATGTCAGCCCCCCCCACACACCTGTATATATGTCAGCCCCCCCCCTCAATCCTGTATATATGTCAGCCCCCACACACCTGTTTATATGTAAGCCCCCCTCAATCCTGTATATATGTCAGCCCCCCTCACACCTGTATATATATCAGCCCCCCTCACACCTGTATATATATCAGCCCCCCTCACACTTGTATATATGTCACCCCCACCTGTATATTTGTCAGCCCCCCACACCTGTATATATGTCACCCCCACCTGTATATATGCCAGCCCCCTCACACCTGTATATATGTCAGCCCCCCACACACTTGTATATATACCAGTCCCTCACACCTGTATATATGCCAGCCCCCCACACAACCCTGTATATATGCCAGCCCCCCCCCACACACACCTGTATATATGTCACCCCCACCTGTATATATGCCAGCCCCCCACACAACCCTGTATATATGCCAGCCCCTCACATACACAAATCTATTAACACACAAGGCTCTGGCCCCTCCCTGTACACAAACAGCCCCCCCTCCCTTTCCCTCACAGCCCCTACTTGTAAAGAAGATCTTCCTACCTGGTCCCAGCCTGTTTTCACAAAGCTGACATGTTGCTAAGAAGCATTGTGCAGATCACATAGTAGCCAGAGGTGGCAGTAAAGAGCTCGATGTCTAATCTCAATGAGACGAGAAGAGCAGAAGCTGTGAAAACGTTTCTGTAATGCACAACACGTCTCCCCTTCACCCGTCCTGCCTTCTTCTGGGGCCCCTTACAGTTGTGACGGCTGTACCCCCCTGATGGCGGCCATGGATAAGGGACTCCTAGGTCTCAAATAACAGTGAACAGACATTGGGGCTGATTTATGAAACGTTTTCGCCGTGAGTTGAGGCGCACAGCGAGGCGCAATGTACATTTCGATATTTATGAAACGTTTGCGCCGGTAACACATCGCTAATCCCCATTTACGAAAGTAATCTTGGCACACAGGAGAGTGCGATCAGTGCGCCACTATGGACATGGAGCACGGCATCTTCAATTCAAAATGAAAAGAAGCTGGAAGTGCCAATATTATGGGGTGATGTGAGGAAGTTTAGTAATAACTGCACAAGTAACAAATATCCCCAAAATATAATGAGAAAGTAACTTTTTCTGAACAAGCCTGCTGTGCCTGCAAGTACGTTTAGAACTGCGTAAGATCAATGTAAGCACTGCGCATGCGCAAGTGTCTCTTGCGCTCGTTCAAATACGTTTGTTCACTGTGCAGCCAAAATCTTAGTAAAAGTCAAGCAACGTAAATGCAATTGTGTGGGTTGAACGGGCGCAACTCTAATCTTGACAATTTTTTGTTTACGCTGGTTCACCGTTATGTATTTTTTAAGGATATTTGCACACAGGTCATGTTAGCGTGTTACGTTGCCAACATGTGACATGTACCTTGTTAGAATTATGTAAAAAGACTCTCGCTCCTCTAGCCCCTCCTAAAAGAGCATTTACCCTTCCCCCTCTAATGCATATGATTTCCTTGGGCTAGTTTTTGTTTTTAAAGGGGAACTCCACACTCCATTCTCCAATGCTCTTGTCTCCCCTTCTAATGCATATGATTTTTTTGGGATAGTTTTTGCTTTTTAAAGGGGAACTCTACACTCCAATGCTCATGTCTCCCCCCTCTAACCCCATGGATTTCCATGAGATAGCTTTTGCTTTTAAAGGGGAACTCCACACTCCACTTCATTCTCAAAAGGCTGTGAGCTGCCTTCACCAATCCAAACCACATCCTTTTTCAGAGCAAACAACAGGGCCAGCTAGGAAAGGGGCGAGAAGAGTGATCACCCAACCCCCTCCTGAACCATACAAGGCCACATGCACTCAACATAGGTGGGTGCCTTTGGGGCATGTTGGGCTCAGCCCAATACCAACCACAAAGCACCTTGTACACACTAGTTTAAAGGGGCTTTCCACATTCTGTAAAGCCCCCTGTCTGCAGCCCCCACAACCCCGGCCTAGGGTTGTGTGGAAGAGGCCCCTGTCCCCCTGAATATGGGAACAAGGTGGTTGACTTTTGGGGTGCCCGAGCCCCTCCTGCCCCCAAGCATACACCCCCCTTTCATGGGCTGGCTTGCTGTGTTTGGCTAGGGGTTTGTTAGTGTGTGGGAGGGGCACAATCTTTTTTTAGTTTGGGGTGGGATTTTTCATGTGCGGGTTCTCATTTTAAGCCTTAACAGACCCAAATGGCCTTGTATGTATTGGGGGGGGGGGCAGGCTATTTTTTGTTTTGTGTTAAAATCTTGCGGCTGCAATGTAGATTTGTACGTTTTCTCTAAAGCCGTACATCTTTGATGCAGCATTTTGGATACATGCTACAGATGTACCACTTTACAGGCAAAGTAAGCACCCCCCAGTTACTAGATTTTAATACATTTTGGAACTTTAAAGGAATTTCTCCTTGTTTCATTTTTTGGGGTTGTCAAAATTGGTGACATTGATCTATGTCCCTCAGGATGGGACCTGGGCCCCCATACTCATTTTAAGGCCAATAACTAGAAGATAAGCCAGCCAAGTGGAGACTCGCAAAATGAACAAGTCGGTTCCCATAGACTGCAATGGTATTTGTTGTTTAACTTTTGCCCATGTTAGGCTCTTTGTTTGCCCTCCTGGATCAGGGGGTGTTTGTCCCATCTCTTATTTAGTAGCATGCTGGAAGATGTGCTTAATTTTGGACAGGGGGTGGCTTATTTTGTGCTAGCTGCATTTGGGTTGGTCTGGGCATGCTCAGGGACTTTGATTTTTTTCTTCTTTTTGTGTGTGAACAGCACTTGGATGTTTCTGGGCATGCTCATAGAGCGTGTTTTTTGGGTTAGTAATTTAAAGACTTCCTTAACAGGTGTACCCACTTTAAAGTTCTGTGTCTACATTGGGTGAACTTGCGTTTTGTGTGTTTCATGGACTGTGGATGTGTTTTCAATTGCCTCATTAGCACACAAACCTATTTCATATAAAGCTTGCAGATAACATTCTTTACCTTGCTCTGAAAGGAGGCAAGATTGTGTGTGTGTGTGTGTGTGTGTGTGTATGGGTATGGGTAAGGGTATGGGGGGCCGGCAAGAGAGTACATTCGGGTGTCCTTATCGAGTTTGTAACACATGTATTTTCTCTTTGTATTTTGTTTATGTCATGTCTTTGCAAAACATTGACTTTGGTTTATTGGTTTAAGACAAGATGGATGCAATTCGTGAGGACATCTCCACTGTGCGTACGTCTTCCCCCACCCAACATACCTTGCCTAGCAGCACATTCAACACTCTCCTGTTTTGAATTGGCTACTACTGAAGAGGTTACAAAACTTTTCTCGGATGCCCACCTAACCAATTGTCCCTTGGATCCTGTTCCCTCACAACTACTGCGATCACCCTCTTCTTCTATCTTATGCTCCCTCACCTACATCTTCAATCTCTCCCTCTCTAGTGGCATCTTCCCCTCCTCTCTAAAACATTTGCAGATCACTCCCATACTTAAAAAGCCCTCACTGGACCCCACCAACCTGAACAACTTAAGACCCATCTCATTGCTCCCATTCACCTCTAAACTTCTAGAACGCTTGGTCTACAACCGTCTTAGCTCCTACCTCAGTGAAAATAACCTTCTTGACCCCTTAAAGTCTGGCTTTCGCTCGCAGCACTCCACGGAACCTGCCTTTCTATAACTCACTAATGATTTACTAACTGCTAAAACCAACAGCCAGTACTCCATACTTCTACTACTTGAACTCTCTGCGGCCTTTGATACTGTTGACCACCCGCTCCTTCTCAATAAACTACATTCCCTTGGCCTCCAAGACTCTGCTCTATCCTGGTTCTCTGTCTATTTATCACAGAGCTCCTTCAGTGTCACCTACAACTCTGTCTCCTCCTCTCCATTGCCCCTTTCTGTGGGGGTCCCCCAAGGCTCTGTTCTTGGACCCCTTCTCTTCTCTATCTACACATCCTCCCTTGGTCACTTGATAACAGCCCACAGCTTCCAATACCACTTATATGCTGATGACACCCAAATCTATCTGTCTACTCCTCACCTCACTCCTTCAGTCTCCTCTCGCATTACTAACTTACTAACTGACATATCAGCATGGATGTCGCACCACTTCCTTCAACTAAATCTCTCTAAAACTGAGCTATTAATATTCCCCCCGCCCGTGGCCCCCTCCATGACTTCTCCATCAAAATCAACAATGCAACTATCAGTCCCTCCCCTAATGCCAGGGTACTCGGTGTAATCCTAGACTCTGACTTGTCATTTCAGCCTCAAATCCAATCGTTGTCAAAAGTTTGTAGAATTCACCTCCGTAACATCTCTAAAATTCGCCCCTTTTTAACAAATGAAACCACCAAACTCCTCATTCACTCCCTTGTTATCTCTCGCCTTGACTATTGCAACTCCCTTCTCATTGGCCTTCCTCTCCATAGGCCCCTCCCCTCTTCAGTCTATCATGAATGCTGCTGCCAGACTTATCCACCTTACCAACGGCTCAGTGTCTGCCAACCCTCTCCTCCAATCCCTACACTGGCTCCCAATCGCCCAGCGAATTAAATTCAAAATACTAACCACAACATACAAAGCCATTCACAACTCTGCCCCGAGCTACGTCACCAATCTTGTCTGCAAATATCACCCAAATCAACCTCCCCGCTCTTCTCAAGACCTCCTGCTTTCAAGCTCTCTCATCTCCTCCTCCTATACTCGTCTCCAGGATTTCTCCAGAGCCTCTCCCATCCTCTGGAACTCGCTACCTCCATCTATCCGGCTATCCCCTACTCTTGCTACCTTCAGGCGAACCCTGAAAACTCATCTCTTCAGGAAAGCCTATCACGTCTCCAACTAATCTCCTACCACTTCCAACAGGTCATTCCCCACAGTTACAACCTTTAGTACCAACTGCCCCACCCTATTAGATTGTAAGCTCTTCTGAGCAGGGCCTTCTTAATCCTCTTGTATTTTATTGTATTATAACTGTATTGTTTCCCTTTTATATTGTAAAGCGCTGCGTAAACTGTTGGCTCTATATAAATCCTGTATAATAATAATTGTATTTTTTTGGGTGGAGAATATTTTCCCCTGAAAATTTATGATGTTGTCAATGTGTGTCGATTTTAGGTTGTTCACTTTGATTTAATTGTCTGTGCTGCATTATTTTGCAAAATCTTTCTCAAGATGTTGTGACTAATTAATGTTTAAATCCTTAATAGATGTCCATTTGTGTGTACAGTCCTTTTAATTTCCAATGCAAAATGGTCAGACCTCAAAAACCATATTCTGTTAGTATCTCAAATTAACCTACATGTTTTTTTTGCTTTCCTTGCTCTTTTCCAAGTCCTGTTTTGTTGACCAATAGAATTTTCTTAAAATGTTTTTTTTTTGTGTCTTTGTTACTTTTCATGGAACAGATTTTCCAGCTGCAGCTTAACTAGGCTGATTGGCATGACAAAACAAAAAAAAGGTGTGATTTGTCTAAAAGTTACTTTCCTGGTGCCTGGTAGCATATGCATGGATTGTGTGTATGTTGCCATGGATAGTCACCAGAAAAGGAAATCTACAGAGTGGTAAGTATTCAATTTTACTTTTTAGCACACAGGTTCTCAGCCTCAGTCCTCAAGTACCCCCCCCCCCCCCGACAGGACATGTTTTGTGAATTTATCTTGTCTAGAATAGCTGTCCAAAATACCAAGCCATTGACTGTGATTTAAAGCACCCGTGCAAGATGAAGGAAAACCTGCAAACATGGCCTGTTGGGGGTACTTGAGGACAGGGTCGAGAACCACTGATTTAGAGCACTGCACTAAAATCGAGGTCAAGACAATCCTATTCCAATTGTGGACATTTGAGGGAAACCAAGTGAGTGTTAGAACCCCTGATTGTCTTTTTTAGGTTGGGCTTTGTGTCCCTTTTTTTAAAATTGGCTTCACTTCCTATCACATAGCTAAACAGGAAATGAGGGTAAAACCCTACCAATGTCTTTTCTTGGGGACACATAGGTCAATCTAACTAGTGTCCCCATTAGGCAAATTGCACTCTAGCACTTTGTTGTGTACACCCCAAATTATTAGAAATTTTTGGGTTTATTAAAGGCAAATCCACTCTGCAATACAAGTGTAGTTGCTGAAAATCTGAGGGGAAGCACTGGTGATTTTATCATCCAATCAAGTAGAAGCAAAGATGGTGTATTTTTATGTTCCTTGCATGTCCCCCTCAGATCTCCACCAACTGCACTTGTAGTGCAAAGTGGATTTGCCTTTAGTAAATAAACCCCAAAGTCCAAGGTACCTAATAATTTGGGGTGTACACAGCAAAATGCTGGAGTGCAATTTACATAATGGGGAATCTATTTAGATTGACCTGTGTGTCCCCAAAGAAAGACATTGGTAGGGTTTTACCCTCACTTCCTGTTTGGCTATGTGACAGGAAGTGAGTAAATTTGAAGGAGAAAGTGGCAGAAATTGGGAGGTGTCTTCACCCTATCAGGGGTGCAGACATTCCCAAAAACGGACCAGACTTCTAATCCCTCTGCACTCTATTCCCAAGCAAAAATAAGAAAGGATTTCATTTAGTTTAACTTTTCAATGACACATTCCTAAGTACAACTGTGATGCATGTCCATGGCCCATTTACACCTTGTTTAATAGAAAACATCAGTTGCCTTTCACTAGAAACATTTGTTAGTCCAGTCCTGGAAAAACACATATTCATACATACGAGGGCCACTTTAGACAGAATACGATTTACAGCATGTTTTTACATTGTGGGAGGAAACCCACACCGGCACAGGGAGAACATGCAAACTCCAGGCAGATGGTGTCATGGGAGGGATTCGAACCAACGACCCTTTTTGCTGCTAGGTGAAAGTGCTAACCACTACACCACTGTGCTGCACAAATATATATCTATAGATGTAGGTTCTTGTGTCCACTTGTGAAAAAAAAAGGGGGTCAGTTTTCTACATTCCAAATTTGGCACTTAAGATGGTCATGCACTATGCAATCTGATTGGCCAATCTCTGTACAACTCAATATTTCTGCAAAATAGGTAATAGGAAGACGCACTTGAACATATAATTCAAATTATAGGAAATCAATCAGGCTCTTGCACTAAATCAAATTTTTTTAAGATCTAACTGATTGCAGTGTATGGTCACCTTTAAAGATCAAGATCTGAAAATATTAATGTTTTGGGTTTAGAAACACTTTTCTGTTCTTTGTAATGTATTGAAATATTTGTGTAAAAATAGAAAAAAAAAGATATATTAGAAGTAATAGGAATGAGATTAGCATCAAAAGGTTTAATTAAGAGAGAACAACTACTAATTGCCTAACAAGACACATCCAATGAGATGCGCTATTATCAATGAAAAAAGAGCCGTTACCCTGCCAACAGTTGCCGTTTACATATTTATTATCGTTTTGCGCTTCAAAGTGCGCCGGTTCGCACGTTAGATTAATGACTTTTCTGGCGCACCAATTAAGGTATGAACCGGTGCAATGCACTGTTCTTAGTAAATCAGCCCCAATGAATAACTATGAATGAAAGCCATTCATTGTGTACAACTGTCATGTGATCGCTGTGATTGGTGACAGAGATCACACAGTACTGGGACCAGCCCGGTACAATGATCTGTCATTCGATGGAGCTGCAGCATGGCTACTAGACTTGAAGGACTTCATATGATGTCCACCCAGGATGGGAGAGCTCCCACTTGTCCATCATGCTGCTATCTGTCTGACGAGAAGCAGCTAATTCCAGGCTAAATCCACCTGGGGACACTGTACATTTTATATATGTAGTCTCGGTGGTCCCTGTGGAAATCCATGTGTGGACATTTCTACCTATGATAAATGACAGGATAAATCCACCTTGAGACTTTCTCCACACCTGGAGTGTGCTGAGTTCTTGGATAACGTCTACACAGTGTTTACAGATTGGCTTTATCACCCCAACGAGCTCCAGTTCATGGATGTAATCATTATGTTTGGATGATCTCACCAGTCAGGAGACTTTCCTGTCATCCTACATGATCCCTTCTGAGGATTCTTCTATCCTTCCAAACAAATGTATGAAATCCTTGATGAGTCCTCCTTCTATGTGATCTAGAAGATCTGGAATCACAATGTCTTTATGGATGAAGTGGATGACCCAGTTTATATATTATTTATTGCTTTACAGCTTTTTTCACTCAATAATTCATTCATTTATGTACACTATCTCACAAAAGTAAGTACACCCCTCAGTGACATTTTTGTAAATATTTTCTTCTATCTTTTCATGTGACAACACTGAAGAAATGACACTTGTCTACAATGTAAAGTAGTGAGTGTACAGCTTGTATAACAGTGTAAATTTGCTGTCCCCTCAAAATAACTCAACACACAGCCATTAATGTCTAAACCACTGGCAACAAAAGTCAGTACACCCCTAAGTGAAAATCTCCAAGCTGTACACTCACTACTTTACATTGTAGCAAAGTGTCATTTCTTCAGTGTTGTCACATGAAAAGATAGAAGAAAATATCTACTGAAATGTGACTGAGGGGTGTACTTACTTTTGTCAGATACTGTATATATAAGCATTGAAGGAAGTGTTCTTACTTTGAGAGATCCTCACCACCATTCCTATATGAACATTACATACTTGCAATTTATCTTTAACTTCTTCATTATAAGTGGATTGATATATATTTATGTATGTTTTTGGATATATTTTTGCATTTTCTTCACCAAAAGGATCAGTTTTGGGGGGTATCTGTTTTATTAGCTATACATTTGTTGTGACCTTGTGTTCTGTATCTTTAAGACTTTTCTATATGTAATAAAAATATCTTTGTTAAACAATTGGTTACATAAGAACGGTATCTATTTTTCTTATTTTTTTCTTACTATTTTTATGTTATATTTGAACTTCTGTGGTAGCTCTGTAAGATATTTTACAGGAATGGTTACTATGAGACATTTTTTGGGGCTGCAGCTCTGCTGAACTCCACAAGGTGGTGATCTCACTCATATTTAGACAGGAAGTTTCTATGGAATACAGACAGGAAGTGATGTCAGTCACAGACAGGAAGTGATGTCAGTCACAGACAGGAAGTGATGTCAGTCACAGACAGGAAGTGATGTCAGTTACAGACAGGAAGTGATGTCATTTACAGACAGGAAGTAATCTGGAATAAAGACAAGACATTCCATGTGGCAGGGAAGAGAAGACATTGCTGGAAGTAACATCAGAGGAGGTAATAAGATCTTATTTTCTATTTACACACACCGGGGTCACCTCCACCGATCACTTCCAGCAGCCCCCAGTGAGGCTCTTTGTTCTCGGTGACCCCAAACATGGCACATTGCAGACACTGAGATTCCCAAGTGATGACAAAGGGTGAGATGAGATGTATGAATGGGGGGAGGGGGTCTGTACTGGGGTGCCAGTCAGAGGGGGTTATGGGCAGGGGTGGCAGAGAGATGAGATGAGGAGGATGGATAGGAATGGGTGGGACAGATGAAGGGGCAATAATATGGGCAGTCCTGGAAGGTGTTGGGGAGAGATGGGGGGGGCAGAGGGCTGGGCAGAAACTCCAGAGAGCAGCTGGCAGATGTAGAAGAGGAGTTTGGGATGTGCAGAGAGCTGATCTTGCCCCCCTCACACATCTCATGGCCCCACACACACCGAGGACCCCCACACCACATACAGGCACTCACCAGGCTCTGGCGCTGTAGCTGGCATCAGTGACGGGTCCCTCAGAGCTGGCACAGGGCACAGAGTCCGCCCAGTATGGAGAACTTGGAGCTTGTGTCTGGGGGAGGAGGAGCGGGGAGAGGAGTTGGCTGATGTTGGAGGGCGTTGTGCCCGTGTTGGGAGCAGATCAGAGACAGCAAGGGGGCTCTGCAAAGGCTGAATGTGCGGCACACTCTGTTCTCAGCAATCCTAATTGGCGATCACCAGGGGAGCCTCCCCTGATCCTGGGACCCTTTCGTCTGGCAGCAAGACCCTTTCCTGCTGTCTTGGTGCCCCCCTCCCTGCGTTGGCAGAATGCCAGGGTCACAGGTGTGACTTTTGTGACCGTAATAGTTCTGCCACTGGTTCTGAGTAATCTAGAGGAGCTGAGGGGTCTCTGAGGAGGTAGTAGGACTAAAGGACTCTGGGAGCCTCTAAAGAGTTGACTTCATGTGAAGGGCTCTGGGACCCCCGAGGAGGAAGTGTAGATGAAGGACTTTGGGGGGCTCCTAGGAAGTAATAGGACTGAAGAACTCTGAGAGGTTAGTGGGGCTGAAGGGCTGTGGGGGGCTCTGAAGGGGGTAGTCAGGCTGTAAGGCTCTGAGATAAGAGGGGGCTTCAGGGCTCATAGGGGCTCTTGGTCTCTGATGGTCCTCCCACCCCACCTGCACTTACTTTTCTGACCTTCTTAAAGAACTTCTGCCAGCAAATGAAGGAATATAACAAAAAGGGGGATGGAAGGGAACCAAAAAATTGTGGTACATAAGGAACCCACCGGTATTGTACCGCACACTTGTATTAAGCGGGAACATAAAGAAAAATGTGCTCTGTGTCAGAGAGACGACTCGGTGCAAAGTGTCACATGAAGAAATCCTGGGAGATAATACCGGACTAATAGGTATAAATACATTGATTAGTGATGATTTGATAAATGATTAATTTATTGAAAAAGGATTGATTGTTAAAATGACAGTAATTCCACATCTTATACTAAGAAAAGACAAAAGGTCTGGGGACAAAGACAAACAAAGACACACATAAGACAGAGACAAGACTCCACCAACAAAATTCATCAAATAGCGCTATAAATGTAATAGACAGTAAAAGAACATCACCACCAAGCCTAATAAATTATAAATTGTATACAGAGGCCACGGCCGTTGCAGAATTGAGGTTAATAATGTAAACAATGTGACATTTAATATAACAGTCCGTGGTAGAAATTGCCGGGTAAAAGGACAAAATTAGTCCAGGGGATTGGAGAAAAGGGGGAGATGAAAACAGGGAGCCGTCTGCAACTGCAGATATACAAAGTCCAACAAGCTGTAGATGATAACCAGCTGTGTATCCTTTAGACTGAACGTAATCCAAATCAGCAGTTGATTGATCAATAAGGCTGTAGTGATTAATCGGAGCTATTCCACTGAACCAGAATCAATGAACAGAGGTCGGAGCCGGACAATAGTAAAGTTCTAAGTGGAAATAAGACAATAGTTCAGTCAAACAGGACTTGATGATGAAAAGAGACCGTTATATGCAATGTCATATTCCTTCCATTATTAACCTCAATTCTGTAATGGACGTTGTCTCTGTATACAATTTATAATTTATTAATCATTTATCAAATCATTGGCTGATCGATTTATTTCTACCTATTAGTCCGGAATTATTTCCCAGGATTTTCTCATGTGACACTTTGCACTGAGTCGTCTCTCTGACATTTTTCTTCAGTAAGTGAAGGAAGTCTTCACCTCACCATATCACTGGTCAAGAGAAATGTTCCACAACACAAAATAGACCAAGAGAACAAACCCCTCCCCCTGTTGCCCTCCTCCTACCCACACTGAATTGCTATTGGAGAGAACAAAACTGACTCCTCCCCCACAGTTCTGTACTCCACCAGCAGCATCCTCCTGCTATCCAATCCGATCCCTTCTCTTACTGCAGAGAGTGACAGTGACATCACTCCGATCAGTCAGCAGGCTGCCGGAGATTGGAGCCTTGCAGCCGGAGTTCTGCCAATTATCCTGATTAGCCGACAACTCCGACCAAAAGTCAGCAAGTTCCCCTTCCTGGACATCATGATGACCCGACATTGTCCTCACAGCACTGCCTCAGAGCAAACAAGTCAAAGGAAGGATCGTATTTATCATTCCTTGTCTGCAGATCTAAAACTAATCAAATCCAGTTCAGAAACCAAACAAACCCAATAGAGAAAAGAGAATTTCTGATCTGGCAGGACAAGAGGGTCCCAGGAGCCCACAAAAAAATCAGACGCTAAACAGTCCAAACTAAATCTGTTCCCATGGGGGGGAGTAGTTCTTATATGTATAGAAACCCTCCTATTACCCCCTCACATCCACATCCTATTATTGTGTGACCAACACCATCCAAATAATTCTTACTTTCATTTCCCAAAGTTATCCGTCTACAAGGAGACCTGTATAGATCAAATGACGGGACCAATGAGGATGGAGGAGGACCGGAGTCACATGACTGAGAAGATACTAAACCTCACCCTGGAGATCATCTACCTGCTGACCAGAGAGGTGAGGAGGATTCTGGGAGGTCACATGACATCACTCTTATCTCTATTAATAAAACACAGACCTGACCGGAGAGGTGAGGAGGATTCTGGGAGGTCACATGACATCACTCTTATCTCTATTAATAAAACACAGACCTGACCGGAGAGGTGAGGAGGATTCTGGGAGGTCACATGACATCACTCTTATCTCTATTAATAAAACACAGACCTGACCGGAGAGGTGAGGAGGATTCTGGGAGGTCACATGACATCACTCTTATCTCTATTAATAAAACACAGACCTGACCGGAGAGGTGAGGAGGATTCTGGGATTCTAACATGATATTCCTATTGTTTCCTCAATACAGAGATTTCCTCTTGTGAAGTCAGGTGATCATATGACCATCACAGTGCCTCCATGTGACTCCCTAAAACCTGAGAGACACAACATGGAGAAGATTCTAGAAGTCACCAAGAAGATGATGGAGCTGCTGACAGGAGAGGTGAGGAGGATTCTGGGAATTCTGGGACATGATCCAGTAACAGACAAGGGATGTGTCTGGATGGTGACTGTATCATTGTGTGTGTCAGGTTCCTATAAGGTGTCAGGATGTCACTGTCTATTTCTCCATGGAGGAGTGGGAGTATTTAGAAGGACACAAGGATCTCTACAAGGACGTCATGATGGACAATCAGCCGCCCCTCACATCACCGGGTAAGAGGAGACTTTATTGTAAAGGAGAGAGCAGTACGGAGGGTCCACCTAGATCCCCCATCATCTGATAAACACATAGAAACAATGTATTCAGTCTCAGGAGATGGGAGGCAGCGGTGTGGGACCTCTGCAACTTGTCTCATGTAAACATTTAATCTTCCACTGATTACTGAATACCAATATTATGAGTCCTGACCCTTACACTGTATAATTTATATTATAAATGTAAATGGTGGAAAGCTGTGAGAATGCCATCATCTCATTCACAACATTTAAAAAATACCCTCCAATGGAGTGGGGACTATTATGGGTGTGTCACACAGAAGAAATTCCAAAAACATGGATTATAAAACAATATACATTTTATTACATACAGATTAACCACTTGCCGACCGCCGCACGCCGATGTACGTCCTAAGTTTTTGCGGCGGACATCGTTATGGCAGCAGCTAGCTGCCATAACCCCGGTATCCCCGTTTTTGTGTGGCGGTCATCATTTAGATAAAAGTGGTCTCTGCAGTGGATTCGCCGCAAGATCACTTATATCGGTGGCAGGAGAAGGCCCCCGCTCCCGCCGCTTACCAGAGCCGTCGTGGCGGCGGAGGCGATCATGTCCGTCTCCCTTCTGTGCCTGGAGACGAGTGAGGGGAAGATGGCGCCCACTCGTCTCCATGACACTGCAGGGCGGAAGCGACGTCAAAAGGTCACTTCCGCCCATACGTCATAAAGGTATATTTTGTTCAATGTCATTTTTTAAATGACTTTTTTTTTTTATTGCATTTTAGTGTAAATATGAGATCTGAGGTCTTTTTGACCCCCCAGATCTCATATTTAAGAGGACCTGTCATGCTTTTTTCTATTACAAGGGATGTTTACATTCTTTGTAATAGGAATAAAAGTGACACAATTTATTTTTTAAACAGTGTAAAAATAAATAAAATCATGTAAAATAAATAAGAAAAATTAAAAAAATGTTCTTTTAAAATCCCCCCGTCCCGACGAGCAGAAGCGAACGCATACGTGAGTAGCGCCCGCATATGAAAACGGTGGTCAAACCACACATGTGAGGTATCGCCGCAATTGTTAGAGCGAGAGCAATAATTCTAGCCCTAGACCTCTTCTGTATCACAAAACATGCAACCTCTAGAATTTTTTAAACATTGTCTATGAAGATTTTTGAGGGTAAAAGTTTGTCGCCATTCCACGAGCAGGCGCAATTTTGAAGCGTGACATGTTGGGTATCAATTTACTCAGCGTAACATTATCTTTCACAATATAAAAAAAATTGGGCTAACTTTACTGTTGTCTTATTTTTTTATTCAAAAATGTGAATTTTTTTTCCAAAAAAAGCGCACTTGTCAGACCGCTGCGCAAATACGGTGTGAAAAAAAGTATTCCAATGACCGCCATTTTATTCTCTAGGGTGTTAGAAAAAAAACAATCTATAATGTTTGGGGGTTCTAAGTAATTTTCTAGCAAAAAGACCTGTTTTAAACATGTAAACACCTAAATTCCAAAACGAGGCTGGTCCTTAAGTGGTTAAAAACTAGATGATAAAAGAATGTGGCTTGTGAACATTTGTCCAATAGCAGCTGAACAGTGTGACTACCCGGATCTCAACCAAAACATAATAATGAGATGATACATCCGAGGCGTTTTGAAAATGAGGGTTGGCAATCTTCTTGGGGGATGCTCATATGGTGGGTATAAAGGTATTCAGGCCATATACGGTGCCTTCACATGGACAAGCCAAGGATCATTAAGATGAGAAATTGTGCCCCGCCACGTTGATGTCTTGGACCTAAGATAGAGGGCGCTGTGATTCAGTCTGCAGAGCCGCAGGGAGCATCAAAATAGGAGCAGGTATCCTCAGATAGATCCCTATAATTACACTAATGACAGCAAACACCATGCTGCTAGATGGAACGGTCATCCAATGATAGGTGCTGAATACAGAGCAGGCAGCTGAGGTGTGGTCATCTAACATGAACTTCCACACTCACAGATTAATCAGGCTGGGTGGTGTAGTTCAGGCCAAAAGTCCATATGCAGAGCTAAAAGTGGAAAGTAAATGAAGTCCAAAAGAAATGGTGACCAAAGATAATCGGAGGTAAGACCCTCACACCAGCTTCAGTGTATATTCAAACACACCACCGTGCTCACATCTATTCTTCTTACCAGAAAGTTAGATAAAGCAGGCATATGGGTATATGGGTATATATCTCCCATAGATATTGGATGTGCCATATACCTCTCTCACACAGTGTAATCAGCACAGGAGCTCTCAGGGTAGAGGATCTTCTGCAGCCTTCACTACCAAGGAATGTGACATCAACTCCAGTCACATCGGTTAGATGAATTCACCCCAAGAAGGAAATAAAGAGGCATATAGTGAAGCCCATATGAGAAGGACCTCAAATTTATTTAAAAAAGGGGTACTCACAAACAACTGGCAAAATCGAGCATAAGAGATGCCTTTTCAAAAGAACCGCGGTTGTAGCGTGCTAGCGTCCTCACAGCATCACCTGATGAATTTCAGCCTATGGGCCATCGTCAGAGGTGTGTGACCACGGTGGTGTGTTTGAATATACACTGAAGCTGGTGTGTGGGTCTTACCTCCTTCGTTTATCTTTGCTCACCATTTCTTTTGGACTTCTTTACATTCCACTTTTAGCGCTGCATATGGACTTTTGTATTTATTTATATATTGCAATCAACAATATTTATGTCAGCTGCTGGTATCTTTTATGTGCCCTACAATCTGAGCGCGGATATTACCCAACGTTATTTATTAGCTGTAGTTAAGCTGTCAAAACACCGGCAACAGCAAAGCACAGGACCGCTTTGTCAGCTCAGCTGCACCACTCCTTCTTCTCCAGTCTGTTCTCCAGTCTGGAAGTTCATGTTACATGAGCACAATTCAGCCTCTCTTTCTAGCATGTTGTTACACAAATGTTCACAAGCCACATTCTTTTATAATCCATGTTATTAATTTGTATGTAATAACATTTATATTGCTTTATAATCCATGTTTTTGGAATTTGTTTTGTTTGATGTGCCCATAATAGTCCCTACTCCATTGAAGGATATATATATATACACATATATATATATTACATAGTCATGATCCCTGCACTATATACTCTATGTTGTACATTACATCATTCTGATACTATATAGTCCTATCTGTTGTATCTTATACAATATGTTGTACATTACATAGTCCTAACTTCTGCTCTCTCCCCTCTACACACTACATACACATAATATGTATTCTCTTTTGTTACATCCATTTCCTACCAGCTGGACATTTTATATCTGATGATGTGATTGGAGCACAGACTTTTACATGTTGATAATAATGTGATAACATCCTCAAACTTTGGAACCTTAAACAGAAAGTGATAATGAGGGAGGAGTCAATAACCCAATGATGGTGGTCTTCAGGATCAGTCCAGTCTTCATCTTGGTTGTTCTCTCCCCATCCTCACTCTCTGACCTCTGGTGGGGCTCAGCCCCGCTGTTATTCATGACTAAATCATGGACTAAATAAGGAAGTGCAGGACTTCTTGTGTTGGGAAGATGGCAATGAGTGATAGAGGGGGTGGGGACACTCGTCCTATAATCCCCTCATCACTGTCACTCCTATAAAAGACAGTTCTCATTGTTTCCTCACTCTCTGACTAAGGTCTATGAATAAAGAAATGATCTGGTAGGAGATCAGAGGACCCATTTACTAGTTACCTTGAGGGGGGAATTGTAAGATCCTCAGAGACAAAGCTGCCTGATGTGGGCGGAGTCCTGGTTTAGGGCAACCAATCAGCTCATGTCTAGTAATAATCTTTTTATTTCTATTTTAGTAGATGGACGGGAGATGAGGAAAACCTCAGAGGATTGTCTCACTTTGTCTCCAGACTGTAAAGTAGAAGATGAGGACATCACACAGTATAGTCCAGGAGAAAACCCGACTACCTCAAATGTCCATCCGGCACCACACAGTGTAGCTGGACCATCGTATTCCTCTTATCCTGAGGAACCTCAGACTGTGAGGGACGGTGCCGTCCTTCCAACAGAGAAGAGCTTTTCCTGTACTGAGTGCGGGAAGTGTTTCCCTTCTAAATCCAAACTTAATGTGCATATAAGATCTCACACAGGAGAGAAGCCACATTCCTGTCCTGAGTGTGGGAAAACTTTTATGCAAAGATCACATCTGGTCATACATCAAAGGCTTCACAAACGGGAAAAACCATACTCCTGTTCTAAATGCGGGAAATGTTTTTCACACAAGTCCGTTTATCACACACATCAAAGATTGCACAAAGGTGAGAACCCGTATTCCTGTTCCGAGTGCGGGAAATGTTTTATACAAAACTCATATCTGGTCAGACATCAAAGGCTTCACACGAGGGAAAGACCGTACTTCTGTTCTGAGTGCAGGAAATGTTTTTCACACAAGTCCCTTTATTACACACATCAAAGACTGCACACAGGTGAGAAGCCTTATTCCTGTCCTGAGTGCGGGAAATGTTTTGTATTAAAAGCAAAACTTGTCACACATCAGAGGTCCCACACAGGGGAGAAGCCATATTCCTGTTCTAAATGCAGGAAATGTTTTTCAGATAAATCCAATCTTTCCAGACATCAGAGATTTCATATGTGTGAAAAGCCATATTCCTGTCCCGAGTGCGGAAAATCTTTTTCGCAGATGTCCCGCCTTTACACACATCAGAGATCTCACACAGAAGACAAGCCACTTTCCTTTTCTGAGTGCGGGGCATTTTTTTCAAGGAAGTCCAGTCTTCGTACCCATCAGAGATTACACACAGGTGAAAAGCCGCATTCCTGTCCTGAGTGTGGGAAATGCTTTTCACGGAAGTCCAATCTTTACATACATCAGAGAACTCACACGGGGGAGAAGCCGTATTCCTGTCCTGAGTGCGAGAAATGTTTTTCACAGAAGTCCCATCTTTACAGACATCAGAAATCTCACACAGGGGAGAAGCCGTATTCCTGTCCTGAGTGCGGGAAATGTTTTTCAAACAATTACACTTTTAACAGACATCAGAGATCTCACATGGGGGAGAAGCCGTATTCCTGTCCTGAGTGCGGGAAATGTTTTTCACAGAAGTCCCATCTTTACAGACATCAGAAATCTCACACAGGGGAGAAGCCATATTCCTGTCCTGAGTGAGGTAATTGTTTCTCACCAAAGTCCTGTCTTCCTGTACATCACGAATCCCACACAACCTTTGAGGTGTATTAGTGCCGTGGGTGCGGGAAATGTCTCTCAAGTGGGAAGAATCACAACCTGATACAAACCTCAGATATAGTTACATAGGGGTTCATTTATTAAAAATTAGGAGACGCAATAAATGGTAAACACCTAATTGCAACAACTAAGACTTTAATGTGGAGAATGGAGAAGCGCCATCAATTAGGTGATCACCTATTAGTAAATGACAAGTCAGGATCATCACTTTTCCCTAATAGAGAATGCTAAACGTGGTCCCTAGAAGGTGTAGGACTGCAGGATTTACCCAAGATCCCGTTTGTGTGTAAAAAGAAACAATTGGCAAATGTGGTTGATAGTAAGGCTTATTAATTTTTTCCTGTTTTGTCGTGTTTTTTTTACATGTTCTGCAAACGAATCAATTTTTTAATAAATGTTGCAGAGTAATGAGCACATTTTTCTAAAGTTAAATATAAAAATGATAGTTATATCTCTAGTATATGACAAAAAATGTTCATGTCTAATTCAAATTTTATTAGAATATCCACTTATAATTACAGTACATATCTTAATTCATAAATCATGGCACTGCTATACATTTTAATACTATGGGCAGCACAGTGTCTTAGTGGTTAGCACTTCCGCCAAGCAGCACTAGAGTCATGGGTTCAAATCCCAACCATGACATCTGAGTCCTATGTGTTTTCCATGCAAAAAGTTGTGGCTGGTGTAGGCAGGCTATAAGATGTCTCTTAATGTTATATTAAAACTAACTTTAATCACATCACTCTTGCTGGAACAGAAATTTCCCCTCCCCCCACTCAATTTGCCCAGCCTGTCTCCTTTGTGTGTGCATTTAGTTTATTCCTTTTTTAGCTGCCTGCAGTTGCTGTAGTGCGTCTTAAAGCGACGTTCCACCCTCACAAAAGTTTATTTTTAAAGTCTGCAGCTGCAAACACTGTAGCTGCTGACGTTTAATAAGGACACTTACCTGTCTGCGGGGGGGCCCATGATGTCGACCCCCCCCCCCCCCCAGGCTGATCCGTCCATCGGATCGGGTGCAAGCACCACCATTGTAACTAAGGGAAACCAGCAGTGGAGCCCCATCATCTTCTGGGACACAAACAGGTCCCAGAAGGCAGCAGGGCGGGGGGGAGGGGCAGAGCCAGAAAGAAGAGGAAATTACTTACCTTGTTGCGGTGAGACTGGGATGGAAGTTCACCTTTTTACTACATTGAAGGTAAGAAAAAAATGTATATCCAAAAACGAGGGGGGGTGGTCTTTAGTTTAAAATCAAGTAGTAAAGTTGGGTGGAACTCCACCTTAAGGGCCCATTCACTCCACATGCAGTCCAATGCATTTTTTTCCAGCATCAAAAACACATGGAAAGTAAGTTATATGGTTTCCAATGGCATAGTTCACACCAGTGTGGTCAGTTCCAGAAAAAAAGTAGAACCTGCTGCATTTTTCCTGCACTGGACTGTACTGGAACATGCTAAAACAATTAAAAAATGCACTGGAATGCATTAGAATGCATCAAAAATGTACTAGACCATAGTACAGTAAAAAAAAAAAACAGGTAAAGGGAATAAAAAAAGCATCTGGAATGCATCCAGAAGTGAATCAAAAGTGCACTGAGACACGTTAAAAATGTGCATGCAGAAATGAAACTGGAATGGATCTGTAGTGTTTTTGTGGTGAGAACCAACCCCTAAGGGCCAGATCACACCACATGCAGTCACCTCCTCCCATACTCGCCTCCAGGACTTCTCCCGAGCCTCTCACATTCATCCCTACCCCAATCTGTCCAACTATCTCTAACTCTATCCACTTTAAGACAATCCCTGAAAACTTTACTCTTCAGAGAAGCCTATCTTGCCCCCACCTAACAGCTGTACTTTTATTTTCTCCATCAGCCCATCCCCCACAGTTATTACCCTTTTGTATAACTTGACCCTTGACTTAGATTGTAAGCTCTAATGATCAGGGCCCTCTGATTCCTCCTGCATTGAATTGTATTGTAATTGTACTGTCTGTCCTCATGTAAAGCGCTGCACAAACTGTGGCACTATATAAATCCTGTATAATAATAATAATATAAAAATGGAGCCCAGTGCATTTTTATTCTGCATCAAAAACGCATGGAAAGTCAGTTGTATGTTTTTTTTTTCAATGGCATAGCTCACACCAGTGTGGTCAGTTCCAGAAAAAAAGTAGAACATGCTGCATTTTTCCTGCACTGAACTGTTCTGGACTGTAGTAAAACATAGAAAAAACACACCAGAATGCATCCAAAAATGTACCAGACCCCAGTACAGTGAGAAAAAAAACTGGGAAAAAATAAATAAGCATCTGGAAATGCAACGCAAATGCAGAAATGCATCCGGAATGGATGTGGAGTGTGTTTGTGGGGTGAACTACAGATACTGTTGTACGAGGAGGATTTGGATTTTGTGGGAATTTCAGAGACCTGGTTCAACAGCTCTCATGATTGGCTGGCAAACATTCAAGGGTATACCCTATACTGCAAGGATAGAGAGGGTAAAAAAAGGGGGAGGGGTGTGCCTATATATCAAGAATAATGTACAAGTGAATGTGAGCGATGACATCACTAAGGGAGCTAGGGAGGAGGTGGAATCCTTATGGGTAGAGCTCCAAAGGGATGAAGCTAAGGGGAAAATATTACTGGGAGTATGCTATAGGCCCCCTAACTTGAGGGAGGAGGAGGAGGAGACGGACCTCCTATCATTAGCAGCAAGGATGGAAAGTGTTATCATAATAGGGGATTTTAATTATCCAGACATAGACCGGGCGGAGGGAACTGCGCATTCATCTAAGGCTCACCAGTTCCTAAATGTCTTGCAGGACAATTTTATGGGTCAGATGGTAGATGCACCAACTAGAAATGAAGCGTTACTGGATCTACTGATTACCAACAATACAGACCTGATCACGGATGTGGAAATACGGGGCAATTTAGGTAACAGCAGTCACAGGTCAATTGGCTTCAGTAAAAATCACACAAATAGGAAACATAAGGGGAATACAAGGACACTGAATTTTAAAAGAGCCAACTTCCCTAAACTACAAACCTTGCTAGAAGGCATAAATTGGGATAAAATCTTAGGAACAAAGAACACAGAGGAGAGATGGGTTTGCTTTAAGAGCATACTAAATAAGGGCATTAGCCAATACATCCCATTTGGTAATAAATTTAAAAGAGCGAATAAAAGTCCTGAATGGCTTAGCTCCAATGTAAAAATGCATATAAAAGCAAAGGAGAAGGCCTTCGAAAAAAACAAGGTTGAGGGATCATCCTCAGCAAACAGACGTTATAAAGAATGCAACAAGAAATGTAAGGGTGCAATTAGGACAGCTAAGATAGAACATGAAAGACACATAGTGGAGGAGAGCAAAAAAATCCCAAGAAATTATTTAAGTATGTAAACAGTAAAAAAGGGAGGACAGACCACATTGGCCCCTAAAGAATGAGGAAGGACATCTGGTTACAAAGGATGGGAAGATGGCGAAGGTATTGAATTTATTCTTCTCAGTCTTCAAAAGGGAATTGAGGGGCTTCAGTACCCAAAACTGCAGTGTTTATCCTTATGACACAACACAGGAAGCACCTTCATGGTTAACAGAGGACAGAATTAAAATTAGACTTGAGAAACTTAATAAATCACCGGGACCAGATGTCTTGCATCCGAGGATACTTAGGGAACTCAGTCAAGTAATTGCCAGACCGTTGTTCCTAATTTTTACTGACAGTCTACTGACTGCAATGGTACCAGCTGATTGGAGAAAAGCCAATGTAGTACCAATATTTAAAAAGGGCCCAAAATACATCCGTGGGAATTACAGACCAGTTAGCCTAACATCAATAGTATGTAAACTCTTGGAGGGGATGATAAGGGACTATATACAAGATTTTAGTAATGAGAAGGGTATCATTAGCAGTAATCAGCATGGATTCATGAAGAATCGTTCTTGCCAAACCAATTTACTAACCTTCTATGAGGAGGTGAGTGGCCCGTAGACGTGGTGTATCTGGATTTTGCAAAAGTATTTGACACAGTTCCCCATAAATGTTTACTGTACAAAATAAGGTCCGTTGGCATGGACCATAGGCTGAGTACATGGATTGAAAACTGGCTACAAGGGCGAGTTCAGAGGGTGGTGATAAATTGGGAGTACTCGGAATGGACAGGGGTGGGTAGTGGGGTCCCCCAGGGTTCTGTGCTGGGACCAATCCTGTTTAACTTGTTCATAAACTACCTTGAGGATAGGGTAAATAGTTCAATCTCTGTATTTGCGGACGATACTAAGCTAAGCAGGGCAATAACTTCTCTGCAGGATGTGGAAACTTTGCAAAAAAGATCTGAACAAATTAATGGGGTGGGCAAATACATGACAAATGAGGTTCAATGTAGAAAAATGTAAAATAATGCATTTGGGTGGCAAAAATATGAATACAATCTATACACCGGGGGGAGAACCTCTGGGGGAATCTAGGATGGAAAAGGACCTGGGGGTCCTAGTAGATGATAGGCTCAGCAATGGCAGGCAATGCCAAGCTGCTGCTAACAAAGCAAACAGAATATTGGCATTAAAAAGGGGATTAATTCCAGAGATAAAACGATAATTCTTCCGCTCTACAAAACTCTGGTCCAGCCGCACCTAGAGTATGCTGTCCAGTTCTGGGCACCAGTCCTCAGGAAGGATGTACTGGAAATGGAGCGAGTACAAAGAAGGGCAACAAAGCTAATAAAGGGTCTGGAGGATGTTAGTTATGAGGAAAGGTTGTGAGCACTGAACTTATTCTCTCTGGAGAAGGGACACTTGAGAGGGGATATGATTTCAATATACAATACAATTTTGACAATCTGACCATGTGTGCACTTCATCGGACTTCCGACGGACCTTTTCGGTCGAAAATCCGACAGACTTCAGATTTGAAACTTGTTTCAAATTTTCCCGCTGGAACTCCGCTGGACTCAGTTCCTATCGGGAAGCCCGTACGTCTGTATGCTGGTCCGACGGACCAAATATGACGCAAGGGCAGCTACAGCACCTGCCCGCGAGAATGTTTCCAGTGCGATCCTATCACGCTGGTTCTCGGCGACAGGGTACTGTACATCTCGTGCTCGCTGCAATAGGAAAAACACATTTTCCTATTGCAGTGAGCGTAAGAGGGAGGTGACAATGTCCCTTGGGTTTGGATTTTAAGGGGAACCTTCTACGCCGAAAAAGCGGTGTGGGGGTCCCCCAAAATCCATACCAGACCCTTATACGAGCACGCAGCCCGGCCGGTCAGGAAAGGGGGTGGGAATGAATGAGTGCCCCCCCTCTTGAACCGTACCAGGCTGCATGCGCTCAACATGGGGGGTGGGTGCTTTGGGGAGGGGGGCCCCCCCTCCCCCAAAGCACCTTGTCCCCATGATGATGAGGACAAGGGCCTCTTCTCGACAACCCTGGGAGTTGGTTGTCGGGGTCTGTGGGTGGGGGGTTTATCGGAATCCGGGAGCCCCCTTTAATAGGGGGGCCACTAGATCCTGGCCCCCCACCCTATGTGAATGAGTATGGGGTACATCGTACCCCTACCCATTCACCTAGGGAAAAAAGTGTCAATAAAAAAAACACACTAGACAGATTTTAAAAGTAATTTATTAGGCAGCTCTGGGGGTCTTTTTCCGACTTCGGGGGTCTCTTCCGACTTCTCCGCTCTCTCTGGCCTCTTCTCCCGGTGTCCAGTTCTTCTGCCACTCTCTTCTCCCGGTGTCCGGTTCTTCTGCCGTTCTCCGACCTCTTCTCCTACTCTCCGGCCTCTTCTCCCGGTGTCCGGTTCTTCTCCCGCTCTTCTGCCGGTTCTTCTGCCGCTCTCTTCTCCCGGTGTCCGGTTCTTCTGCCGCTCTCCGACCTCTTCTACTCTCTGGCCTCTTCTCCCGGTGTCCGGTTCTTCTCCCGCTCTCCGGTTCTTCTGCCTGGCTCCTCCGCTACCTTCTGCTCTTTTGACGCTCTTTTGCTAGTGGTGGCCAGGTCTTCTCTGTCGTCTTGTTCCCTCTTCTCTTCTTCCGATGTTGACACGACGCTCTGTCCCGCTGTAATGCTGTGTGAGCGGTGTGCAATGACTTATATAGGCATGGGGCGTGGTCACTGGGTGATATCCGGGGACCCCGCCCCTTATGATGGCACAGTCCCAGCATGCCCCATCCCTTATGACGGCACAGTGCAGGACACCCCCCATCCCCCAAAGCACCCACCCCCCCATGTTGAGGGCATGCGGCCTGGTATGGTTCAGGAGGGGGGGCACTCGCTTGTTCCCACACCCTTTCCTGACCGGCCGGGCTGCGTATGCTCTGCGACAGGGCTCGCAAGGTGTCAATCTCACCGATAAAAGTGGCAAGATTGACTTCCTTTTCTAGTCCCGTTGTACCCGAGTCACGTTCAAAATGAACGGACTTGTCCATGTGTGGGCAAGTCCGTCGTCAAAAGTCCGTTGGGAAGACCGGCGGACCTAGTCTGCCAGAAAGTCCGGTCGTGTGTAGGCAAGTCCGTCCGTTCAGAAAGTCCGCCAAAAGTCTGTCGGGAAGACCGTCGGACCTAGTCTGCTGGAAAGTCCGATCGTGTGTACAGGGCATAAGTTCACTGTCTTTAGAGAAGAGTTTCCCACAAGAAGGTTTTAACCGCTTGCTGACCGCCTCACGACGATATACGTCGGCAGAAGGGCTCATACAGGCAGAATCACGTACCTGTACGTTGCCCTTTAAGAGGCCGCCAGCGGGGATACCCACGATCACCTCACAGGGAGGAAGAACGGGGAGATGCTGATGTAAACAGCATCTCCCCGTTCTGCCTAGTGACAGTGTCACTCAATCTCTGCTCCCTGTCATCGGAGCAGAGATCAGTGACATCACACACACAGCCCAACCCCCCACAGTTAGAAACACGCCCCTAGGACACACTTAACCCCTACACTGCCACCTAGTGGTTAACCCCTTCACTGCCAGTGTCATTTACACAGGAATCAGTGCATTTTCATAGCACTGATTGCTGTATAAATGGCAATGGTCCCAAAAATGTGTCAAAAATGTCTGATGTGTCCGCCATAATGTTGCAGTCACGATAAAAATCACTGATCACCGCCATTTAAAAGAAAAAAAATATATATATATATTAATAAAAATGCCATAAAATTATCCCCTATTTTGTAAACGCTATAACTTTTGCGCAAACCGATCAATAATCACTTATTGCGATTTTTTTTACCAAAAATATGTAGAAGAATATGTATCGGCCTAAACTGAGGAAAAAAAATTTTAAATATATTTTTGTGGGATATTTATTATAGCAAAAAGCTCTATTTTTGTTTTTCAGCGCAAAAAATAAAAACCACAGAGGCGATCAAATACCACCAAAAATAGCTCTATTTGTGGGGAAAAAAGGACGTCAATTTTGTTTGGGAGCCACGTCACACGACCGCACAATTGTCAGTTAAAGCGACGCAGTGCCGAATCGCAAAAAGTGCTTTGGTCAGGAAGGGGGTAAATTCTTCCGGGGCTGAAGTGGTTAAGGGCCTCATCATATATTCTACCAAGTTGTAAATTCTAATTCTGTCAGCCAGGAGAGATAAGAATGTACCAGCTAATATTTATGTTAAAAAAAAGAATGTTTGGGTTTAAGTATCAAATAACAGTAAACAGAGATGTTCTCCTTGACTGAGGGATAAGTAAAAAGTCTTATTCACAAACTGTGTTTTGATATGTTTTGTAAAATTATTCACTGCAAATAATTATATTAGCAATAATTCTTATTATATTATATTATATTATTACATTATATTGGAGTAATTATATGCACAATGAATTGGACAATGTGACCTATTTGTTTTTTTTTTTATATAAAATATTACTCATGATATATTGTTTAGATATATTCATAATATTGGTATATTTTTATTCATATGAACATAGCATGTTTGTAATATTATAAAAAGTCTAAATGTATGGAGTTTCTGAGAGTAAGAATTCTCTTGAAATAATACATGAGGTTTTTAGTGCCATATTACCTAACTCTAAGACCCCTTTCAAACTGGGGCGGTTTGCTGGCGTTATTGCACTAAAAATACCACCTGCAAACCGACCCAAAACAGCCGCTGCTGTTTGTTCAGTGTGAAAGCCCGAGGGCTTTCACACTGAAGCGGTGCGCTGGCAGGAGAAGAAAAAAACTCCTGCAAGCTGCAACTTTGGAGTGGTGAAGGAGCGGTGTATTCACCGCTCCTTCACCGCTCCTGCCCAATGAAATCAATGGGGCAGCGCGGCTGTACCGCAGCAATACCGCGGCTATAGCCGCGCTATGCGAGTGGTTTTAACCCTTTTTCGGCCGCCAGCGGGGGTTAAAACCGCACCGCTAGCGGCCGAATACAGCCGCAAAAACGACGGTAAAACAGCACTAAAAATAGCGCTGTTTTGCCGCCGACGCCCCCACTGCCCAGTGTGAAAGGGGCCTAAGTAATTGTGTGGGTTAGACATTGTTAGAAGACATATATCTCATGGATAGCCATGAAGTCTGGTGAGGTCTGACATAGGTTTGACGGTTCATGATGTTTTATAGGTTTTTTTATAGACCAAGTTAAAGGTTATGTGGAGATTGATTTTTGACATTTTATAAAGATTTAAAAATCAATTCCTAATCCTACACTGCCCCTAGTGGTAGTTATGCACAAAGGTTCTATATTGCCCCTGCATATTTGATGCAGAAAATGACATGTGTTAAATGTCATTCGTGATGTGAAAGGCATGTCCACATCCACTCCTGGGGGGATATAGAGTCTATACACATAGCCAACGGGAAAATCTTAAAACAAGAGAGAGGAGAAAGAAAAGATAATAACAAAGGGGCTGAAGAGCAGAAAGTTTGAAGATATCTAGGAAGTTCCCTTGGGATACACAGCAGACATCTTCTCAAACAAAAGAGCTCAAAAGTTTTGGTAAAGTATAGATCATGATTTCTGTACACCATAGATGGTTTAACCAATTCAGCCCCGAAAGATTTGGCTGCTGAATGACCGGGTCATTTTTTGTGATTCAGCACTGCGTCGATTTAACTGACAATTGCGCGCCCGTGCGAAGTTGCACCCAAACAAAATTGACGTTCTTTTTTTCCCACAAATAGAGCTTTCTTTTGGCAGTATTTGATCGCCTCTGCATATATTGATTGGTTTGCGCAAAAGTTATAGCGTCTACACAATAGAGGATAGATTTATAGCATTTTTATTATTATTTTTTTTACTAGTAATGGTGGCGATCTCCAGGAACAGCATTTTCACATTTATCTTTTCACTTAGACAAATTCATGAGCACTTCATTCAATCACATAGGTTAGCCATGTTTATGAGTGAGTCCACAGCATTTGTATATTTGTTGATTGGAGCCAATTAATCACTTATTTGGTCACATGGTTAAAGGAGATAAGTATTTATATGAAATTCATTTTTGTGATTGTTAGCTATGATTAAGCACTGTTTGATAGTGTGAAACATGTCAATTCTTCTGTCCGTTCTGCTGTGGCATGTATTTTTGATTTTTCTTGATGAATAAAGGCTACTTTTTGGAGTGTGGCTGTCCAGAATTTTTCTCATTTTCATTAATGGTGGCGATCTGCGATCTTCATTCAATCACATAGGTTAGCCATGTTTTTGATTGAGTCCACAGCATTTGTATATTTGTTGATTGGACACAATTAATCACTTATTTGGTCACATGGTTAAAGGAGATAAGTATTTATATGAAATTCATTTTTGTAATTGTTAGCTATGATTAACCACTTCAGCCCCGGAAGGTTTTACCCCCTTCCTGACCAGAGCACTTTTTACAATTTGGCACTGTGTCGCTTTAACTGCCAATTGTGCGGTCATGCAATGCTGTACCCAAATGAAATTTGCGTCCTTTTTTTCCCACAAATAGAGCTTTTTTTGATGGTATTTGATCATTTTTTGCGCTATAAACGGAAAAAGACCGAAAATTTTGAAAAAAAATGATATTTTCTACTTTTTGTAATAAAAAAAATCCAATAAACTCAATTTTAGTCATACATTTAGGCCAAAACGTATTCGGCCACATGTCTTTGGTAAAAAAAATGTCAAACCCCCCAAATGACCCCATTTTGGAAAGTAGACACCCCAAGCTATTTGCTGAGAGGCATGTTGAGTCCATGGAATATTTTATATTTTGACACAAGTTGCAGGAAAATTACAAACTTTTTTTTTTTTGCACAAAGTTGTCACTAAATGATATATTGCTCACACAGGCCATGGGCATATGTGGAATTACACCCCAAAATACATTCAGCTGCTTCTCCTGAGTATGGGGATACCACACCAATCAAACCAAGCACCGCCTTCAGGATTTCTAAGGGTGGAAATTTTTAATTTCACTCCTCACTACCTATCACAGTTTTGATGGCCATAAAATGTCCAAATGGCACAAACCCCCCCAAATGACCCCATTTTGGAAAGTAGACACCCTAAGCTATTTGCTGAGAGGCATGGTGAGTATTTTTCAGCTCTCATTTGTTTTTGAAAATGAATAAAGACTGGAAAAATTAATTTTTTTCTTTTTTCAATTTTCAAAACTTTGTGATCTGCAAAATACTCACCATACCTCTCAGCAAATAGCTTGGGGTGTCTACTTTCCAAAATAGGGTCATTTTTTGTGCCATCTGGGCATTCCATGGCCCCCGAAACTGTGATAGGCAGTGAAGAGTGAAATAAAAAAATTTACACCCTTAGAAAGCCAGAAGGCGGTGCTTGGTTTTCGGGGTCCCGTACGCGGCTAGGCTCCCAAAACGTCTCACACATGAGGTATCCCCGTACTCAGGAGAAGCAGCAGAATGTATTTTGGGGTGTAATTTCACATATTCCCATGGCATGTTTGAGCAATATATCATTTAGTAACTTTGTGCAAAAAAAGTGCCTGGTGCTTGCCAGTTCACCAGAAGGAATAGCGTCGCTAGTACTGCTCTGCTCCATACGAGGGACTTGCGGTTCTTGCACATCAATGACAGAAGAAGAAGATTGGGGTCTGGTACGCCTGACCTTGGCAGGGACCACAACTCTGTCGTCAGAGCTATCTGTCATGGAGCCGCTGTCCTCTACAGGATCGTATTCTGAGCCTGAATCTGACAGATGAGTGACTTCCTCTTCACTATCAGTCATGCTCAGAAACGTGTAGGCCTCTTCACTAGTGTACCTTCGATTTGCCATTTTGGGTTCTAAATTTAGTGGTACACTAGTGAGACTCACAGGTAAAAAAAGCTCCTGACTGTTAGCGACTGTGTCAAAACGCTACCAAAAAAACTGTTAGCGATCGCAGGGATCAGGCCTGACTCTGTGAACGCTGCAGTTATGCGTTTAGTGTTTTGTAAGTGACAGTGATCGATCGATACTGCACTTGGGTGGGCTGGGCTGGGCGGAGGGGCAAAATGCAGGTGCTAGCAGGTATCTGGGCTGATCCCGCTAACACTGCGTTTTTGGGAACCCTAAACTGCTGGGGATGCTAGTATAGATCTGATCAGATCAGATATTGATCCGTTCAGATACTATACCAGTAAGGGAGGTGTATGGTGCGTGCGTGTTAGCGGTACTGGCGCTAACCTGATGATGCCTGGGGTGACGCAGACCCTAAAACCTAACTTGTTTCACCGCCGGGCGATCAGGGGGTTAAACCTTTTTTTCGGTAATAAACGGCGGGTGCCCTAACACTATAAAAAACAAACCAACTAACCAGCATCACCCGTAACAGTTATACGCTGATTACTGGTGAAAGGGTTAACTAGGGGGCAATCAGGTAGTATATGGAGTTCCCTGATGTTATAAAACGCTGACGGCTAACCTAAATACTTACCTCTCTAACTAGCATCATCTGTGACACTAATACAGCGATCAGAAAAACAATCGCTTAGTGACACTGGCGACGGGGGGTGATCACAGGGTTGAACCTTTATTTGGGGGGTTAGGGGGTACCCTAGACCTAAAGGGGTCTACCACTAACTGCCCTACCACTTATAACTGTCACAAATGACACCAGTGCAGTAATCAGTAAAAAAAACCCAAAAAAACCTGCTATTCGTGTTACTGTGACAGGGGTTGCCACCCGCGGGAGGCAAATCATGTATCAGATACGTGATTTTGCCTGCCCGTGCCATTCTGCCGCAGTATATCTGCGTTAGGCGGTCGGCGAGTGGTTGAGGATCGAGCCTTGTTTTGAGGTTCGTTTACAAGTTAAAATCCTGTTTTTTTTTTGCTAGAAAATTACTTAGAACCCCCAAACATTATATCATTTTTTTTCAAACATCCTAGAGAATAAAATGGCGGTCACTGCAATGCTTTATGTCACAACGCATTTGCGAAGCGGTCTTACAAGCGCAATTTTTTTGGAAAAAAACTGTAAAGTTAGCACAATTATTTTCTATATTGTGAAAGACAATGTTGCGCCAAGTAAATTGATACCCAACATGTCATGCTTCAAAATTGCGCCCGCTCATGGAATGGCGACAAACTTTGGCCCTTAAAAATCTTCCTAGGCGATGTTTAAAAAATTCTACAGGTTACCAGTTTAGAGTTAGAGAGGAAGTCTAGCACTAGTGGTTTAAACACTGTTTTCATATGCGGGCGCTACTTACGACTTGCATTAGTTTCTGCACACAAGTTTGAGTGAACAGCAGGTATAATAAATCCGTGAAATCCTCCTGGTTAGTTTATCACCTGCTGGCTCAGTGAAGGCTTGATTTCCGGGTTGAATTTGTGGGCGGAAGTGTGTCATGAAAACGTGACTCTACCTCTATGCATTTCTGCCTATCAGATTGGCCGTCCTCAGGAAGTTAACTTCACTGCTGTTCACTCTGGGTGCTAGGACATTAGGCACTCATACATGTGAGTTGAATATCTTTATATTTTTTAGAATAAAACACTCTTTATCAACGGTACTGCGCAATGAGGCTTTTTCTATTATATCTATTTATATGAGTAACATTCATCGCAGCCAATCATCGGACCAGAGGACATCCACAGGGGTCGCCCCACACGTGCATTTGACCTAACTAGCGATAGTTGGTCCACTCCCAGGGGTGAGTGCACATGTATTGGGGGGGGGGGGGGCACCCTATTTAAAGCACTTAAGAAGCACGGAATCATCCATCTATTATTCAAGTCACAGCACTGGATACTGTTCCACTAGCACAAGCACCTTTTTTCACTGGGAACTGTTTTATTAATGCTTTTTAATTGTCACCAGTGCATCACCTATATTTATTACCTGTATGTAATTTTTTAGCATTTAGCGCGGTATACTTTTTATCATTTACTAATTGTTCACACCAATTTCACACTGCAGCTTCTTTAATTATGTGGTAAAGCAATTCGTTTTCTTTATCCATATTAACACATACATGAGTTGTTGTTTTTTTTTCTTTTTTTCACTTACTTTCATCCTTTGGCGCTTTGGTTCATTTTCATATTTTTTCACAAAGAAAAAATACTAATCATACTAATCATATTGTAATTGAATGTTATTAAAAAAATTATATTTCCTTTTCATTCTGCAGCCAATGTAATTTTCTGAGAATACATTGCAATATGGCTACCTGGAGTTGTCCTGTACACAGAGTGTGTACTGACCACTCCCCAGAAACATCATTTCCTGCTTGTGTGATTGGCTCACAAATTTTCCCAGAAGTCTGCCCTAAAATACAAGTCAGATTTCAGGCATCCCCTGAAACAAAAATTTCATTTTTTGGAGAGATACTTTCAATAGGAGCATGTCTGAAGGGATGCAGGTCCAGCAGCTTTCCTCATTAGTGCCCTGCAGCTGCACACCTGACCGTTAATTATGAAACCACTCCCATTAGACTCACTCAGAACAGAGGCACAGACAAACACACAGGGAATTCTTCAGAATAACAAAAGGTAGGAATCCGCAACAAAGGTTGTTATAATCCTTGCAATGTACACACTTCACCCAGAGGGGGAATGTTTTTTTCTCAACAAAAGTGGAGTTATGCTTTAACCATTGTAGTTTACTTTGCAGGAACACCAATCGGCTGCAGCACTGATCTGTTTATTCTGACAGCAGCAGGGTGTTGCTCTCAGAATACATACACCCGTGCCTGCAGTGCTGCAGGAGATTTCTCATCCCCAGTTTAAAAAATATCTGTATGCCCAAGCGTGATGGGCCTGTGTGGTCAGTGAGTGGGTTGCTCCTTTGCTTCAGCATATATTTTTTCACTTTTTTGGTATAGATTTCAGTTAAAAAAAGTTGCAGGAACCCCACTCAGCTGCAGCACTGATCTGTTTATTCTAACAGCACCAGGGTGCTGTTCTGAGATTATATATGTCAGTGACTGCAGCGCTGCAGGAGGAGATTTCTTATTCGTGGTTAAAAAAAAATGTGTATGCTCAAGCATGAGGTGCTTAGAGCGGTTAGTGGGCCGATCACTCCTATGTTTCAGCATATAATTTTTTCACTTTTTTCTGGCAGAGATTTCTTTATCCACATTGGTCAATGTGAATGGAGGAATCCATTTTTTTATATGCTCAAGCATTACAAGCATGGGGTGGTCAGTAGGTGGTAGGTCCTTTGCTTCAGCATAAACTTTGTTCATTCGCACTGAGAGGCATGTTAAGTGCATGGAAGATTTTATTTTTTGCCACAAATTTTGGAAAATGACAAAGTATGGAGATACAACATGTGAGAGACTTTTTTGGCAGTCTAGCCACATACAGCAGCCTAAAATACAATAACCACCTTTAGGGAGTAATTTCCTTATTTCACTTCTTGACTACCTATCACAGTTTTGGAGGCACTGAAATGCCAGGATAAACACCCCCAAATTACCCCTTTTTGAAAAGAAGACACTCCAAGGTATTTGCTAAGGGGCATGGTGAGTATTTTGTAGATCGTATTTCTTGCCAAAAGTTTTTGGAAAATATTTATTTTTTATTTTCTTCTTTTTTTAATTTTTCAAAACCTTGTGACAAAAATGCGATCTGCAAAATAATGACCATGCCTTTTATGAAATTCATTGGGGTGTCTACTTTCCAAAAAAGAGGTCATTTGGGGGCATGTTTTACTGTAGAGGAAATGTGCAAGTTCTGTATATAATTGTATTCTATTTTGTATGTATTGCACATGGCACTAATAATATTTTCATTACATGTTTGCTTTCTTTTGAGTCCTGATTTTCTTTTGAGTCCTGATTAGAATTAGCCTGCCTATGTTAAGCCCCTTGTTACCATACAAGTACAATTATAATATTAATGTGAAACCTACATAATCATGGGTATAAAAACCTTCAATTGCGAAATAATAAAGCAGAACACTTATTTAGAAAGATACTGGGTGTCTCTTTTGTTTCTGTTCCCTACTGCAGTACTTATTATGAATTCGGAACCACTAATCAATATGAGGATAGGAGTTGCCTATCAATAAAATTCCATATCAGATGGCGAGCTTTGCCTAGGAGGTGATTTACAGGTGACCCTGAGAATCCAAAACAAGGAGCTTGAGACGTTCTGGGAATTTCTGATAATCAGCCTTTTGCTTACATTTGAGTTATCAGACTTCCTCGATTGGTAAGACATTTTCAGGACAAAGGGTACCTAATTTACTCCCCTTAATCAAACTGTATTGATTGGTTGTTATACGTTATGTTGTCACCACTGTCAACTGTTCATCAGAGTGTTCACAGGTATATGTAGGTATATGTAGTACACATCTGCTAGATAAAGTAGTTTAGAGGCAAGAGGGTATAGGCACAAGTAGAGAAGAGAGAAGACTGGCCAGTTATTATGGGCATTAAATTAAGTAAGGGAATGAAGGGTAAGAGACCCTCAAAAAACAAGTCTTACCATATAGGTGAGATAGAACCTGTGACGGACTCCGGACACCCTGACTGGGTATCTCCACCAAGAAGCTGCTTCCCAAGCTCTGGAACACAAAACCAGTGGATATGTTTATAGTTACCCTAAGAACTAGACAACACCAGTTTTGGAGTAAATCATAATAAGAACTGTTTATTTGAACAACAATACAGGCTTGTATACACTTGAGAAGGAGGTCACTCACCACATTAACAATGACCCAAATATTTACCCAAAACATCACACAATGGTTTAGCTAATGAGTTATAGCTGACTCATGGCTAATCCCATCACAGAGGATCCTTCATTAGCCACCTAGATGACTCAGAAGTCTTATTGCAGGTCAGACTGGCCGGCTTCAAGCTCAGAAGGTAGAATATACATTAACATAAGTATATGTAACACCTTCTACTTTAGGTAGGTGCTAGAAGTAGGTTTTTGGAAACAGCATGTACATTTAGGCAGGCCTAGCTGGAGGCTAGGCTTGTTTGTTTTGATCTGTGCGGACTGGGAGTGGCCTAGAGCAGAGCTGGTGACTCACAGGCAGCATCACCTCACTGTCACCTCCCTCTTTCTTCTGGAAGAGTCTGGAAGAGAGGAGGAGCTGTCTGGGGTGCCTCGGGGAGCTCTGACCAATCCGCAACTAGGATTGGCAGTGGGCAGGCCTCCTTGAAATATCCAGGGTCAGCACAGCTGGGGAGGAGTTCGGGTGGAAGAACTGGAGATGGAACACTAGGTTGTCAGGGCCTTTGAGGGTGCTCCCCAGTTTTAGGGGGTGACCTTGGACCTGGGAGTTTGGGTGCAGGACAGAGGCCTTTCCAATAAGCGACAAGGATCTGGACCAGAGGCACCAGGAGAGGAACTACAGAGGACAACAGGAGCTAGTGTTGCTGGGCAAGTCTTCAGGAGGGAACCACCAATCGCAGCCAGGAGGGCTGGTGAGTGACAGGCACAGTCGGGAGGTCTGGGGAGGCACGCCTGAGAGGACTGGGAGTGAGCAGTCTGGGATGGGTACAGAGCCAGCTGGAAGGACTGTGGGGTCATGGCAGTGGAGTTTGGGCAGCTGCAGCCAGGAGAGCTGGCAGGGCCTGAAGAGGACTAGCTGGGAGCAGTAGTCCACAATAGGACAGCTAGCACCAAGAACTTTGTCATTATTTCTGCTACATTAAAGGGGCCTGCAGTCCATGCCTGCAAATGGTCAGTGCTAAGGCCTAACTGAGTTTGGTATTGGGCCTAACCATGTGCTAGACAGTCCTGGGAAGAGAAGTGTTGTGCAGGAGAAAGAGAGAGAGAGAGAGAGAGAGAGAGAGAGAGAGTTACAATCTGCAAGCAAGTGTTGTGCTGGAGAAGACTGGAGTAAGAGAGTGATCAACCAATTGATCCACCAAGTGGTCTACCAATTGATCTACTAATTTTTTCTGAACATTCCATAATTCCCTTGCCCATCCAAGTTCAATATCCCCTCAATAAAATAACAAGAACAACACACAGGACTGTTCACTGTCTCTGGAGTGATTGAGGAGTGAATGCTGGGCTGGGTAGAGGTGACAGGTAGACCACATAATTCAGCAGCTCCTACGGTGGTACAGCTACATTTGGGGGCTCGTTCCAGGACCATTTGTTCATGTGACCTGCCAGCTGTTGCCCCTAGCAACTATAGAATCGAGCTGGGGAATTGCTTTGTTCCATCGGTATTGAGGAAATTGAACCTTGGGAAGGACTTGTGTGCTCTGCCTGCTATACAGTAACATAATAGTAAGTGCTGTTGCCCATAGCAATCAGCGGGAGCTATGACAAGTATTGCTACCTGCTCACCCAGCTGCCCCAACCAGTGCTGGGGCGGATACTTATATCTATCCTGCAATTCAGTGACTTTTCACCATATGCCGTCACCCGTGGCAACCACGGCAGGTGATCGCACCCATGGATTACAAATATGTCCAGCGCACTGCTAATACTGGACATTCTTCACTGGATTACAAATATGCCCAAATGATAAGCATCTTCAACTGTTGCTCCAACCTCCTGCTATAGACAGTAAAGTATGCCTGAGAGTGTTTACTGTTGCCCGGGATGATCAGGGTCAACCTGCGGGTGCCTGCGGGTGGCACTGTCCTAAAATTGCTCCTTTCAGTAGGACACTGGCTTCAAACTTAATTGTTGCTACCGGCAACCACCGGACAAGTCAGCGGTCATCTACCGTCAGTTGCTTGGGCACAGTCGGTGCCGAGCGACATGCCTGGACAATTCCTGCTAGCATCAGCATGCCTGCAAACTTTGGTGTGTCTAACAAAGGGTTACAGCAGTGTGCCCAGGGAGGAGACGGTGCCATCAGTTCTAAAGACCTCAGCCCGTCTGGAAGCGAGGGGGCGGTGCCACGCCCTGGAGGAGATGAAATGTTTCCTGCTAGCGGCAGACACCACGAGGCGGAGGAAGATGGCGGAAGGTAGCCGGCTGCTATGTAAACAACGGGGAGCCAGTGTGTATGAAGAGGCCACAATGTAGTGCACTGGAAAAAGATTAGAGATTTTTTTGGATACATTTTGGTGTCTCTTCCACAGACTCCTAAAAACAGTTAATCGGCGACATCGGCATCAGGGGCTTCATAGCTGCTGGTAATCCGGGACTGATTCATTATGATGAATGTCAGACGGTCCACCGAGTCTGTTGACAGACGTGTTCTACTCAAGATGATGTTCCCTGCAGATCCACTGCTTCCACTTTACACCTACTTCTCCAATCTAATATTTTCTGCTGTGTTAAATAAAAAAATAATCTGTGCATTCATGTAACCATACAATATTTTGTACTATAGTGTTCTCTGCAAGTCCACTGCTTCCACTTTGCATCTACTTCAACAAATTTAATTTGCTCCAAATAATCCACCAATCATTGAAAAGTTGATAAGGTGTAAAGTTCTCGGTGCTCCAAACTGTGCCAGCTGTAGTGTAGCCACGCCTTCTTCCACCTCTTACACGTGTGATGGTGAGGGCGCCCCCTTAGTGGGGATTTTTTTTGATTTGTGGATTTTTTTTAGCAAAATCAGTTTGTTGAAGTAGATGCAAAGTGGATGCAGTGGACTTGCAGAGAACACTATATTGAGCACAAAATATTGACATGAATTAGCAAAGGTTTTGCGGTTTATTTAATATCGCAGCAAATATTATAAGATTAAAGAAGTAGATGCAAAGTGGAAGCAGTGGATCTGCAGGGAACAGCATCTTGAGCACAAAGCACTTTATGTTGTATATGAATTTGCACATGGATCAGTTTACTTCATTTATTGATAAACATCATAAGATCAATGAAGTAGGTGTAAAGTGGAAGCAGTAGATCTGCAGAGAATATTATTTGAGCCCCTAGCACTTTATATATGAATGTCTCCACATATTTTAGTGTATTTGTGATGATTTATGTGCACACACAATAGGACAGCGCTGTGACACATAATGCTCTTCTAGTTGATAAAGGGAATACTTACCTTTATTACAGCAGCAGTCCGGTATAAGTTATTTTTGTAGGTATTTGAGTTGTTACACATAGCGCGGGTTTTATTCTATTTATATTGGTGACATAATTGCCCAAATCTGGGGATCAGGAGCCATTTCCACCCTTTACTCTCGGCTGGGGATCTTTGTATCCATATAACAGATGTTCTACATGACTAAATCTGCAATCAATTTTACTGCAAAATCAAAGGGGCCAAAATGTCTCCCCCCCGAGCAGTAATATATTTCTATCCCCCTTGGTGGGAGTGGAGATGACCCATCTATAAGGATATACAGTACATACACACACAGCACAAGGCCGTGTTCACACTACCAGACGTTTCTCAGGGCTGCAGTTCCTCTGAGCTCCACAAGATGGTGATCTCACTTCTACCCAGATAGGAAGTCTCTATGGAAGACAGACAGGTAGTGATGTCAGCTACAGACAGGAAGTGATGTCAGCTACAGACAGGAAGTGATGACAGGTACAGACAGGAAGTTCTGGGTGAGAGGTGAGTCGGCAGGAAGTAGAGAGCCGACATTACTGGAAGACGTAGCAGAGGAGGTAATAAGATCTTATTTTCTATTTACACCCAGTAACCCCCCGTCATGTCCGTCCTCTTCCTCCATAGTCACTGTGACGTCTTTTATCTCCAGCAGATGATGATACACACATATATAGTGTGGATACCAACAGATAATTTAATATTGATTGGACCCTAGGCAAACATTTTCATGCAATTTCTCTCTCCACCTGCTCTGAGACATACAATAAATAGCAGCTAGATTCAAAATCAGTTTACAGAATCAGATCAGGCAGTGATTGCGATTGGTTGCCAGAGGTTACAGAGTATCATTACCGCTCACTGACTGGCTGCTAGAGGTTACAGCACACATTATGGCTCACTGATTATTTGCTATAGGTTACAGCACATGACTTCTGCTTGTTGATTGGTTGATAGAGATTACTGTACATCAATCCTGCTCACTGATTGGTTGCTAGAGGTTACTGGACATTCTTACCATTTAATGATTGGTTGCAAGAGGTCAGTGCACATCATTACTGCTCACTGATTAGTTGCTAAAGGTTACAGCACATCATCTCCTCACTGCCTGCACACCATGGACTGGGAGGTGAGGGGACCCATCAATAGACAGAAAACTCCTAGGACTCCTAGGATTAGTGGCAATGCTGGGGGGTTGATGGGATCAGTGGTGGGGGGAGGGGATTAGTTAGGAGGCAATGCATTGTGGCAAATTCTGAATCATGTAGTGCAAGCCTGGAAATCTTTGACAAGTATATAGTGAGGGATTCTACACTGACCACCAATATGAGGGGGACTTTGCACTGACCACTAACATAACGGGGGATTTTACGCCAACCTTCAATATAAAGAAGGATTTCTACATTGACACCAATGTAACAAGAGCATTTACACCAACCACCAGTGTAAGGGGGAATATACAATGACCTCCATGTAAGGGGGAATTTACACTGACAACCATTGTCGAGGAGATTTGTACTGACTACCAATGTAACATGACACTTCTACACTGACCACCAATGTAAGGGGGGATTTACACTGAACAATAATGTTAGGGGAGATTTACACTGACCATCATCGTAAGGGGGATTTACACTCACCACCAATTTAAATGGAGCTTCTACATGGACCACCAATGAAGGATTCGAAACTGACCACAAATGCAAGTTTGGATTTTTTTTTTACCAATATAAAGAGGAGTTTCTACACTCACCACCAATGTAATAGGAACATTCACAGTAAGCACCATGTAAGGAGGGTATTTACACTGACCACCAATGTAAGGAGGGTATTTACACTGACCACCAATGTAATAGGAACATTCACAGTAAGTACCATGTAATGGGTATTTACACTGACCACCAATGTAAGAAGGGTATTTACACTGACCACCAATGTAATAGGAACATTCACAGTAAGTACCATGTAATAGGTATTTACACTGACCACCAATGTAAGAAGGGTATTTACACTGACCACCAATGTAAGGAGGGTATTTACACTGATCACCAATGTAAGGAGGGTATTTACACTGATCACCAATGTAAGGAGGGTATTTACACTGGCCACCAATGTAAGAAGGGTATTTACACTGATCACCAATGTAAGGTTGATCTTCGCACTGGCCACTAGTGTAAATGAAAGGATTGTACACCAAGCCCCGATGTAATGAGAAGATTTACACTGACCACCAATGTAACTGAGACATTTAGCCTGCGTTTACATTTGTGTATGTCGGGAACACATGCAGAACCTCTTTCCTGACACCACAGAACAATCCTGCCCTTTATCAGATACACAGCAGAGCCATTAATTATTAATGACACCCTCACACATCTGCTGAGATTTGCGTATTCACATCCACCAGACTTCGCCGTGTTGTGGTCACCATGGTATTTAGAAAAAGGGTTCCACCTCCAATTTTCTCACCTTTGTAGAACAGTCTGATGTTGGGCTTCATGACCACAGATGTAGGCAACACTTTCCAGCATGTCCCTTTACCCCCCCCAGTGGGCAGCATTCAGCAGAAGTGATGGTGGATAAGACCTCAGGGGGTATTATATACAGTACATATGAATGTCTATCTATATACATATCAATGCAGGTTATTTACATATAAACACAAGGCAGGCAGGTAAGTCACCTGTACACAGCAATAGGGCAGAATTTAAACTGGGATATTTGGCAACTATGAAGTAGCTGCTTTGGGCCCCACAACAATAAAGGGGCCCAGGACAGCTGTCCCTTTTTCCCTGCCTTAAAGTGGAGTTCCACCCAAAAGTGGAACTTCCACTCATCAGATTCCTCCCCCCCTCCGGTGACACAGTTGGCACCTTTCAGGGGGGAGGGGGGTACAGATACCTGTATATTACAGGTATCTGTACCCACTTCCGGCATAGATAGCCGCAGAATCTGCGGTTATTTACGCCACTTCCTGCTCCCTCCCCGCTGCGTGCTGGGAAACACACGGGTCCCAGAGGCAGCAGGGACCATTCGTATTGCGCTGCGCGACTCGCGCATGCGCAGTAGGGAACCGGGAAGTGAAGCCGCACGGCTTCACTTCCTGATTCCCTTACCGAAGATGGAGGCGGCAGCACCCGAGGACGGAGAGACGTTTTGGCCTCGGGTGCCGACATCGCGGGTGCCCTGGACAGGTAAGTGTCCATGTTTTAAAAGTCAGCAGCTGCAGTATTTGTAGCTGCTGACTTTTAAAAAAAATTTTTTCGGTGGCGCTCCGCTTTAAAGAGGGCCCAGGATATGAAGATTAACCCCTCCAGGGGGATAAGTTGATGATTAATATTACTAAGTATAAAATTGATGCGCTTTAAATAAATAGTGCACAATATGCTGCTGCGACTAAGCGTAAATCCAGGAATAAAAAATGCATACATGTGAATAAAATAAATAAATAATTATGGTGCTAATACATGTGTTAAAATTGCCACCAAAAAAAAAAAAAAATCTTCAAATTGGTGATGTGACGGTTAGTATAAATAAAATAATAATGACACTCTGAGTACAATGTCCAGGCAGAGATAAATAGTGGGAGAATGTAAAAATAATTAAACAGTTCCTTCCCTTAATCCAGATTGATTGACTCACTGGGTTAGATCGTTTGTATCAGGATATTTAGTTTTTCTTGCATCCCACTTCAGCAATTATACTGCTGGTGATTTGGCTCTCAGGATAAAGGTTTTATGCAAAGCAAGCAAAGAAAAAATAGATCATTGTGCAGTGAACTTACTAGATAGTACATAAGCAAAACAGAGACAAGAGATACACTCACAAACTCCCCGTCTATTAGAAGCATCCTTGAAAAAGTCATGTGTCAGTGATGTAACGCGTGGGAGGAGCTTAGGACGTTCAGTGCTGCAATACACCTGAAGGTTAACAGCAGCTGTTTCTCTATGGGAAACCTCGTCCACAGCGGCTGACTGCAATCTGTTTATTTGAATGCTTCTAATAGACGGGGAGTTTGTGAGTGTATCTCTTGTCCCTGTTTTGCTTATGTACTATCTAGTAAGTTCACTGCACAATGATCTATTTTTTCTTTGTTTGCTTTGCATAAAACCTTTATCCTGAGAGCCGAATCACCAGCAGTATAATTGCTGAAGTGGGATGCAAGAAAAACTAAATATCCTGATACAAACGATCTAACCCAGTGAGTCAATCAATCTGGATTAAGGGAAGGAACTGTTTAATTATTTTTACTTTCTCCCACTATTTATCTCTGCCTGGACATTGTACTCAGAGTGTCATTATTATTTTATTTATACTAACCGTCACATCACCAATTTGAAGATTTTTTTTTTTTTTTTTGTGGCAATTTTAACACATGTATTAGCACCATAATTATTTATTTATTTTATTCACATGTATGCATTTTTTATTCCTGGATTTAAGCTTAGTCGCAGCAGCATATTGTGCACTATTTATTTAAAGCGCATCAATTTTATACTTAGTACTATTTGTTTGGTTATCTGATCACCCTATATTGATAGCAGCTTTAATTTACTGATTTTTTCATAGCGCTAACTATATTGGTATATATATATTTTTAAGCACAATTTATTTATATCACACATATCTATCCACATCAGCGCTTGGTTTTTATTCATTTTTTTAGCAATTTGATGATTAATATATCTTCCTTCCAAAGCTGGCCATACATGGTTCAGTTTTATCGTTCAGCCAGCGGGATGAGAGGAAAAAACTGAAGTGATTCCCCCCATCCACACATTGGAGGGGGATGGGGGAATCCTCCCCGCTGCACTATTGTATTCTGACAATGGGGGGGCGCTCCTCCGCTCTCAGAATACACAGATCAGTGATGAAGCTATTGGCTGCAGCTGCTGATGGAGTGACTTTTATCCAGCAGTGACCACACATGGATGGAAATGTGACCGATCCCTGCTGAACCAGCTGAATTTCCATGTCTCTATGGTCACCTTAAAGCGGAGTTCCACCCAAAAGTGGACTTTCCGCTCATTTGTCTCCTTCCCTCATTTGGCACCTTTCGGGGGAAGGGAATACCTGTCTTTAATAGGTATCCTTTCCCCACTTCCGGGAGTCTCGGCCGAGGCGCATTATGTCAGCGCTCAGCTCCCTCCTCCTTTCCCCGTGGCCGGGCCAGCGGGTGCCTCGCACATGTGCAGTAAGGACGTAATGCTTCACTACCAGGTTCCCTCACTGGCAATGGCGGTGACAGCACCCGACACCTGATGGAAACATCAGCTGCTATGCCGACATTGCTGGACTCCAGGACAGGTAAGTGTCCTATTATTAAAAGTCAGCAGCTGCATAATGTGTAACTGCTGGCTTTTAATTTTTGCAGCGGTGGGCAGACCTTCTCTTTAAGTGACTTCCTCCCCTCCCCCTCATCTCCTTCATTATGTAAGTCATGCTGAGATAATCTCCCATTGGCTGAGCAATATTCTCATTTGTCTCTGAGCTCCTTCTTGCTATTCCTCGTCCTGCCTGTTGTTTCCTTGGATTGATTTTCTGTGTAGTGACCCCGGCTTCATCTCTTGGATGCGCTCGTCTGTTGCTTGTCCTGACCTTTATCCTGATTCCTGGATCTCCTCCATATCCTCTTACACAGCTTTCTCCTTTCGTCTTCCAGGACAGCCTCTGAGACATAGGGCTCCTCCCTCCGGGACAGGAAACACGTATACCAATTGTCTTAAAAGGTGGTCCTCCAGGCCTCCCTCTTCAGTTATTGTGTTTCCTGCCGGACGGGAAGGAGCACGCTAAGGAACCAAAGGAGCTCCATGTCTCAGGACTGTCCTATGAAGAGCCCCTGGCGTTGACTCTCCTCTGCCTGGGCACCCCTCTGTCCTGCTGGGGAAGAGTAATGTGCTAAGCTCCACCGCTGCCATTAGCTCAGAGATGAGAGAGTTGGACCTCTGGTGACTGCAGTCACGTCCACCTATAAGTGCAGTACCTGCCTGTGTTTCAGGTGATTCCGGGCCAGTGAGCGAGAGACGCCTGCTCGGCCATGCCGCTCTTCTGTTCGAAAGGTAGGAGGAATCTCAGCGTGCGGCATAGGGGGGCGGGGCTTCTGCGTTCCAACGATTGGAAGTGACGAAGAGTACTTCCGGCGGAACCGCGTCATCAGGGGGCGCCGTGAGACGTGGTTCTGGTCTCAGAAGCACAGCGGTGGATACACAGGCATCTGGAGCGGTGTGTAAGGCTCAGCAAGGCTGCGCAAGGCACCAGGAGCATGGAGACAGCTGTTCAAGCAATAGACTCTGGTTCGGTTGGCTCCGGCACCTCCCAGGTAAGGTGGTGAGGGTGGACCAGTCCTTACACTGGGGGGGTCAGGGTTCTTGGGACTCAAGTAACTCCCTCCCTAGGTGGGGAACCTAAGGTGATGGGCTGGGCACTTCCTAGACTGACCCTAGCACAGTGGTGGTGTGGGTCAGGGAGGCATTCTAACAGTAGTTTGTCCTCTTGTCTTTTTCTGTTTGGTTTTCAGGTTAAAGCCCAGGACAGAACGCAGACACAGCTACCTACGAAGAAGTGTGCTGTATGTGGGACTAAGTTAGGCCCCAATTGGGAGAAACCACTTTGCCCCGATTGTGTCAATAGTCTCGTCAGGGATGATTCTGTGGCAACTTGTCATAAAATTTTATCCTTAGTTAAAGACAAGCTTGCGTCCACCTTTCAATCATTGAGAGGAATGATGGATAGGATGCAGGGTCCCTCACCATCCCTAGTCAGGGCAGCTAGTTTGCCTTCCCTATCTGAGCCCAGTCAGGAGGCTGAGGAGGATAGGGTGAAGCCTAGATCTCTAGCCTCCTCGCAAGTGAATTCAGCATCCGACTCGGAGGGGGAGGATGATTCATCCAGAGTTTTCAGATACAAACTGTCTCTGGACGATGTGGGGGACTTGTTGAAAGCCATCTATGACACGCTAGAAATCCGTAAGGAGCAGGTTCAACTCTGAAGGTACGACCTAATGTACCAGGGGTCTAGTGCTCAAAAAGCCAGGGTTTTTCCCGTGCATAAATCCTTGATTGAATCGATTTTGCTGGAGTGGGAACAGCCAGAAAAGAGGCCTTTCTTTTCAGGTAGCCTCAAACGGAGGTTCCCATTTGAAGCAGATGCTTCCCATCCATGGAATAAAATTCCTAAATTGGATGCTCCCTTAGCCAAAGTCTAAAAAAAGACAGACTTGGCTCTTGATGACGTGGGATCACTCAAGGATCCTATGGATAAGAGGGGGGACGTGCTGCTTAAGAGGGCTTGGGATGCCTCATCAATTGGGTTGAAACCAGCCCTTGCAGCTACTTGTGTAGCCAGAAATCTGGAGTGTTGGCTATCACAATTACAGTCCCACATTTCAGTTGGTACCTCTAGGCAACAGCTCTTGAAATTGTTTCCCTTATTATTTAAGGCGGTTGGCTTTTTGGCAGATCGGTAAAGCTAGCCGCTAGGTCAGCTGCACTAGTAAATGCTGCTAGAAGAGCTGTATGGCTAAAAGCCTGGACAGGCGATGCTGCTTCAAAGCTTAAGCTTTGTGGGTTACCCTTTTCAGGGGACCATCTGTTTGGGCCCGGCCTCCAGGAGGCGTTGGAACATACTCAGGACAGAAAGAAAGCATTTCCTGAGAGAAAGAAGAAAAGTGAGGGTAAACGCTTTTTTTGAGGCCCCAGACAGGGCCAGCAAGAAAGAGATGGCCGCCCCAAGAAACATTGGACAGGCCATAAAGGACGTGGAAGAGGTGGAATCCTATTCAATCCTCCTCAAACCACCTCAAAACCCCAGTGACTCCTGTGTCCCAGTGGGAGGGAGACTGGGGGAGTTGCTCCCACAATGGACCAGCTCAACTCTATGTCCATTCATTTTAGACATCATAAGAAATGGTTACAGACTGGAGTTCAAATCTTTTCCCCCCCCTCAAGTTATCAGGTCACCCAGTTACCCAATAACCGAGAAAAAGCGAAAGCTCTGGGCCTATTATTAGGGGACCTAGTGGATCAAAAAGTCCTTATAAAGGTACCCAAGAAGGAGCAGGGTCAGGGTGTATACTCCCATGTGTTTGTGGTGAGAAAGCCCACAGGGAAGTTCAGGTTAATCCTGAACCTCCGTCCTCTGAACCAATTTGTGAAGTACAAGCGATTCAGGATGGAATCGATATTTACCATAACCAACCTCCTCTTTCCAGGCTGCTTTATGGCCACGGTAGACCTCAGGGATGCCTACCTGCATATCCCTATACATCAGAAATTTCAAAAATATCTCAGGCTAGCAGTCAGAATAAATTCAGAGGTTCTGCACTTCCAGTTCCGGGCACTACCTTTCGGCCTGTCTTCTTCACCGAGGATCTTCACAAAGGTGCTAGCAGAGGTTTTAGCGCCGCTAAGTGTCAGGGCCATTACAGTGATGCCCTACCTGGACGATCTCCTGTTTATGGCCCCCTCTTGTCATCAGCTAGAGAAGGATCTGCAGGAGGCCCAGAGTTTCCTCCCATCTCTTGGGTGGCTAGTCAACAGAGAAAAGTCCCAGTTAACCCCAGCTCAGGAGGTCTTGTATTTGGGGTACAGGATATCTTCAGTGGAGATGAAGGTGTTCCTCCCCCAGGAGAAAATCCTGAAGGTGGATCAGGCAGTAGCCCAGCTTCAATACAATCAGGTAGTCCTGGTCAGGGAGGTTATGAGAGTTCTGGGTCTGATGACGTCTTGTTTCCCTGCGGTTCCTTGGGCAAGACTTCATCAGCGGCCTTTGCAGAATCTCATGCTGCGTTTCTGGGACGACAGAAGACAAAGCCTAGATCTTCCCATGCGCCTACCAGCAAAAGTCAAAAGGACTTTATGGTGGTGGCGAACACTTCACAATCTGGCAGTTGGTCTGTCATGGGGCCGTACTGTAGCCATAGTGATGACTACCGACGCCAGTGTACGGGGATGGGGTGCCCACCTGGAGGGGTCCTTAGCCCAGGGAGCCTGGTTGTCAGAGGAGGCCCGTCGATCCTCAAATCAGAGGGAGCTTCTGGCAATCCTAAAGGCTATAGAGGCCTTCCAGTCCCGGATATGGGGATTACACCTGCAAGTTCGGATGGACAATGCGGCAGCTGTCGCATACGTGAACAAGCGGGGAGGCACAAGGAGTCCTGCCCTACAGAACATAGCCAACAAAATTCTGTGTTGGGCCGCGATGAATCTGGTCTCATTGTCAGCCATTAACCTGAAAGGTTCTCAAAATTTGCTGGTGGATTTTCTCAGCCGCCAGCATGTGTATCAGGACGAATGGTCCCTCAACATAGATGTTTTCAGGGAGATTGTACAGTGTTGGGAGCAACCGGAGGTGGACCTCTTTGCCTCGGAGACCAACAAGAAGGTGGCACAGTTCTTTCGGTCCACCCACAGGATCAGGCCACAGGGATAGACGCCTTTGCCAACCCTTGGCAGTTCAACCTATGTTATGCCTTTCCTCCAGTTCTGCTGATAGCTGCGGTCCTTCAAAGATTTCTGGCAGAATTGACAGATCTCATACTAGTGGCGCCATTTTGGCCAAAAATACCCTAGTTTGCCATCCTGAAGAGACTGACCATTTGTCCTCCTTTACCCCTTCCGGTCAGAGTGGATTTGATTTCCCAGGGACCGATTCTACATCCTCAGATAGAGAGCCTCAGACTATCAGCCTGGTATCTGAGGAACAGTTGTTGAGAGAGCAGGGTTTTCCAGAGAGAGTAGTTAAAATTCTTCTCGAGTGCCGTAAACCGATAACTAGGGCAATCTATACCAAGGTATTGAAAAGATTTAATTCCTGGTTGGTAGAGCAAGGTCTGAGTCATCCTGGGATTCCAGCAGTCCTGCATTTTCTTCAGGCGGGGGTAGAACTGGGCCTTTCGGTTAGTACACTGAAGGTTCAGACTGCGGCCTTGAGTATTTTCTTGCAGACCTCGCTTCAGCAGAATCGATTTGTTAAAAATTTCTTCGAAGCACTGTTGAGGTCCAGGCCAGTGAGAGTTACATAAAACAAGTGAGATATAATGAAGCTTGTTTCAACCACGTAGATGGTCTGTACCTTAAGTTTCTAATTGTCCTTCAGCCCCTAAACAATTATACACACAATTGTCCCAGACAGGAGGGGACTGAAAAGAAAAGCGGGGCTCAAAGGAAGGACAATATGAGTGAACATGTGAAAACCAATAATATATTTATTGGGGTACAAGAACATACACGTGGAGATAAGATAGCATGCATCACAACCTGCACAACCTGCTACAATGAGGAGTGTTCAGTGTGACTGAATGGGGTTGTGCAGCAAACATCAATCCCCCCGGGGGGGCGGCTCAAAATAGGGAAGAGATGGGGACGGGGATGGGAAAAAGGGGGGGTGTGGGAGGGCGTGATGTGAGGAAATGGTGAGGTAACGGATGGGAAAGGGGGAGAGGAGAGAGGTATGAGCCGTGGAGTGGGGCGCTGATGCAAGATCAAAGATCAGATATCAGTATCCAAGAGACGGAAATGGGTGATGGGGCCATGGTATGTAAAATAGATGCTGGGGATTGATGTTTGCTGCACAACCCCATTCAGTCACACTGAACACTCCTCATTGTAGCAGGTTGTGCAGACATCAATAGCCCAGACGTCCGGACGCACATGTTTGTTTTTATATGTTGTTTTGTCCTCCTTGTCTGTGTATTAGTATTGATCGATCAGCCACCTCCGATCAATCTATTTTATTTAGGCTATGTTTACTTGTGATGCATGCTATCTTATCTGCACGTGTATGTTCTTGTACCCCAATAAATATATAATTGGTTTTCACATGTTCACTCATATTGTCCTTCCTTTGAGCCCCGCTTTTCTTTTCAGTCCCCTCCTGTCTGGGACAATTGTGTGTACAGTGAGAGTTACAGCCTGCCCCACTTGGGATCTAGCATTGGTCCTCAGAGCGCTTACTGGTAGTCCCTTTGAACCCCTGGAGAAATCTGGGCTAAAATGGGTGGTACTCAAAACCGTTTTTCTGATAGCTATCGCATCAGCCAGAAGGGTGAGTGATTTGCAGGCAATCTCTATTAGGGAGCCATTTTTGTTGATTCGGGAGGACAGGGTCATTATGAAGACAGATCCCAGTTTTCTTCCTAAGGTAGCATCTACGTTCCATAGATCCCAGGACATTGTCCTGCTGACTTTCCCTTCTACCTCAGAGGCAGATGAGGAGGAATCTTTAAGTTTATTAGATGTTAAGAGAAGCCTTTTAGTTTATTTAGAAGTCGCTAGAGGTTTTAGGAACTCGGACTCTCTTTTTTGTTAATTTTTCGGGGGCCCGCAAGGGTTGCAGGGCCTCTAAATCTTCCATCGCTAGATGGATAAGAATGGCAATAATAGAAGCCTATAAGTTGGTAGGTAGACAAGCACCATTAGTTAAGGCACATTCCACCAGGGCAGTCTCGGTTTCATGGGCAGAGAGGGCCGGAGCCTCTCCGGAGGTCATCTGCAAGGCAGCAACCATGGTCCAGCTACTCAACGTTTGCTAGGCACTACCGGCTGGATTTATTGTCTGACAAGGAGCAGACATTTGGATGAAAGGTCCTCCAGGCAGTGGTCCCGCCCTGACAAAGTAAGTTTCTTGCTTATCTTCTCAGAGGCTGTCCTGGAAGACGAAAGGAGAAAACCGGAGTTAGAATCACCGATAACACTTTTTTCTAGGAGTCTTCCAGGACAGCCTGGCTCCCACCCGGTGTTTATATTTAACTGGTGTTGGAGTTATGTACTGACGTGGTGTTAGTGTATTATGTCTTTCATAGCCTTCCGGAAGTTCTTTGGTAAACTGAAGAGGGAGGCCTGGAGGACCACCTTTTAAGACAATTGGTATACGTGTTTCCTGTCCCGGGGGGGAGCCCTATGTCTCAGAGGCTGTTCTGGAAGACTCCTAGAAAAAGAGTTATCGGTAAGTCTAACTCCGGTTTTTCTCCACACCTGCAGTGATCCTAAGGGATGGAAACTTGGCACCAGCACTCAGCAAAATCCATCCTCACCATTAGGAGCTCTGGAGAAAATTTTCTGCTTTTTACACTCCGTTCCTCCGCACGTCACCTGATCACATGAGAGCTTACTTTCACAGATTCCTGATAGATTTCTGTATGGTAAAGGTCAAAGTTCACTCTTCAGTTTAGGAGAGGTAGGACACACCCAGGAACAATGATTTGTTTGCATGGGAGCCTCATATAGACGACCCCTCAAATCTCCCCATCCAAATGTCCCCCCATCCAGAGTCTATATGTCCTATGACATCACACTGACCTCACAGCTCCTCCTCCCAATGTCCCTCCATCCAGAGTCTATATGTCCTATGACATCACACTGACCTCACAGCTCCTCCTCTCAATGTCCCTCCATCCAGAGTCTATATGTCCTATGACATCACACTGACCTCACAGCTCCTCCTCTCAATGTCCCTCCATCCAGAGTCTATATGTCCTATGACATCGCACTGACCTCACAGCCCCTCCTCCCAATGTCCCTCCATCCAGAGTCTATATGTCCTATGACATCACACTGACCTCACAGCTCCTCCTCCCAATGTCCTTCCATCCAGAGTCTATATGTCCTATGACATCACACTGACCTCACAGCTCCTCCTCCCAATGTCCCTCCATCCAGAGTCTATATGTCCTATGACATCACACTGACCTCACAGCTCCTCCTCCCAATGTCCCTCCATCTGATTTTTTTTTTTGTGATGCTCTTAGGATGTGGGCGGACCCTTGGCATCTTCACTTACAAAGTGGGGCTGTTGGTTCTGCATTGTATGTAATGACATTAGAATGCCTGCAACAAGCTTTTAATCTGCATAGTGTGGGGGTCCTGTGTGGGAAAATAATACCTCAGCTGGAAGTGGGGCTTTTATAAAATGGAAACCTGAATGATAAGGTGAGGAGGATTCTGGGAATATCATTTGATTTTGCTATTTGTGTTCAGATCTAGAGTTTCCTTCCTGTGAAGTCTGGAGATCATATGACCATCACATTGCCTCCACCTCTCTCCCTGATAGAATAGAGAAATACAAAGAAGATTCTAGAAGTCACCAGAGAGATCATAGAGGAGAGGTGAGCGGTGCTGGGAATTCTGGGACATTATCCAGTAACAGACAAGGGATGTGTCTGGATGGTGACTGTATCATTGTGTGTGTCAGGTTCCTATAAGGTGTCAGGATGTCACTGTCTATTTCTCCATGGAGGAGTGGGAGTATTTAGAAGGACACAAGGATCTCTACAAGGACGTCATGATGGACAATCAGCCGCCCCTCACATCACCGGGTAAGAGGAGACTTTATTGTAAAGGAGAGAGCAGTACGGAGGGTCCACCTAGATCCCCCATCATCTGATAAACACATAGAAACAATGTATTCAGTCAGTGTGTGTGTTTCCTACAGATGGATCCAGTAATGGGAACCCACCAGAGAGATGTCCCCGTCCTCTGTATTCCCGGGATTCCACACAGGAAGGTCACACCATCCCTCACCATCATCAGGTAGATGAGGAACAATCACAGATAGTATCATTAGGATCTGTACATTATCTGCATTGTTACCTTTGATGTCATTTTTATTACATAATCAGAGTGGAAACCTGAGAGATTCTAAAGTTGAAGTTAAAGAAGAGATACAAGAGGAGGATGATGAGGATGGGGTGATGGAGGAGTCAGAGTTTCTAAAAGAACACAAAGATCTGTACCAGGACACCATGGTGGAGTCATCCAGCTACAGGAACCCACCAGAGAGATGTCCCCGTCCTCTGTATTCCCGGGATTCCACACAGGAAGATCACACCATCCCTCACCATCATCAGGTAGATGATTGACAATTATTGGTAGTTCTGATTTATACACAGCATGTTTGTTACAATGAATGTTTTATTATATATTCAGAGTGGAAACCTCAGGGATGATAATATTAATGTTAAAGAAGAGTATAAAGAGGAGGATGAGGAGTATGGAGTGATGGAGGAGTTTTCAGAAGGACACAAGGATATGATGGAGCCTCCTAATACCAGGAACCCTCCAGAGAGATGTCCCCATCCTCTGTATTCCCGGGATTCCACACAGGAAGATCACACCATCCCTCACTGTTACAAGGTTGGTAGGACGGAGGATATAAAACACACTTATAGAATCTGGATTTTATATGTGATGTCACAATGTTAAAGCTTACATCTTACAGATGATATTCTCTCTCCTTTTCTTGATTTAGAGTGGAGATCCAATCGATATAGAATTTGAGGTTAAAGCAGAAGAAGAAGAGAGGTATGTGAGGGATGATCTGCAGTCTATGGAGGAGGATGGAATAACGGGGACATTTATAGAGGAGGACACTCCTACAGAGATCAGCACAGGTGGGTCATTAACACTAAATACATTCCTCCACCCATACTGCTCACTGATTGGTCCAGAGTAGGGCGGGTGATATCAGCCTGTAATCCCCTGGTCACTTTCCTGAGCTGTGTTCCCCGTCCTGTATTCCTGTATTTCTCTCGGATAATCTTCCTTCTCTGTGCTGCAGACACAATTTATGTATCTAGACTGGATTTATGGAAATTCTGGGGTTCAGCTGGCAGCAAAATGTTCATTTTCACCATAGATGTTACTAGATCTAGACACCTGGGGTATGTGTTTTGAGTCTTCTGCCCCATGCCCGGTTATGGCAAGATGTCTGACAGAACAATTCTCCCAGGATTACTTGTTCTATTGTTTTCTGGCTGTGCCGGGTGGAGGGATATGTCTGTATAGTCTCAGACCCAAGTCACTGAGTGCAGTCTCAGGAGATGGGAGGCAGCGGTGTGGGACCTCTGCAACTTGTCTCATGTAAACATTTAATCTTCCACTGATTACTGAAAACCAATATTATGAGTCCTGACCCTTACACTGTATACTTTATATTGTACATTACATACTCCTGACCCCTGCACTATATACTCTATGTTGTACATTACATTATTCTGATACTATAAAATCCTAACTGTTGTATCTTATATAATAAGTTGTACATTACATAGTCCTGATTTCTTTTACACCCATTTCCTACCAGCTGGACATTTTATATCTGATGATTTGATTGGAGCACAGACTTTTACATATTGATAATAATGTGATAACATCCTCAAACTTTGGAACCTTAAACAGAAAGTGATAATGAGGGAGGAGTCAATAACCCAATGATGGTGACTTTAAGGCTACTTTGTAGCTTCCTATAGGGGAACTCTATACTATACTTTGTATCTTCCTATAGGGGAACTCTATACTATACTTTGTGGCTTCCTATAGGGGAACTCTATACTATACTTTGTGGCTTCCCATAGGAGGAGCCAGAATTCCGGGGGTGGGGTCCAGAAGAAGAGAATCAGGGCTGCTCTGTGCAAAACCATTACATGGAGGAGGTAAGTAGGGGTGCACCGAATAGAAATTTTGGTGCCGAAAATGAAGGATGCATTAGGCCGAAAACTGATACTGAAAATGACAGTTTTTAAAAAATATTTATATTTTTATATACAACCACCATTTATATATAACCATCTTTTGTATCATGTCCCCAGTCTCTAACCATCTCTTGTATCATGTCTGCAGTCTCTGACCATCTCTTATCATGTCCCTGTCTCTAAAGATCTCTTGTATCATGTCTGCAGTCTCAGAACATCTCTTGTATCATGTCCTCAGTCTTTAACCATCTCTTGTATCATGTCCCCAGTCTCTGACCATCTCTTGTATCATGTCCTCAGTCTCTAACCATCTCATGTATCATGTCCCCAGTCTCTAACCATCTCCTGTATCATGTCCTCAGTCTCTAACCATCTCCTGTATCATGTCCCCAGTCTCTAACCCTGTCTTGTATCGTGTCCCCAGTCTCTAACCATCTTTTGTATCATGTGCCCAGTCCATAGCCATCTGCTGTATCATGTCCCCAGTCTCTAACCATCTCTTGTATCATGTCTGCAGTCTCTGACCATCTCTTGTATTATGTCCTCAGTCTCTAACCATCTCTTGTATCATGGCCCCGTCTCTGACCATCTCTTGTATCATGTCTGCAGTCTCTGACCATCTCTTGTATCATGTCTGCAGTCTCTGACCATCTCTTGTATCATGTCTGCAGTCTCTGACCATCTCTTGTATCATGTCCCCAGTCTCTAACCATCTCTTGTATCATGTCCCCAGTCTCTAACAATTTCCTGTATCATGTCCCCAGTTTCTAACCATGTCTTGTATCATGTCCCCAGTCTCTAACCATCTCTTGTATCATGTCTGCAGTCTCTGACCATCTCTTGTATCATGTTCCCGTCTCTAACCATTTCTTGTATCATGTCACCAGTCTCTAACCATCTCTTTTATCATGTCCTCAGTCTCTAACCATCTCATGTATAATGCCCCCAGTCTCTGACCATCTCTTGTATCATGTCCCCAGTTTCTGACCATCTCCTGTATCATGTCCCAAGTCTCTAACCATCTCTTGTATCATGTCCTCAGTCTCTAACCGTCTCTTATCATGTCCCCAGTCTCTGACCATCTCTTGTATCATGTCTGCAGTCTCTGACATCTCTTGTATCATGTCCCCAGTCTCTAACCATGTCTTGTATCATGTCCCCAGTTTCTAACTATCTCTTGTACCATGTCTGCAGTCTCTGACCATCTCTTGTATCATGTCCTCAGTCTCTAACCATCTCTTGTATCATGTCTGCAGTCTCTATCCATCTCTTGTATCATGTCCTCAGTCTCTGACCCTCTCTTGTATCATGTCCCCAGTCCCTAACCATTTCTTGTATCATGTCACCAGTCTCTAACCATCTTTTTTATCATGTCCTCAGTCTCTAACCATCTCATGTATCATGTCTGCAGTCTCTATCCATCTCTTGTATCATGTCCTCAGTCTCTGACCCTCTCTTGTATCATGTCCCCAGTCCCTAACCATTTCTTGTATCATGTCACCAGTCTCTAACCATCTCTTTTATCATGTCCTCAGTCTCTGACCATCTCTTGTATCATGTCACCAGTCTCTAACCATCTCTTGTATCATGTCTGCAGTCTCTAACCATCTCATGCATAATGACCCCAGTCTCTAACCATCTCTTGTATCATGTCTGCAGTCTCTAACCATCTGCTGTATCATGCCCCCAGTCTCTGACCATCTCTTGTATCATGTCCTCAGTCTCTGACCATCTCGTGTATCATGTCCTCAGTCTCTAACCATTTCCTGTATCATGTCCCCAGTCTCTGACCATCTCTTGTATCATGTCCTCAGTCTCTAACATGATACAGGAGATGGTCAGATACTGCAGACATGATACAGGAGATGGTCAAAGACTGCAGACATGATACAGGAGATGGTCAGAGACTGCGAACATGATACAAGAGATGGTCAGAGACTGCAGACATGATGCAGGAGATCAATGCAACCTCACCAGTGCCCGTCATTCAGCCTTACCAGTGCTCGTCATTCAGCCTCACCAGTGCATGTCATGCAGCCTGCCAGTGCCCGGATTAAAGCGGCGATTCATGGTCCCACCATTGGATCAGTGTGATGTCTATCACAGAAGGCGGGACGTTCCGCTCCAGTATCGGCAATATTTTCCTTTCGGCAATGTGCTGAAAACACAATTTACGGCATTTTTTTTTTCGGCCGCAGAAATGTCTGTGCATCCCTAGAGGCAAGTATGACAAGTTTGTTTAAAAAAGAAATCCACCATTTGCAATGACTTTAAGGTCTCTGTGCAGGGAAGATCAGAATCTGACCCCAGAGAAGGTGGAGGCTGATAGACTGGAGGTAATAGAAGGCATTACTATTACACAAAGTAAAAGTTTACTAGTATTGTACATTATATATAAAATTATTATATCCATGAAAAAAAAAAGTCTCAGCTTTCAGTATTACTTTAATATAAAAGTCCCCCCTCCCCTTCTAACCTCCTTATATCTTCATGTGTGACTCCCAGGTAAAATCCCCATTAATACTACTTCTGGGTATATTTATTATTATATATATGATATAAATATGATATATATTAATATATAAGATATATATTTCATAGTATAAATGAATCCCTTATAGTAGTGATTATCTGCTGTTTTTGTACTATAAAGGACTATTTTTTTTTAACCCCATCATAACAGATGATTAAACAAAATCATGCTTCTTCTAAATGTCATATGCTGGCCATACACGGATCGATTTTTGGACGAGAATATTTGCACAAATATTTGTATGAAAATTATTTGTACATTCGATGAATGGACGAGTGTAGCTTGAAAATTCCACTTGCTGCGCATGCGCGCGAGCGTAGGAAATGGCCGCTTGAAGCTTCCGCTCCGCGCCGACGAGACCATTAATCTGGCCAGATAAGGTGCAGAGCGAGCGGGGACGCAGCATACTTACCGTCGCGGACTCCGGAACATCTCTGGATCCTGCTGGTAATGCTCCGGTCCGGAAAGCAGAAGCCTAAAGCTCGGCAGCCTCATAAACCCTCCTCAGTTCCTGGCAAAGGGTAAATCTAATATGGCGCCTAAACCTCCGGAGCCTGAGGACGCTGCACACCTCTCAGATGAGAATCCAGAGTCTCCAACAGACAGCTTACAGCAATTCCCCACAGATCTGGTAAGCCCTCTCCCCCTGGACCCTGGCAATCTCCTGGCAAAATTCCGCAGTATAGTCAGGGATGAAATCACTGTGGCATCTCGCAAGCTTTCCTCAGATTTAGTGCGGGGCCTTAAAGAGATAGGCCACCGCGCTAATCAATTAGAACAGCGTATGGATCTGGCCACAACAGTGTTGGAGGGTCATGAAGAGGAAGTAGATAAGCTAACAGCAGAGCTAGAGTCACCGAGAGACAAGTTGGAGGATGCAGAAAATAGGGCCCGCAGGGATAACTTACGCATCCGCGGTATCCCAGAAGCGGTGATTGACCTGCAGGGCACAGCGACTGCTTTCTTTCAAGAATTGGCCCCGGAGATCCCTGTGGACAGGCTTGAGTTTGATCGCATACATAGATCCCTGGCCCCTAAACCCACGGATGTCCCCCCGAGAGACGTTATCATAAAGTTTCACTATTATCATACCAAGGAGAAGCTTTTGCAGGCAGCAAGAGAACAACAAACTCTCTCATTTCAGGGAAATTCTCTTCAGCTGTTTGCTGATCTCTCACCGGTCACAATTGCCAGATGGCGGGGCCTCAAACCATATCTGCAAATCCTGCAAACCCAGGGGATCAAATACAGATGGGGATTCCCCTTCAAACTATCCTTCTCTCATTCGGGCCGTCAATTTCAGGCTACTTCCCCAGCGGATCTGAGGCGTCACTTTCAAGACCTGCAGCTGGACCTCCCTTCCTCCCAGACGGATGCGGCGTCCTCCTCCTCCTCCAGACCAGGACCCTCCAGGCCTCCTCGACTAAATTCCCAGTGTTCGCAACCCGGATCCCAAGCCTTACGAGATCTACAGTCCCAGAGATTCCATAAATCTAACAATGGATGAAGGTACTTTATTTTATTTGTTTTTTGATGACATCTAACCCCCTTCTGCTGCCCGACCCCAGGCCACGGTCGTCCCTTCTGATTTATTTTCTGGTCTTACACCTGGAACCTTGGGGAGTGCTGGGTAATGTGCCACTGGTCCCCAGTACACTCAGCTTAATCCTATGCTTTGGAATTTTGAACTGACACACCACTACGGTCCGCCCCATTAGTGAGATGGCGGTGTGGAGTGCAAGAAGCAATATTGAGGTTTGGCGTGTGGACACACTATACCTCTTTTCCAGGCAGAAGATAATCCACGTTTAGAGAAAGATTTGTTCTTTTATTTTTTCCTTTTTTTGTGAGTTTTCACTATCATTTTTTCTACTCAATACAGGAATATGACTTTAACATCTCTGTTTCTTCTCTGTTTCTTCTTCGACGTGGTGGGGGGAGGGTGAAGCCGCTGCTGCAGGAACGGCCTCTATTGGTGTTCCAATGTGGCGCGGGCAGTTGTTTACGCGCCTCGCTCCGCCGCCTCTGTTTGGGGGGTGTGGGAAGGCGTGGTGGGGTTGGGTCAGTTCCCTTGGCGGCCCGGGGATGGGGGGCCTTCGGGCTTCCATGTCCGGGCCTTCGGGGAATAAGTTTGGTTGCACCTTCATACCTTTTAATGTTACATCAATATTTGTTTAGTTCTGTTGTTTAATTCAGTTTTACTAATCCTGATTTCAAATGTTCTTAGTTTCTGCGCTCAACATGCATTTATAAGTTACTGTTAATATGCGATAGGTCGGTGGTCCTGTCGGACCAATGCTACCCCTGATGAGTCAGCACTTGGCTGAGACGGCTGTCTCGGCCAACGTCTTACTCGAATGTGGGTCTTTCAGCCCACAAACTAAAGCAATTAAGGTATTGTTGCTCACTCAACTTAGAGATTTCCTCACTACATCTACCTTACATGCCTCACTCATTCTCTCTTGCTCTTTTCTTGTCCCTTCTTTCCCCTCCCCCCTGGTCCGCGGGGTGTCTGACTGGAAATTTATATAGGAAAACCCCTCTGTTCCCATGACTCTTAACTGGCTCTCCCTGAATGTTCAGGGTATGAACTCCCCTCAGAAAAGGGTCAAGATTTTCAAATATCTAAAACAACAAAAAATAGATATCGCTTGTTTGCAAGAAACCCATTTTTCTACTACCTCTTGCCCCAAATATTTTGCGGCACATTACCCACAGGTATTTCTGGCCAATGCATCTACTAAACACAGAGGTGTCCTGATTGCCATAAGTAAAACGGTTCCATTTATTTGCAATAAGCAAATAGCAGACCCAAATGGCAGATATTTAATTTTGCAAGGCACTGTTCAAGATAATGAAGTAACAATCATGTCCTATTATGCCCCAAATACAAACCCAGGGCCCTTTCTTTCCCACGTCTGCTCCCTGTTACGATCCCACCAAAGAGGAACCCTCCTGTTTGCGGGGGACTCTAATGTAACTTTAAATCCCTCTCTTGATAAATACCCATCGGATCATAAACCTCCTTCCGCGGCCGCCAAATCATTTTGACAGTCCCTACAAAACTGTGATCTGATAGTTATTTGGCGGGAATTCCATCCCCTGAGTAGGGATTATACCCACTATTCCCATCCTCACCATTCTCATTCGAGGATTGACCATATGTTTGTCCTTCGTAAACACCTTCCCTTAGTAGAATCAATTTCTATTCTTACCGCCCCTTGGTCAGATTGCGACCCCTTCCTAACGGTCTGTCATTCCCTTTTGAGCAAACCACAACTTTCCCCATGGGTGATGAATGACTCTCTTCTATCCTACAGAGAGATTCTTGCCGACATTCACGACGCTTCAGTTGAATACTTTAAAATTAATACAGGATCAGTATCATCTCCAGTTACACTTTGGGAAGCATATAAAGCTGTCCTCAGAGGTCACTTTATCCGAATAGCATCTAGACGCCAAAAAGAGAGAGCAAAGGCTCGACATGATCTCAAATTAAAATTAGAGGCTGCGACCAAGGTCTTCAAACACCCACTTCCACTAATCGCAAACTTTTAGATAAGGTCCGCACAGAATTAGACCTGTGCCTATCTGATGAAGCAGAACGGACCCTACGTTGGGCCCGACAGAAATGGTACATAAAAGCAAATAAACCTAATGCAATGCTAGCTAATAGATTACGCACCTTCACCCCGAAATTTACTCCTATTACTCTTCGCACGCGCCACAACTCCCTAACCGGTAATCCCCAGCGAGTTCTGGAGGAATTCAGGCATCGCCTCACTAAACTTTATTCAGAGCCGGTTAATCTTTCAACCCAAGGCCTAGATACCTTTCTTGCAAACCTATCATTACCTTCCTTGTCTGAAACCCATACATCCCTGATGGACCGAGATATACAGGTCTCAGAAGTCCTCCAATGCATCAAGGAGCTGAAGGTGGGCAAGAGACCTGGCCCAGATGGCTTCACGGCACTTTATTATAGGAAAATGGCAGATGTCATTGCTCCGTATCTGTCTAGGATGTATAATTCAGTCAAGGAAGGTTGTCCCTTTACACCCAATCAATTGACTGCCAATATTGTCATGATACCTAAACCAGATAAGGACCATTCATCTTGGGCTAACTTCCGGCCCATATCACTAATTAATATTGATATGAAAATTTTAACAAAGATCCTGCCCACTCGCCTCAATTCCTTTCTTCCACGCCTAATAAAAAAGCCAAAGTGAAGTACTATGGGTTTGAATCATATACCTTTCCAATTAGAAGGGGTACTCGCCAGGGATGTCCACTTTCTCCACTGTTATTCATTTTAGCACTAGAACCCCTGGCAGAAGCCATTAGATCCCACCCAGATATAACCGGCGTGGATGTAGCAGGCACCTCGCATAAATTGTCCATGTTCGCGGATGACATCTTATTGACTATTACTAACCCGAGAATCGCCCTTGGTAGGATTGCTACCATTCGCATGTCCTATCTCCCAAAACTACTTTACTATTTCAGGGTTCTGCCGGTCCAGGTCCCCCCCCATATCCTCCACATCCACCAACGCAAAATCATGCAGTTCATTTGGGGCTTTAAGAAACCTAGGATTAAGAAACAGGTACTTTTTGCTCGTAAGATTAATGGAGGGCTATCAGTACCCAACCTACAAGCTTATTACACAGCGGCAGCCATAGCTCCATTATCCCATCTCCATGAGAAAACTCAGATGCCGTTATGGGCCACCATGAATATGGTAGACGCTCATCCGATACCCTTAGCCTCTATTCCATGGCTCCCTCAAGAACATCGTCCGAGTGTAATGGGCCCATGTTTGGCCCATTCATTACGGTTATGGGACTCAGTCAAATACTCTGCAGGCCTAATCTCTCCACACCTGCCTCTACTTTCCCTTCTTTACTGTCCATTGTTCCCACCGGGGCATGATAATCCGCAACAATTCCGGTGGTGGACCGAACATTGCTTTGTGGATGTCTACTCTATGCTTTCCCCAACCAGGATCACAACATTTGCAGCTTTACGCTCCTCACATGACATCCCCCAAAGGGAACATTTTAGATACATGCAAATACGACATTTCCTACTAACCCTTATAAAATCTCAAGCCACTCCTTATACATTAACTCCCTTTGAACATCTTTGCAGATCACGACCCCAGTCCCCAGGTTTAATTTCTTTAATTTACGCTGCCATTATTGGTTCCACAAAACCCCCTGTAAAAGCATATCATCTCCATTGGGAGGCAGAATTGGGTAAAAAGTTAGACCCAGAAGATTGGCAGGCCATGACGATTTCAATATCCAAGTGTTCCAAGAATGTTCTCTTCTTGGAAAATGCTTACAAAGTTCTTTACAGATGGTACTATACTCCAGCCAGATTAGCGAGTTTCATCCCATCATATTCCCCTTTATGTTTCCGTGGGTGTTCACAAGAAGGCACGATGGCACACATTTGGTGGAAGTGTCCTAAGGTATGCAGACTGTGGGTCAGAGTTTATGCACTTCTCCGAAATCTCCTTAACACTAATATAAAGAGGGATCCCTATGAGGCCCTTTTGGGGAAACCAATCATTGAACTGTTGCGACCAGAACGTCAGTTGACATCTCATATGTTTACTGCAACTAAATGAACTATTGCAAAAGTATGGAAAACCCCTGCCCTTAGTTTTGAGGCGGTTAAAAAACGCATCAACGACATCATGGTTAATGAAAAACTGACAGCAGTATTATCAGGCACACACGACAAATTTCTTCGGACATGGCAACCATGGGTAAGCTATGCCCCCTCCAGATTCGATTCGGCACTACTCACTCTGTAGCGAATTTTCAGGCCCCCACCCCGCGGACTCCCCCCCCATCTTCCCCCTCCCCCCACCTTTTTCCCACTGTTTCTCCCCTCTTTTTCTTTTTCTAAATAACTAGTTCAGTTCTTTTCTACCCCCTTTTCTCGACTTACATTTTCTGCTATTTTTTCTTTACCCTTCAACCCGCAGGTTTATCCCTGACGGAGACAAGGTACAAGCTGACAATTGTTCATGAACATATTTTGCTTTTTTTCAGTGTTTTGTTTATTGAAGCATGGTCATGTCAAGCATCTCCCTTCTCTTTGTATTAAGACTATGTAAACATGTATCCGTGCTATGTTCATTTATGTGTTTCTCTCTATGTACTATTAATGGTCTATATGTTCAAGATAACCTTTTGTACAAGAAAATTCCACTTGCTTTTAACATTCAATTATAAAATGAATGTAACTTCTGACCACAAACCACATACACTATTTGAAAATTTGTTCGATGGAGAAAAGTTTTCTGTTCTGCTCCTTCGAATTTTCCCATCACTGTGGTGGAAAATGAACGCTGATTTGACCCGACTAATGGTTACAGAATTGGATGAATGTTTTTTTGAAAGAAAAATGAGTTTGTGTTCGGCCAGCATAAGTGACATCAGGTGCAGGGAGCTTGTACCCACCTACCTGTCTATGACAAGGGAGTCTGTCATCCATCATATTATATTACACTCCTGTCTGATCATCTGCAAAACAGCGTTTTACCTCTTTTTTATATTTTAATAATGTTGATCTCTGATTCTGATATGTAGCAGATTCTCCCTCTAATAATACATCTATCTGTCTGTTATTCTCAGAGTGGATTAAATATCCAACTATATATCTGGATATTTATATTTACCGCTGTATATAGATATTCAAGAATATTAACTAAATTATACACCAAACTTTTTTTGAGATTTTATTTGATTAATCAAAACAATAATCGGCCAACTAATCAATTCTGAAAATAATCATTAGTTGCCGCCCTACAGAGGACCCATTTACTAGTTACCTTGAGGGGGGAATTGTAAGATCCTCAGAGACAAAGCTGCCTGATGTGGGCGGAGTCCTGGTTTAGGGGAACCAATCTGCTCATGTCTAGTAATAATCTTTGTATTTCTATTTTAGTTGATGGACGGGAGATGAGGAAAACCTCAGAGGATTGTCTCACTTTGTCTCCAGACTGTAAAGTAGAAGATGAGGACATCACACAGTATAGTCCAGGAGAAAACCCGACTACCTCAAATGTCCATCCGGCACCACACAGTGTAGATGGAGCATCGTATTCCTCTTATCCTGAGGAACCTCAGACTGTGAGGGACGGTGCCGTCCTTCCAACAGAGAAGAGCTTTTCCTGCACTGAGTGCGGGAAGTGTTTCCATTCTAAATTAGGTCTTAATAGGCATAAAAGATCTCACACAGGGGAGAAGCCGTATTCCTGTCCTGAGTGCGGAAAGTGTTTCCGTTTTAAATCCAAGCTTAATAAGCATAAAAGAACTCACACAGGTGAGAAGCCGTATTCCTGTCCTGAGTGCGAGAAATGTTTTTCAGAAAAGTCCAGTCTTTCTATACATCAGAGATCTCACACAGGGGAGAAGCCATATTCCTGTCCTGAGTGTGGGAAATGTTTTTCAGAAAAGTCCATTCTTTCTATACATCAGAGATCTCACACAGGGGAGAAGCCGTATTCCTGTCCTGAGTGCGGGAAATGTTTTTCACAGAAGTCCCATCTTTACAGACATCAGAGATCTCACACAGGGGAGAAGCCGTATACCTGTCCTGAGTGCGGGAAATGTTTTTCACAGAAGTCCCATCTTAACTCGCATCAGAGATCTCACACGGCGGAGAAGCGGTATTCCTGTCCTGAGTGCGGGAAATGTTTTTCAGATAAGTCCAATCTTTACACACATCAGAGATCTCACACAGGGGAGAAGCCGTTTTCCTGCCCTGAGTGTGGGAAATGTTTTTCAGTGAAGTCCCATCTTTACACACATCAGAGATCTCACACGGGGGAGAAGCCGTATTTCTGTCCTGAGTGCGGGAAATGTTTTTCACAGAAGTCCCATCTTGACAGACATCAGAGATCTCACACGGGGGAGAAGCTGTATTCCTGTCCTGAGTGAGGGAATTGTTCCTCACTGAAGTCCTGTCTTGCTGTACATCAGGGATCCCACACAACCCTCGAGGTGTATTAGTGCCTTGAGTGTGGGAAATGTCTTCTATATGAATGTTGCTGGACATCACAGCTCTCATGTGTGGAAGAAGCACACCCTGATATACACCTCAGATATACTCCATGGCTGATCTTCATCATGTAAGAAACAGTTCATAAGGAGATCAGAGATCACCAAAGACATGGATGAAGTGTTGTACTGTGTTGGCCATTCATAGCAGGAGAAAAATAAAAATGGAGTCATTACCTTTCATTGGCTGAGTACATTTTGTGGTGTAATATTTCACAAACACTTAGAGGTCTATTTAAAAAAAAATATTAGTTAAATGAATGTGAGCGGCATTCACCCGGCTGTGATGAATATTGGATGTATTTTATTTCATATACTGATTTCCTTGGCTCCATCTAGTGGCCATAATGTGGTATTGTGCTATTTTTTTTGAGGTATTTCAGGAAAAATACCCCATTATGATCACTAGATGGAGCTGATGGTCATAGGAAATCACTGAGGTAAATTCTGGCTAGTAGAGCCCTTAATTTCCATTTGTCAGGCATGGTTTGATTGTAATATCTGAGATTGGACTCATGCACTTGTGAGTTAAGTAGACACTGAAGGATAAAAGTGCAATGGACGGCATTGGGAACCAGCCTCTGATGGAGACGACAGAGATGGGTGAAAGCGGTCAGGCCAGCGCGGCCCATCTCTGGACTACATGCCTTTGACCCATATATGGTTCTACACACTTTACAAGACTGCTGTTTTCACAGACAAGGGAGGACCTTCCCCCGGGTCCCTGGACCTGTGGACTTGATGACAAGCTGATAAGTACAGTATAAATACATTTACCATTCTTTGGAAAGGACTATTACTTTCTGGAAAGGATTACCTCTTCACATTGCTCTTTCATTTGGGGTGTGAGAGCGAGTCCTCATAGGGACTCTGATTGGTACAGTGAGAGGGAGGCCAAGGAGGACCATGTTCTTCTGGTTTTAGTGAGCCACACATCACTTTATTGGACCCCCATATTCATTACTATTCCACTTGTACATCTCCTCCTGACCACTGTTACCCAGCAACGCTCCCCTATTTCTTTACACCTACCTTCCAGATCAATACAATCATCTACTTGTCCACCTTTTTCCAATGCAGATCGGAGAACCCTTCATATCATCTCATAGCTTCCACTTTGTGCTTTGACTTTATCCATCCTCCCTTTTTCAATATCAGTTCAACACTTGGGTCACTCTTCAGAGGTCGCTTAGACCTGGGGATATTATCCCAGCTGTATTACAGCATTTTTACAACTCCTGCAACTTGGGTGGAATTGCACCTCCTGTCCAGAGATGTCCTTTTGTTTTTATAGCTTTAATGCTAATGTATGCATGATGTTTTTTAATGTCTTTCTTATCTTTGACACCAATAAATCTTTTTTGCTAATCATGTTTGTATGGTGAGTGAAGTTCCATAGATATGTGCTACCACAGGCTTGGTTGTGCTATTACAGGTTTTTATTTCAAGTTTGCCATTTAATCTTCATACTGTAAGCTCCCATCCTCTCCTTTTCCCTCTTTTTTCATGTTGTCATTTTTACTCTAACGTTTTTGTGGTTATTCAATCCCCATATATAAGTATTGTTTCACCTTTTTTGACATACTAATTAGGTCCGGCATATATTTTTAGTGTATCATAAAAGTTATTTAAACAAACACTATTAAACCAGCCATTGATTTAAAATGGGAAATACTGCAATTTGCCTTTAGATGGCGCTAAGTATCAAAGATACATCAACATCACTGGACTCCTCCCCCTTCCTCAAGTGCCTCCGTCTGCTAACGAAGGGAAGGGGGAGCTTTGTGAATGGAGTTGCGTGTGGAAATGGTGCCATACAAAGTCAGTGCTAGCTGTGGAGAGATGCATGAGGAGGAGGAAAAGCAGCAGTCTGTGTTTGGGGATGGAAACTAGGAGGGAGGTGCTGTGGAAAAAGCTCCGAGCCGTACAGAGAGGAGCGCCGGCGGAGTACAGAGAGGAGCGCTGAGAAGGCGGGAGGGAATCCATCCTCTGGTAAAACCAACACAGGAGGAGGGCGGCTGGGATGTGCGTCTGTGGACATTACACGGCTCTTTGAAGGACAACAATGTATGACTGAGCAGTCCTTATCAGTGGAGACAGAGGACATTCCTGAGTCCTACAGAGATGTATCCACCTTCACCTCTCCCTCACATAGCACAGGACATTGCTCTCCTCGTCTGTGTATGGGAGGCCGGTGTGGTGAGGGGAGAGCCGAGTCTTCTCCTATACAAGTCATGGAGCCAGGAATGTCTTCTTAGCAGAGGACCTGCTCAGGTCTCCCTCTGTGTGGTATCTGTGAGGGCTTTACAACCTGTGCTTATAGTATATAGTATACAGAAAAATGTGTCCCTTGTTATATCAATTTATTGTGTTATGGAGATTATGTGCGCTTTATGTGGTCAGTCGGTGTGCAATTCGATCAAATCTGTAATCACAGCCATAACTTCTTATCTGGTCCATTTAGACTTGGTTAAAGCTGGTCATAGATGCATCAGTTGTATGTAGTGTTTTTTTTTTTTTTGATCAGTCGGACTGATATGTATATGTATATATATATATATGTGTGTGTGTGTGTGTGTGTGCATATGTATGTATATGTATGTATGTATATATATATATATATATATATATATATATATATATGTACTGTATGTGTGTGTGTGTGTGTGTGTGTATGTGTATGTGTATGTATGTATGTATGTATGTATGTGTGTGTGTATGTATGTATGTATGTATGTATGTATGTATGTATGTATGTATGTATGTGTGTGTGTGTGTGTGTGTGTGTGTGTGTGTGTGTGTGTATGTGTATGTATGTATGTATGTATGTGTGTGTGTGTGTGTGTGTGTGTGTGTGTGTATATATATATTAGTTGGATCTGTATGTGCGTTATCATTAATCGAAATTAGTCGATTAATCGATTAAAATAAAATCGATTAATCGAACATGAAAACTTTAATCAGTAACAGCCCTAATATATATATATATATAGATATATATAGATATAGATATAGATATATATACTCTGCAGCATCCAGTCAGTGTAGCCTAGAGATCTACATTCTATAGTGCATTTTGTGGTGTACTATTTATAATCTACTTCAGGTGGTGTATTTGATATATATATATATATACTCTGCAGATTCCAGTGTAGCCTATATCTACAGTGCATTCCGTGGTGTACTATTTCTAATCTGCTTCTACTTCGCCATACAGGTACGTTGTTCCGTGCATCTGGGCTGCCCTGCCGCAGTGTATGTGCAGTGGGCGGTCCGGAAGCAATTAAAGTACCCCACTTTTTTTGGAAGAACCCTAACATGCGCCCCCTAGCATGTGGTTCACATCACTTCCTGTTTGTACCTGACATCACTTCCTGTCTGTATTCCATAGAGACTTCCTGTCTGTATTCCATAGAGACCTCCTGTCTGGGTAGAAGTGAGATCACCACCTTGTGGAGGAACTTCAGCCCTGAGAAACATCTCATATTGTGAACACGGCCTTGCCATTGTTGCCAAGTGTTCCAGAATGATGAAGAACAGTCTCGGGATTTAGTCTATTGTCCTATCATGTCCTCATCTAACAGGTTCCAGGACTCAGAGTGCAGAGTGTCAGTGAGGGGATGACGGCTAGAACACTCTCTGGGTTCCATCACCAGGCACTGCAATTATAGCCGACTGTGGGGAGTAGTGATCTCCTTTCTGACAGTGATAGTAGAACTCCAACATCAGCAGAGAGGCAGTGAGAGTGTGTGATCAGGTAAGTACCACAACTGACCACCAATGCTGGGCTGGAGTTACACTTTATTCTCACTGACACCAACAATAGAGCTTATTTTATCTCCCTGACACCAACAATGGGACTTATTTTATCTCACTGACACTAAGAGCCCTTGCACACTGGGGCGGTTTGCAGGCGCTATTGCGCTAATAATAGCGCCTGCAAACCGCCCCGAAAGTGCTGCTGCTGTGTATCCAGTGTGCAAGCCCCGAGGGCTTGCACACTGGAGCGATGCGCTGGCAGGACGGTAAAAAAGTCCTGCCAGCAGCATCTTCGGAGCGGTGAAGGAGCGGTGTGTATACCGCTCCCTTACCGCTCCTGCCCATTGAAATCAATGGGACGGCGCGGCTATACCGCCGGCAAAGCGCCTCTGCAGAGGCGCTTTGTGGTGGTATTTAACCCTTTCTCGGCCGCTAGCGGGGTAAAACCGCCCCGCTAGCGGCCGCATACCGACGGTAAAACGCCGCTAATAATAGCGGCGTTTTACCGCCGATGCCGCCCCCGCCCCAGTGTGCAAGGGCTCTAACAATGGTTCTTATTTTATATCACTGACACCAATGATGGGACTTACTTTATCTCATGGCACCAACGATAAGACTTATTTTATTTCACTGACACCAACAATGGGTTTTATTTTCCCACTGACACCAATGATGGAGATTATTTTATCTCACTGAAACCAATGACGGGGCTTATTTTATTTTACTGAAGCCAAAGATTGGCTTTTTTCTCACCAACACCAATGATGAGACTTTTTTTCCTATCTCATGGATGTGCAGGACAGTGATACACACACATACAGATCCCTGTTTGCCAGATACAATCACTTCCACACACTGACAATAATATGCATTAGGGAGGAGCTCCGTGTCTGAACAGATTGGATGAACACTGGCTCCTCCCACATTTGTCTGAACATCCAATGTTTACGACATTTGGTGCAGACGAATGTGACAGCTCCTGGCTGCCACTGGTTTTTAGGGAAGCAACGTCTGCCTGCAACAGCTGCGTCCTTAGCAACCGCCGACTTCACCCCGCCCATTCCCTTACATGGCCATGTAGACAAATGGGTGGGGCATAGATCATGACATCATTGTCTGAATATGACCATATTTGGGCAATGATGTCACCACTATCCCCGCCCCTTCCTTTTATATAGCTGATGACAGCTCAGGAAGCTATCAGTCAGCGAGTGTTACTGTCAGAGATCGCTCCTGTGTGGTGGGTCATTGGGGGGTATAGGGGAGTCAGTGGGGGGTTGGCATCATAATTGACGATGGATTTAAAATAAGAGACTTTTTGGGGGATTTTTTAAAAATAAAGGACATTGAGTGTTTTTATTGTTTTTTCTTTTTTTTTAAAATGAATGTACCCCAAATGCATTCATATGGGGGGACTGGGCACTTCCAGATTTTGATAAGCCCCCCAGACCCCCATAACCACTAGGCCAGAGTTGTGAGGATGAGGCCCTTGTCCTTGTCAACATGGGGACAAGGTTCTTTACTATGAGGAGTCTCCCCAGGGAAGGCCCCCCATGTTGAGGGAACATGGCCTGCTATGGCTCAGGAGGAGGGGGTGGAGCCGCACACTTATCCCTCCCCCTTTCCTGGGCAGCCAGGCTACATGCTTGGATAATGGATATGGTATGGATTTTACACTCAGAGGGTCTTGTATGTATTTGGGGGTCTCTATACATTTTTTCATTCTTGCTGTAGGATGGGCTACAGAAAAAGTGACATTTCCTTAAAAAAATAATCAGTTTAAATTGCCAGAAAATTACATTTCATTTCCAGCTTCTTTTTTTTTTTTCAACAGCACACAGACCCTCCAATGGTCCCCCAAATACATAGAAGAACCTCGGGGGGAGGGGTCTGTTTTGGTAATGTGCTGTTTTGGTCATTTTTCCTTAGTAAAAGTCAGCACAGCTTCAGCACTTTCTGCACATCATAGAGATCCCCCTTCACAGACAGCATTATGACCTCCCAGGATTAGGACCCCCCAGGATTAGTACACCCCAGGATTTGGAACCCCCCCAGGATTAGGACCCCCCGGGATTATGACAACCCAGCATTAGGGCCCCCCAGGATTAGGACCCCCAGACATGATATGTAACCAGTTCAGCTCTTTGTAGGTACATAGTACACCCAGAAAGTGAAGGGTTAATCATAAGCTGATGGCGGCAGTAGCAGTGCTTGTTTTCTTCAGCCAGCTCCCAGCTGCACAGTAAGAGTGACCGGGGGGGGGCTGTATAGCTGCCTCATCCCATTTACACTGTAGACGGCCCGATTCCCTCCACCATGACACCCCAGTGTGGTTCCTGGGCTCTCCCTCTTGTCATGGGAGCCTGAGACCTCATCCAGCAGCTTCAGGAGGCCAAGAGGGCGGAGACTGGTGACCGTCCATCCCCCGATCTCCTCTACAGTGAATGAAGCCTGAAATCCTCAGCTCTGAGTGTTTGAGCCGTCATTCCCCGGATGATACCGCCAAGGAAGCATCTAACCGAGCGCCATCTGTGCATTGGAGGGTAGAGGAGACATTGGAGGTCTAATACACCCCCATGTCTCATAAAGAGGACCTGTCACCTGCCCAATTTTATCACATGGGGGGTTGTTATATCCTTGTAATATAGCAATACAGCTAAATAAGAAAAAATAAAACAAGTTAAAAAATATGAATTATAAAAAAAGTATTAATAAAATAAAACAAGTTAAAAAAAATGATGATAAAATTTATATAAAAAAATGAAAAGTAACCTCCATTGCCCCACACAGACCTGTAAACACACCCATACTGTGTATATGTGTATGTAAAGCGTGATTGCACCACACATGTGAGGGATCACCACGAATGTCGGAGTGAGAGGAATAATTCTACCATCAGAGATCACACTTATCTCTAAACTGATGAGCAGGAAAGCGCCTCCTATGGAGATTTTTAGGTACTGTAGTATTTTGCCACACACAATTTTATTACTTGACATGTTTGGTATCTATTTACTCATCACAACCTCATCTTTTATATTTTACCTTAAAATTGTGTATAATGTGTGTGTTCCCACCCATGAATGTGGGGGGCATATAGTTCAGATGGGTGACATGAGCACTAAGTTGTGTATATATAAGGGAGTGGAGCGATTTCTTCTTCACACTTATTAATGGACTTTGTGGAATGTTTGGAATGTGAGGTTTGCACATATTTTCACTTTTTATTACTGTTTGTATATTTTCATCATGGCACCAATGTGAATGGAGAGGTGGTGTTGTGGTTATTACTCATTTTTCCTCTATTTTATGTATAACAAAGTATTGTAGAAAAGATCACACTATAGAAAATGGCGGAAAGTAGAAAATAAACCCGGATATGAAGGTGACATTTGTGTACGAGGAACACCTTAACAATTACCACCATTTTATTCTCCAGGGCCTCCGCTTTCAGAAAATATATGTTTGGGGGTTTTATCTAATCTTCAGGCCCAAAATCTCCATATTACCATGTGTGCAAAAATCATGGAAAACCAGCTCTGGAAGTGAAAGGGTTAATGTGATCTAGATGGGATCACTCTGCTGTGGTCACACTCTAAACATTAGAGCTCCCCCTAGCTGCAGCCTGGTAATAACATTGCTAGGAGGTCTATTCATTTATCTGCTACATACTTCCCATCTTTATATAAACGTCTCCTGACATTTAGGGATCTATTCATAAATAATTTACATAGCAATCTGCCCGGTGACAATGTATGTACATCCCTTCTGTGTGAATGGGGGGATTGAAGGAATGAAGCGATCTGCTGAGCTGGTTGAAAGTTTTCCATCAAATGTGAATAAAAGTTACATTTGTTCACTAGATTACTTTTTATGATACTTAGCGCCATCTAATGGCCAAATGCAAATTTTCAGGTTTAAATCAATTATTGGTTTAATATTATTGCTTTGAATAACTTATATCCTTCAGTGTGTTCTGTACTCACCAGTGTATGAGGATGATCTCAGTTATCTGTATGAAGACATGTCTGATGAAGGAAACTAAGGGGTCTACTTATAGAAAATTCATTGGAAAAATGTGACAAGCATTCATCCAAATTCTGGCCATAATGTAGCAAAGCGATTTCCTATGATTGATAGCTCCATCTATTGACCAAAATGGGGTATTTTCCTGACATACCTCCATTAGTAAAATTATCACAATACTGCATTATGACCAAGGAAAGGAGCCAAGGAAATCAGTGTATGAAATAAAATACATCCAATATTCATCACAGCTGGGTGAATGCTGGTCACATTCAAATATTTTTTTTTATATATAAAAAAATAAATAAATAAATAAATAAAGGAGGAGGAAGATTTGGCTATTATTAATGTACCACATCCAATATACTGTATATATCATTTCAAAAAGAACCTTGTATATCGGACTTTATTGGCACAAAAAAGGGCAAACACAAAAATAACATAAAATATAAATCTTTATTTCAAATAGTAAAATGATGTGTTAAAACCACATGGGAACAAATCCATCAAACATTAGGCCATATAGATTCATAATGACTCATTTAGCTTTGCTGAATTGTCCAAGAGGTTGACGCGTTTCACATCAATAAGCTTCCTCAGGACCTTTTATGTCCTGGCAGCAAAGAAAATCAGCCTAACTAAAAAACATACAGAATATAAATACATAGCAATCTCATAATGTTATAACATCGTAAATTATCATCTGTGCCACATACACAACGCTTGGGGGACATAGCAAGGAGACGGTGATAAATGGCGGTGTCAAAGTAGCTTGCACAGTCAGCTGGTCATGAGTTATAAAGATGAGCAGGGTAATAGACATGTGTATGAAAAAAGTTAAGTTAAAAAAAAACATTTTTTTTTTACTTGTACAAAAAAAGTTACACCCAAGCACATACAATGAAGTTAGTCGCCATTTCACAGGCGCACACAAATGTAAAATTTGACATGTTGGGTATCTATTTACTCAACCTCGGCTTTTATATTGTAAAAAAAAATGTAATTATTGTGTTTTTCTGCCCCCTAAGATTAAGATAAGTGTGTTTTTTACCAAAAAAAAAATTGTGTTTCCTAGACTTTTGCAGTAATATCATGTGACATAAAAATACGGAACTACTGCCATTTTATTCTCCAGGGTGTCTGCTTTCAAAAAATATATAATGTTTTGGGGGTTTTATATAATCCTCAGGCTTAAAATCTTTTTTCATATGTGGGCAAAAAACACAAAACTAGCTCTAGCAGTGAAAGAGTTAAAGGAAACGTTCAGGAAGATGTTATATGTTCCTGTCTCTGCAGTGCTTCAGCGATCCGAGTCCTCTGTGTGACAGCAGTGCGGGGATAAGTTCCCCGTACCGGCTGTCACTTTATGAAAAGACCGCGGCGGTGCCATTCATTCACAGAGTTCTGTCCTTTACCGATGTCGGCTTGTAGTTTTTAATGAACTCCCACACCGCTGCTGAGCTCTCTGGTAGATGATTGGTTCTTCCTGTCACCGTAACTGCCTTCCCGTATAAATGTACAGGCAAACAGATTACACAGACAGTCTGCAGGATTCCTGCATAGCACCAGCCATCAGAACATCATGGCTGCAATGTTTTCCAGGCTCTTTAAAAAAAAAATTATAAATTAACATTTTTTTACCTGCAGAAAAATGTATTAATTTTTTTTATAAAAGGTGAACTTTTCCTTTAACAGTGCAGACACCGGAACGTGATTTGTCTGCTCAGCATGAGTTTGTACTGAGCACCCAAGTTATAACATCCTCCGACATTCCTAAAGGAACCTCAGATTTATATACGGTTTTGGTTAAAATGATCTTTTTTTTTAATCAGGACAAGGAGATTGTCATAAGGGACTAAAAGATGGGACCCCGATTTAGTCCCTTGGACGTGTTGTTTTTTTAAAAAATGTCCACACCCCTGGAACTGTTTCTTACATGATGAAGATCAATCATGGAGTATATCTGAGGTGTATATCAGGGTGTGCTTCTTCCCTACATGAGAGCTGTGATGTCCAGCAACATTCATATAGAAGACATTTCCCACACTCAAGGCACTAATATAACTCGAGGGTTGTGTGGGATCCCTGATGTACAGGAAGACAGGACTTCAGTGAGGAACAATTCCCTCACTCAGAACAGGAATACGGCTTCCCCCCGTGTGAGATCTCTGATGTCTGGAAAGATGGGACTTCTGTGAGAAACATTTCCCACACTCAGGACAGGAATATGGCTTCTCCCCGGTGTGAGATCTCTGATGTTTGGAAAGATGGGACTTCTGTGAGAAACATTTCCCACACTCAGGACAGGAATACGGCTTCTCCCCCGTGTGAGATCTCTGATGTGTGTAAAGATTGACCTTCTGTGAAAAACATTTCCCACACTCAGGACAGGAATACGGCTTCTCCCCCATGTGAGTTCTCCGATGTGTGGAAAGATTGAACTTCCGTGAAAAACATTTCCCGCACTCAGGACAGGAATACGGCTTCTCCCCCATGTGAGATCTCTGATGTGTGTAAAGATTGGACTTCAGTGAAAAACATTTCCCGCACTCAGGACAGGAATACGGCTTCTCCCCTGTGTGAGATCTTTGATGTATGGAAAGATGGGACTTCACTGAAAAACATTTCCCACACTCAGGACAGTAATACAGCTTTTCACCTGTGTGAGTTCTTTTATGCCTATTAAGTTTGGATTTAAGACAAAAACACTTCCCACACTCAGTACAGGAAAAGCTCTTCTCTGTTGGAAGGACGGCACTGTCCCTCACAGTCTGAGGTTCCTCAGGATAAGAGGAATACGATGGTCCATCTACACTGTGTGGTGCCGGATGGACATTTGAGGTAGTCGGGTTTTCTCCTGGACTATACTGTGTGATGTCCTCATCTTCTACTTTACAGTCTGGAGACAAAGTGAGACAATCCTCTGAGGTTTTCCTCATCTCCCGTCCATCTACTAAAATAGAAATAAAAAGATTATTACTAGACATGAGCAGATTGGTTCCCCTAAACCAGGACTCCGCCCACATCAGGCAGCTTTGTCTCTGAGGATCTTACAATTCCCCCCTCAAGGTAACTAGTAAATGGGTCCTCTGATCTCCTACCAGTTCATTTCTTTATTCATAGACCTTAGTCAGAGAGGGGGTAAGCAATGAGTGTTCTGTCTCTCCAATCTAAGCACTGAAAATGTTATCTCTGTAAATTACAGTTGAGATATCGGTAAAGCAATCTTTGTTTATTCAGCTGACAGTGACTCGATCCAGATGACACTTTGAAGATCTTGTGAAGTTTAACCACTTCCCATCCCATGTATTGTCATATGACGTCTGCAAGGTGGCTCTCTCATCCTGGGTGGACGTCATATGACATCCTTGGCTTCCTGCTAGCATAGGGGGTGCGCGTGCCTGCCACGTCACCAAGGAGCTGATGCACATGCCCGGCGGCCGCGTTGTCTGCCAGGCACATGCGATCGCTCGTGACAGAGCAGGAATGTAGATCTGTGGGTGTAAATGCACAGATCCACGTCCTGTCAGGGGAGAGGAGACAGATCGTGTGTTCCTAGTATATAGGAACACTGATCGGTCTCCTCCCTTAGTCAGTCCCATCCCCCCACAGTTAGAACACACAGTCAGAGAACACATTTAACCCCTTGATTGCCCCCTAGTGTTAAGCCCTTACCTGCCAGTGACATTTACACAGTAATCAGTGGCTATTTATAGAAATGATCGCTGTATAAATGTGAATGGTTTCAAAAAAGGTGTCAAAAGTGTCCAATCTGTCCACCTCAATGTCGCAGTCACGATAAAAATCCCAGATCACCACCATTACTGGTAAAAAAAATAATAATAATAAAAATGCCATAAATCAATAACCTATTTTGTAGGTGCTATAACTTTTGCGCAAACCAATCAATATACGCTTATTGCGATTTTTTTACCAAAAATATGTAGAAAAATAAATATATTTGGCCCCTGGACTGTTACACTCAGAACTTGTGGCGGAGTTGCTAACAATAAGTGATGGGCTGCACTGTTCACTTGCTTGAGCATTTGTGCAGTGCACATCAAAGTGATAATCAATGGACTCTTCCTGTTTCATTAATGCCTTCAGAAGATTGGTTTCTGTGCGAGAACCTGTAAAGTTACTTAGATCTGACTGTGGGACTAATTTTACAGGAGCAGAAAAGATAGTGAACTTCTTAAATGACAACAAGTATACATGGGAATTCAACCTACCTCATTCCTCTCACATGGGAGGCTCTTGGGAACGCATGATTGGAGTTGTAAGAAAAATCCGGGATGCTACTGAACCAGAAAACTTCCCAGCTTACCCATGAAATCTTAATCACTCTTCTTGCAGAGGTGTCTGCTATAATCAATGCAAGGCCACTGGTCCCTGTGTCCTCAGATCCAGTGTCTCCAGTATTGCTCACTCCAGCCACTCTTATTACACAAAATATTGGGATAGCCACTATTCCCACAGAGGAAGTTGAATACCCTAACGTTTACAAGCATCAATGGAAACAGGTTCAACATCTTGCTATTGTGTTTTGGAACCGCTGGAAGATGGCGTACCTTTCTAAGATTCAAAGTCGCAGAAAATGGCAAACTAGCAAACTCAACCTACAAGTGGGAGACATAGTTCTCTCTCATTGCAACTATTGGCCTATGGGTCTTATTACAAAGACTATGCCAAGTAACGATGGAAAAATACGGAAAGTAGAAGTTAACCAATTCAGCCCCAAGAGAATTTACCCCCTTCTTGACCGGGCCATTTTTTTGCGATACGGCACTGCATCACTTTAACTGACAATTGCGCGGTCATGTGACATTGAACTCAAATATAATTGATGTCCTTTTTTCCCCACAAATAGAGCTTTCTTTTGGTGGTATTTGATCGCCTCTGCGGTTTTTTATATTTTGCTCTATAAACAAAAAAAAGAGCGATAATTTTGAAAAAAACACTATTTTTTACATTTTGCTATAATAACTATCCCAATTTTTTTTCCTCAGTTTAGGCCGATCTGTAACCTTCTACATATTTTTGGTAAAAAAAAAAAAAAAAATCGCAATAAGCGTAAATTGTTTGGTTTGCGCAAAATTTATAGCGCCTACAAAATAGGTTATTGATTTATGGCATTTTTATTAATATATATTTTTTTTTACTAGTATTGGCGGTGATCTGCTATTTTTTTTTATTGGCCAGTGACATTTATACAGAGATATAAATAGCCACTGATTACAGTATAAATGTCACATTCAGGGAAGGGGTTAACACTAGGGGGCGATCAAGGGGTTAAATGTGTTACCTCACTGTGTGCTCTAACTGGGGGGATGGGAGTGACTGGGGGAGGAGAGCGATCGGTGTTCCTATATACTAGGAACACACGATCGGTCTCCTCTCCCCTGACAACTTGTGGATTTATGTTTACACACACAGATCCACGTTCTTGCTCTGTCACAAGCGATCGTGGGTGCCCGGCAGACATCACAGGGGAGCCATTCTGACGACGGGCAGTCGGCATGTGGTTAAAGTAATAAAAGAAGGTTCTGCACACCTTTACTTCAGGCCTATAAAGGAACTAGTACTTCTTTACCCAAAGAGGAAGACAAGTCTCATAAGTCATCAACTTGATTCAAAAGGAGGTAAGAAGGATTGGTGCATGTTGCTGCCTTCCCCTCCCCTCTTCCCCTTGCAGTCAAGCAAGGGCGGGGATGATGTGTCTCACCTGAGCTCTCTACCTTGGCAGACAGATCGGCAGAAGAAGCTTGTTTCCCCTCTTAGCTGTCTGATTTTCGATCCTCTGATCCGGGATCTCTTGAGTCTCATCACTCTACACGCTCTTTTCTGAATCATGGGAGCCTGTTCAAAATACTGAGCACGGAGCACCGAGAGCACTATGTATAGTGTATACTGCTATGCCTATGCAGCACCTGAGAAGCACCTGAATGTTTGAGCGTCTGTAAAAAGGAAAAACAAAAGAAAGGAATTTGCCTGTTTTTCTACGGCTTTTCTCCCCGGCACTTCTGCAGTTCTCGTACGGTTCTTCTTCCTGCTTGCCTCCAGCTTGCTCTCACATATCAATGTCGCTGACTGGATAGCTTCTAAGCCCTCTGTAAATTTTTTAATACCCCGCTGATTCATTGGACTGTTGGAACATTGGGATACTGAATTCAGATCTGAATAAACCAGAATCGTAGAGCGGCATTGCACCTGGGAGGTCGGGGAAGTCCGAAGTCTGTGAAGTCTGTGAAGTCTGTAAGCTCTCACACTGATCTATCAGAAGCACGGAGCGGCATTAACCCCTGGGAAGTCTGAAGTCTGATAAGAACGTGTCTGTTGGTTTCTCTTACCTCATTACCGGCTTTTCAGCGACAGCACCAGCTCTTTGTATCCTGGTTCTGTAATTCTAAGACTATATGGTACTACAAATCCATGGTTTAACAGTACCAGGGTTCCATGGCTTCTTTGATTTCCCAGCCCACTTATCTGCATGGTTTCTCTGCAGGTTCTACAGCTTGCAAGCTTAGCGGCTTCTAAACTCAGCGGCTCTCAGCATCTCGACTCCTAGCTCTCGGCTCCCGGCTGGTTCCTGGTAGCAGCACTCTCGAGCACATCTGTATAATTATATAGCTATATAACAATATAACTGTATAAAAGTGCTGTACAAATGCTGAATAATGCTGCATTATAACCCACCCTACTGACCTACCTATTATCTACCCACTTGTCACTTTTTTGGTTAGTAGTTGGATTCTCAGGCAGAACTGCATAAAACGCTGAATAACACTGCATAATGCTTTCTACCTACCTGCTTTCTGGCATCACAGCTTTATACCTTTCTTTAATGCTATATCGGTATTAAGCCACTAAGTTACTATTAAGTTACTAAGTTTCTTTGCCTGCCCTTCTGGGTTTTTGTTTTTTTTTTTGTTTGGTGCTTTGGTACATTGTTCCACTTCGAGACCTACAGTTTCAGTTTAACTATAGCCTAGACTAAATATGGTGAACAAGCGACATCAAAAACAGGATTCAATACAGAGATCAGATATTATGCTAGATTCGCATACTCAAGATTTAACTCGACAATTAAGATCTGGCCCCCGTATGAATCCTTTGAATCCATTGAATTCTCCAATGTCAGCCAAAGACATTACTAGTGCTAATACAATTGCCAATACTGATGCTGATACTGTTACTAATTATTCTACTGTTCCAGGTCCAGTCTCTGCTCCCGGCTATACGACGCCGATTAAACAAAATTCTACTATGGGTGAGCAAAGACTAACACAAAGGGCTGCTTCTGAAGCTGATGTTAACACTATTGGAACTCAACCGATTTCCCAGGATCAACAGGATATTCTATTAAACACTAAAAGCATTGCGGGAGGATGCACTACTAAGGTCGCAGATATCTCTAAGCCTTTGTCAGGTAATATTCCTGCTGAACAAGCAAATCCCAGCTATTCTTGTTTATGATGAATCTAGCGCTCTCTCTGCTTCCTGTGATATATCACTGGATACATTGTCTGATACATTGTTCAACAAAAACGATAAAATCGATAAAATGTTTGATATACTGTCAGGTTCAGAGGTGCCGCACACCGACACTAACACTAACTTAAAATTGCAAAATGAGAGCTTAAGCTTGAGGAATCCTTTGCCAGATCCTGTGTCTGAATTGTCAAGGGAGGATATAGATCTTTCATCTTATATTCGTTCACTACCAACGAGAACAGATATGGAAAATTATGTTTCTTGACTTGAAGCAATGTGTGAAACCGAGATCTCCGTTCTTAAAACTGAAATCTCTCATATTGGATCTCGAGTGAATGATATAGAATTTGCAGCTAACTCTTCTAATGAATGCATAGATAAGCATCATGACGTTTTAAATGAACATACATTAGAAATACAGGAGATGATTCTGCAATTAGATGATCAAAAAAACAGAGCAAGACGAAACAATATAAGAATTCTAGGATTACCAGAGACTATAGAAAATAAAAATCTAGTATCTGTTCTCCAATGAATGTTCAACAACATATTAAATAAAGACTCAGCAACGGTCATTGAAATTGATAGGGTGCACAGAATTGCAGGTGCGAGAAACTTAGAACCAGGGAAAACAAGAGACATAATATTGCCGCATCCACTTTTTTGTGGTAAAAGAAGCTATTATGTCAGCTGCCAGGAAATCTAAGGGTGTTCAGTATGAAGGTTTCCCTATAATGCTCTTGGCTGATCTTTCTGAACGCACATTACAATTGAGGAGATCATTAAAACCTCTTTTGGAAATACTAAACGCTAATGCAGTTCATTATAGATGGGGATTTCCGTTTAAATTGATCGTTTCAAAAGATGGGAAAACATTGGTGTTTAAACACCCAGGTGACTTACCGAAAATTCTGCTAACATTTAAGCTGCCCAAGGTACAGCTACCAGATTGGCCTTTCAAATCTTTACTACTCAATTCCGTTTTAAAAGAAAACTGGGAAAGTTTCTTACACTTGAATTGAACTAACATGAACCCTAAGGACAAAAGCAGTATGGATATATTTCAAAGTAAAAGATTTAAGTGTTTTTGATTAATAGGAATTATTATGCTCTGACCCAAGAGTTGATCTGGTTATATATTATAGAAAGGAAATAAATATAATATGTAGGAGATGGGTGAGGTGGAAGTTAATAAATTAATAAAAGGAGGGTGAAGAAGGGAGAGGAGGGGAAAGGGGAAGGAGAGGGAGGGAGGGAGTGGAAGGAATGGGACTGAGTCCCTAAATTTTTTTTTTTCTGCTTTCTGCATGTATACATGTAATTGTGTATGTGTACAGACATTTTATATATATATATATACATACACATATACACACACATATATATATATATATATATATATATATATATATATATATATATATATATATATATATATATATATATGGGTATATATAGAAAATGAGTAAGGAAAGTTGCAGCAGAAACAAGCTTTAGGTTTTATATTTGCTTTAACTCACATGTCCTTCTATATATTTTTTTTTTTTGGATAATTTGCCGTCTAAAGTAAATGTCAATGGCACTTGGAATTTAAAATAAAATGACAACAGTAAAAGGGGGGAGATGGATTTTCCTCCACCTTTATCCCTCTCTTTTTTTTTTTCTTTTCTATTAACTATTTAAGAGAAGATATAAACAGTACTTCAAGTTTAGGTTTTAGAATTAAAGGTTTTGACATATATGTTGGTATAAATAGAAGTGCCAATTGTGGGCTGAAAGCCCCTTCTCCCTCCTTTTCTCTTTTTTTTCTCTCTCCCCTTTTCTCCTGTCCCACCTTCCCTCTGTTTATGCCGACCTGTTTGTCCATTGGTAGAGTAGCTCTTTTCCTGCCTAGTTTGCCTATGCCCTACAGTAGGCTCCCTAATTTTTGTTTTGGGAACTGGCTATATTGCCTGTTAGATTTTTTGTACTCTGATAATATTCAGAGACATCTAAGACACAATGCATGTCTTGAGACTGCAATGTGTCTAATTTTAAACAGTTTTTGTCTTTCTTTTTCTTTTTTTTGTTTTTATTTATTTTTGGAGTTGTTCTCACGTAATGAATACATAGGACTGATTAAAAAAACATTATTTCTTTATGTCATTTTCAATATGCTCCTTTAATGTGAAGGGTCTTAACCACCCGAATAAACGTTTACAAACTCTTCAATATTTAAACAAAGAAAAAATTGATATAGTATTCTTTCAAGAAACCCATTTTCGTACAGATGGGATTCCAACATGTAAAAATAATTATTATACTACTTTTTTTCATAGTACAAATCCATATGCAAAATCAAAAGGAGTTTCAATTGCTATGCATAAAAATGCGAGGTGTCAAATCTTAGATTCTAAATCAGACCCTCAAGGCAGATACTTGTTCTTAAAAATTAAAAATGATAATAAAGTATATACTATAGCCAATGTATATTTCCCAAACACTTCCCAAATTTCTGAAGGCCTTAAATATATACGTATTCTTGAAAGTTTTGTAGAGGGAGATATTATTCTTGGAGGTGATTTCAATCTAGTTTTTGATCCCCGAATGGACTCATCTTCGGGGAAAACTCATATTTCATATTCAGCTCTTCGTAGATTAAAGCAGAAATTATTCTCAATGAAATTGTTTGATCTATGGCGTATTTTACACCCCTCAGAGAGATTATACTTTTTATTCTCCAGTTCATAAAACACATAGTAGGTTGGACTACATTTTTATATCACAAACATTACTAGATGCCACTCCGACAATTAGCATTAAATCTAAAATATGGTCAGACCACTCACCTGTTTTTTGTCATCTTAATTTAGCAGAATTATGCACCAGAAACAGACTTTGGCAATTAAACGATAATTTATTAGCAGACCCACTGTGTGCAACTGATATTAAGAAAACAATAGCACACTTTGTAGAAGATCATAAATTGGATGACACTGCACCACCAATTAAATGGGAGGCTTTAAAATGTGTTTTGAGGGGAATATTTATATCACATGGATCTAGAATGAAAAAAATTAGAACCAAAGAATACTCTGCCTTATTAGAGAAAATCTTTAACTTAGAATCTAGTCATAAAAAGAGTAATAGCAAAGAAATTAGAATTGAACTTTCTAATACTAGAAGTCAACTCTTGTATTTACTCAACCAGCAATCTTTAGGAGCTCCGGATAAAACACTTAGAATTTCCTATGAATATAGTAATAAGAGTAGCTCCTTTTTGGCGCACTCTCTTCATTCTAAAACTTCATCATCTGTTTTAAAAATATCTGCACCCGGTAAAGGATTAGTGTATACTAACTCTGATATTACTTTCCGTAATTATTATTCCTCGCTATATAATATTTCACAAATTAATCCTAAAATTGACCATTCTCTCATAGAGATGGAAAAAAAATTATCTCATACATTGAACAAACAACTCTGCCTAGTCTTGATCCGGCCACTAGCTCTTCTTTAGAGTATCCTTTTACTTTAGAAGAACTGTTAAATGTTATTAAGACTACTAAGATTGGTAAATCACCAGGACCAGACGGATTCTCCAGCCGGTTTTACAAAACCTTTGCGGCAGATCTGTCTCCAATCCTTTTGTACGCATTTAATTCAATCTCAAGCTCTCAGACTTTCCCCCCGGAAACACTGAAGGCTTACATCTCTATTATTTTGAAACCGGGTAAAGACGAAACAAATCCAAATAGCTATCGTCCTATCTCATTGATGAATCAAGATATAAAGTTTTATGCTAAACTTATCGCTAATAGACTTCAACCACTATTGCCTCAGATGATCCATACAGACCAAGACGGCTTTGTGAAGGCCAGAGAGGCTCGAGACAATACTAGCAAGACTCTTTCATTGATCTCCCTGGCACAGAAACGACAAATTCCGGCTTGCTTGTTAACAATAGATGCCGAAAAGGCTTTCGATCGATTAAATTTTGAGATTTCTGTTTCACTCCCTTCGCCAGATTGGTCTGGGGGATAATCTGATAAATAAAATCATAGCTATATAGAAGTCCTTCTGCTCAAGTTCAAACAAATGGTATTCTTTCTAATACATTTGAGATTAACAATGGTACCTGTCAAGGGTGCCCTTTATCTCCTTTACTTTATGTGATCACTATAGAACATTTAGCAATAGCTATACGTAAAAATCCCTCTATACATGGTATAACTATTAATGAAAGAGATTATAAAACCGCACTGTATGCAGATGATGTCTTACTTTATATAACATCACCCAAGATTAGTATTCCTTCTGTTTTAAAAGAAATTAATTTATTTAGATATTTAAGTAATTTCAAGGTAAATTTAACTAAATCTGAGTTATTGAATATTTCATTGCCCAGAGATGAGGTTTCTTCACTGGCAGCGTTATATCCTTTTCATTTGCAAGAAGTTGCAGTGGAATATTTAGGAGTTAAGATCCCAACAGATCAGACTCTTGTTTACGATTTAAACTTCCTTCCACTTCTGCTTCGAACACAAGCTGAATTGATGTCATGGACGAAGCTCTATCGTGGTTTGGACGTATTAACTCCATTAAGATGGATATTCTTCCAAAATATTTATATTTATTCCAAACCTTACCTATTAAACTACCTAAAACATTTTTCAAAAAACTGAATAAATTATTATTGCAATTTATTTGGAGGAATAATAAACCTCGAATTAACCTGAAGACACTTTGTCGATCCAAAGATCGTGGAGGAGCAGGTTTGCCAGATTTTGAGTGCTACTATAAAGCAGTGATATTTTCTCGTGTTTTGGATTGGTTCCATCATTCCGTTGATAAAAAATGGGTTCAATTAGAAATAGGTTCCTCTCCATTGAATCCTAAAGCTGCTTTATGGCTTTGTACTAAGGATATAGGTTCACGTTCCTCTTGGCCTTTACTTACCTATACGGTTTTGAAGTGCTGGCATCACTATTAAAAAATATTTCCTCTGTCTTCTATTCCATCTCCACTTACTCCTTTAATAGATAATCCCTCTCTTCCTACTGGCATGCATTCAAATGGTATCTTAAGCTGGGACAAATCTTATTGGCCCCAGATTAGACATACGATTCTAGAGGGTATCTTTATGCCATTCGTAAACTTCCAAACTTAACACGATCAGAAGAAAGGTATATGGTTTGTTTATTTACAACTGCAAAGCTTTTATTCTTCTCTTACCCCAAAACATTCTATCCATCGACCGCTTACAGATTTTGAGCAGTTATGTTTATCTTTGGATCCACCAGCACACACTATATCTAAGATATATATACGCTACTATCTACTCGCAAGTCACCCGGTTTACCACCATACGGGATTAAATGGGAGCTAGAATTGAGCCGGTTAATACAAGAGGAAGAATGGGATCAAATTTTTAATAATACTCATAAGTTTTCAATAGCTTGTGATACCCAAGAACGCAATTTTAAATTGCTTTCTAGATGGTATTATACTGTATAATACTGTTACGGGTGATTTGATTAATAATTCTGCCGAATTGGCTCTTTTCTCCTTCCTACCTCAACTATTACCTAAAGCCAAAAAATCCCTTCTTTGTTTTTTTTTTTTATCAGCATTTAGACAATTAATACCAAGATACTGGAAATCTTCTACAGTTCCCACAATCTTAGAGTGGCTTGAGACTCTTAATAGTATTATGCATATGGAGAAACTGGTAGCTGAAAATAAGGATACTATACAGAAGTTTAATGGGGTGTGGCAGACCTGATCACATTTAAAAACTCATTTGGAAATTTATCAATTTCAAAAATTTAGTGCCGTTGGAGTATATATACTCTATTTGATAAAAACAACTTTAAAATCTGAAAAGAGATACTATGAATTCATGTGAGACACCACCTACTATGTTTTTTGTTTATCATTAAAACATTGTTTTTTTTTTGTTATTTTTTGTTTAATTTTTTCCTTTCTTTTTCTTTTTTTCTTTCCTTATGTTTACGATTTAATAATTATAACTTTAATGAATATTAAGGTTAGATATGTATTCTTACCGTTGCTGCTGATTACAGAAGAGCTGCTGGTGGGATAGTGATATGTAGGATACAGCGGAAGAATTCCATCACTACAGCAAGAGAGCGCTTCTTCCCCCTCCAGGTTCAAGACTTGGATCAGCCTGGACCGGAGACGCTGGATGTATCAGCTGTTGCAGACACCTTCTCTTCATGGTCCCTGCAGAGGGCGAAATCTGCACGCTTGTTAGACCTCGCCAATAGGGGGTCCATCACCGAGGGTAAGGGTCCATCTTTAACATTTATCTTCTGGATTCACCGCAAGTGGAGTCTTACCTATTTATCCCTCTCTCCTTTCGTTCATTCACACGGATGATGGGTTTATGGAAGGTGGATGATGGTTCCTCATACTGATGAACTTTTCACATATTGTTTCACTTTATGGACTGGAGTTACAATTTCTACACATTATTTATATATTGAGTATTCACTCCTTTTAAACAATACACTCATTTTTGATTGAATTGCATTGGTTGATTTTTCACGTTTGCATATATTTCACAGGTCATATCATATATGATTAGAGAAATTTTTCACTCCACCTTTATGCCATTTTTTGACTATGCATTTGTTTATTATATTTCATTATATTTTTTTATGCATGTTTATTCATTCTTTAATATCACTTGTCTATATAGATTGTAAGCGCACTTTTTTACATTGTTTTGGAGTTTGTTTACGGATATTGGTGTTTTATTAGTGCAGCTATCAGTCTGTTCCTTAATTAGGCTCCGTAGTGCGGTTTTTCCAATTTATTTAGATATGTATTCCGAATGACTTTATTTAATTTGTGTATGTATATGTGTTTTGCTGTTTGTGCAAAAATACTAAAATTAATAAAAATATGCTGGACCAAGATGTTTTTTTTTCCTTGTCACAGCCTGGACCTTCGAGATCAGCATCTGCAAGTATTATGTCAATGTTTGCATTGTTTTCCCTTGTTCTTCCCTTCCCTGTTGTTTTGCAGATGTTGCTGGGAAAGAATCTTCATTTCCTTATATTTGTACTTGGACTAAAGTTTGTTAATAATAAAAATCATAGATTTTGATGGGGAGTTTCACATGCTTTGTGATATGCCTTTAATTTTAATATGCATTATTCTGTCCCTGGTTCCTAGTTAGCTCCACCCTTTCCCAGTAATGCATCTCAGCCTCAAATCTCATGAAGTGGATCACGTTATGATCTTTTGACTTATCCGATGTTCATTGTTGTAAGATTCTCACTGTTTATGCTTTAACCACTTCAATCCGGGGCACTTTCGCCCCCTTCCTGCCCAGGCCAATTTTCAGCTCTTAGCGATGTAACATTTTGAATGACAATTGCGTGGTCATGCAACACTGTACCCAAATTAAATTTTGATTGTTTTTTTTCCATACAAATAGAGCTTTCTTTTGGTGGTATTTGATCACCGCTGCGTTTTTTTTGCGCTATAAACAAAAAAAGAGAGAGACAGTTTTGAAAAAAAAACACAATTTTTTACTTTTTGCTATAATAAATATCCTAAATGTATTTAAAAAATTTTTTTTCCTCAGTTTGCCTGTAAACATTAGGGTAATCAACTTCCTCTGTGGGAATAATGGCTATCCCAATATTTTGGGTAATAAGAGTTGCTGGAGTGAGCAATACTGGAGACACTGGATCTGAGGACACAGGGACCAGTGGCCTTGCATTGATTATAGCAGACACCTCTGCAAGAAGAGTGATTAAGATTTCATGGGTAAGCTGGGAAGTTTTCTTGTCCAGTAGCATAGAGTGCCGGATTTTTCTTACAACTCCAATCATGCGTTCCCAAGCAGGGCCGATCCCAGACTGGGTGCACAAGGTGCAGTGCACCCGGGCACCAGAGAGGTGGGGGCACTAAAAGCGCCAGAGTGCTCCCTTCCCTCCTCCTACTGTTCGTGTCTGGCGGCTCTCTGCCGGTGTTCTAAGGAGGAAGGCGCCGCTGTGTTTCCTGCTCAAGCCCCTCCCTCCTCCTGTCAGAGAAGGAGAGCAGCCAGCCGGAGATGAGATCAGAGGCAGATCGTCTGGTCTCTGTGTGGAGAGAGACCAGCCGCGCAGTGACGTCGCGCGGGGGGGGCGGGGTGGTCCGTGCCTGACACATTCTCCTCCTCTCTGTGTCTCTCACTCCTGCCTGCTGTGAACTGCTCTGCTCTCCACCCGGGCGGCACGGCTGCACACTGTCCTCTCCTCTCCAGCTGCCACCCGGGTGTTTTTATGTACCCTAATGGAGGGGGGTAACTGTCTGTCCTGGGGGGTCTGTACTAATGTAGGGGGGTCTGTACTAATTGAGGGGTGGTTTGTCCTGTGGGGGTCTGTACTAATGGAGGGGGAGGTCTGTCCTGGGGGGGTCTGTACTGAGGAAGGTCTGTACTGAGAGAGGGGTTTATACTTAGTGCGGGTACTGCACTGATGGAGGGGGTTCTATACTTATTGGAGGGGGGGTCTGTACTGAGGGGCGACTATAGATGGTGGAAGGGGGGTGACCCCCAACCCTAGTGATGCCAATGCAGCTGCAGGCTCTTCTTTCCCCCCTCCTTCTCCCCCTCCCTCTCCCGTGCGCTGCTGTACTAGCGAGCAGCGCTTGCCAGCACAGCTGCCCACTATGTATCTTCCTCCACCTTCATATCAGCCAGGGAAGAAATAGAATAGAAAAAGGAGCAGAGAAGAGGATTGTGGGACATGTAGTCCCGAGGACTGGCAGCCCCACTGTAACACGGAAACTGCAGCCCACACAGCATGCTCAGCTGAATGCGAGAGAGAGAGAGAGAGAGAGACAGGAGCCTGGGAAAGCTTTCAGGGAAGTACACCCAGGACTCCAGAGGGAGAGGGCAGTGCTGAGAAAACACCATCAGAGAGGGAACCCCACTGCCCTGCGCCACCAGAGGGAAAGCCACATAGCCTAGTGCCATCCCTGGTGGAGAAAGGAATGGAATTGTATGATGTAGGAATATCTGGGTGCTACCCAGTGGAGTCACCACGGGCAATTCAGAGTGAGCAGACTCAGAGTGATCACAGAGTGATCAGGGGAACCGTTGCTGTATCGCTGGGTCAGCTGAGAGGGCCGATCGGCCATTATCTACTAACGTCCATAGGAACTGCAGTCTCTGACCGTCTCCTGTACTATGTCTGCAGTCTCTGACCGTCTCCTGTACTATGTCTGCAGTCTCTGACCGTCTCCTGTACTATGTCTGCAGTCTCTGACCGTCTCCTGTACTATGTCTGCAGTCTCTGACCATCTCCTGTACTATGTCTGCAGTCTCTGACCATCTCCTGTACTATGTCTGCAGTCTCTGACCATCTCCTGTACTATGACTGCAGTCTCTGAGCATCTCCTGTACTATGACTGCAGTCTCTGACCATCTCCTGTACTATGACTGCAGTCTCTGAGCATCTCCTGTACTATGACTGCAGTCTCTGACCATCTCCTGTACTATGACTGCAGTCTCTGACCGTCTCTTGTATCATAACTACAGTCTCTGACCATCTCCTGTACCATGATTGCAGTCTCTGACCATCTCCTGTAATATGTCTGGGGGCTCTTTCTAACAGACTCTCTAACAGAAGCCATCTCTGTGTGCATCAGAGAGACCCCCTCCAGGTCTCATTAGTGTACGCTCTTCCTGTATTTTTTTTATTGTTAAAAGATCATGGGAGGATCCCAGGGTAACAAAGACTTCTTAGGGGAGCATCTCTGTGTTTAAGTCGATGCCATAGAAACATTTGTAAAGGGGGGAGTTGGTAAGATGACCACGCCCATGTGGGGGGCGCCAGAAATATTTCTGCACGCAGGCGCCGGTGACCCTAGGATCGGCCCTGTTCCCAAGAGCCTCCCATGTGAGAGGAATGAGGTAGGTTGAATTCCCATTTACACTTGTTGTCATTTAAGAAGTTTACTATCTTTTCTGCTCCATAAAATTAGTCCCACAGTCAGATCTAAATAACTTTACTGGTCCTCACACAGAAACAAATCTTCTGAAGGCATTAATGAAACAGGAAGAGTCCAGTGATTCTATCACTTTGATGTGCACTGTACAAATGCTCAAGCAAGTGAACAGTGCAGCCCATCATTTATTGTTAGCAACTCCGCCACAAGTTCTGAGTGTAACAGTCCAGGGGCCAAATATGTCCATGCCAACATTAGTAAATGGTGGTTCAGTGCTTAATTGGTCAGCCGGCAGCTCTGCCTTCTGTTGTTGTAGGTGCTTTCCTCTTAGTTTTTGGCACTTGACACATTTCTGGAGTATGGACGATATACACCCTTTTATCCTGATGATCCAGAAACCTGCAGACCTTACTGTTCCCTCTGCAAAAGTGACGACCTTGGTGCTAAACTTGCTCATGGAAATGTCTAACTAACAGAGCAGTAATGTGATGACATCCTGGAATAATGAGGGGATTTTTTTCTCCACTGAAGGTATTAGATCTTCCAATGTGACCACCGACTCAAAGTAACTTGTTGTGATCAATTATTGGATTTAATTTGTACAGAGGGCTATCCTTAGATAGGTTGAGTTCCTTTGATATGTTAGCAATCTCTTGTGAGTACACTTTTAGGAGACATTGGATGATATCCCTTTCTGCTTGAGCGACCTCCTCAATTGTGGAGGGACCTTTACAGATGTCCCATTTGTGACACTCCTTTTCAGTGCTAGAGAGGTTTGCAAATTGATGAGCAATGTGAATAAGATGTGCAATGGCTCATACAAGAAAGGACCACTTAGAAAAGCTTTCAAAACAGGGAGAACTCAGCCTTACCCTTGCTTTTACAGGTGTTGAGTTTTACGGTAACAGCTCTGATTTCCTGATCAGATTCCGGATAAACCAGTTCAAAGGGTAGAATTTGTAGAAATTAAGATGAGTTTATCATTTAAGAGTACTGGTGGAGATAGCCATGATGTGTCCATAAATGCAGTAGTAGGTACTGCACAACTGCCGCAATCTGAAGGGTTGAAGTTAGTGGGAACATAGTTCCATTGTTCAGGCGTAGAGAACTTCCTAATACGTTCCACTCTGTTACCGACATACACATAGAACTGCAATGTTTGATTGTGTATATATCCTATCCTAGCACTATTTTGCTGTCTGTTAGGGATGAGCTTCGAGTTCGAGTCGAACTCATGTTCGACTCGAACATTGGCTGTTCGCAAGTTCGCCGAACAGCGAACAATTTGGGGTGTTCGCGGTAAATTCGAATGCCGAGGAACACCCTTTAAAAGTCTATGGGAGAAATCAAAAGTGCTAATTTTAAAGGCTAATATGCAAGTTATTGTCATAAAAAGTGTTTGGGGACCCAGGTCCTGCCCCAGGGGACATGGATCAATGCAAAAAAAAGTTTTAAAAACGGCCGTTTTTTCAGGAGCAGTGATTTTAATAATGCTTAAAGTCAAACAATAAAAGTGTAATATCCCTTTAAATTTCGTACCTGGGGGGTGTCTATAGTATGCCTGTAAAGGGGCGCATGTTTCCTGTGTTTAGAACAGTCTGACAGCAAAATGACATTTTGAAGGAAAAAACTCATTTAAAACTACCCGCGGCTATTGCATTGCCGACAATACACATAGAAGTTCATTGATAAAAACGGCATGGGAATTCCCCAAAGGGGAACCCCGAACCAAAATTTAAAAAAAAAAATGACGTGGGAGTCCCCCTTAATTCCATACCAGGCCCTTCAGGTCTGGTATGGATATTAAGGGGAACCCCGGCCAAAATTGAAAAAAAAAATGACGTGGGGTTCCCCCTAAATTCCATACCAGACCCTTCAGGTCTGGTATGGATTTTAAGGGGAACCCCGCGCCAAAAAAAAAAAAAAAACGGCGTGGGGTCCCCCCAAAAATCCATACCAGACCCTTATCCGAGCACGCAACCTGGCAGGCCGCAGGAAAAGAGGGGGGGACGAGAGTGCAGCCCCCCCCCTCCTGAACCGTACCAGGCCACATGCCCTCAACATTGGGAGGGTGCTTTGGGGTAGCCCCCCAAAACACCTTGTCCCCATGTTGATGAGGACAAGGGCCTCATCCCCACAACCCTGGCCGGTGGTTGTGGGGGTCTGCGGGCGGGGGGCTTATCGGAATCTGGAAGCCCCCTTTAACAAGGGGACCCCCAGATCCCGGCCCCCCCCCTGTGTGAAATGGTAAGCGGGTACAAAAGTACCCCTACCATTTCACTAAAAAACTGTCAAAAATGTTAAAAATGACAAGAGACAGTTTTTGACAATTCCTTTATTTAAATACTTCTTTTTTCTTCTATCTTCCTTCATCTTCTGGTTCTTCTGGCTCTTCTGGTTCTTCCTCCGGCGTTCTCGTCCAGCATCTCCTCCTCGGCGTCTTCTATCTTCTTCTCCTCGGGCCGCTCCGCACCCATGGCATGGGGGGAGGCTCCCGCTCTTCTCTTCTTCTTCATCTTCTTCTCTTCTTCTTTTCTTCTCTTCTTCATTTTCTTCTCCGGGCCGCTCCTCACACATGCTAGCATGGAGGGAGGCTCCCGCTGTGTGACGGCGCTCCTCGTCTGACAGTTCTTGAATAACGGGGGGCGGGGCCACCCGGTGACCCCGCCCCCCTCTGACGCACGGTGACTTGACGGGACTTCCCTGTGACGTCACGGGGAATACCACAGGGAAGTCCCGTCATGTCCCGTGCGTCAGAGGGGGGCGGGGTCACCGGGTGGCCCCGCCCCCCGTTATTTAAGAACTGTCAGACGAGGAGCGCCGTCACACAGCGGGAGCCTCCCTTCATGCCAGCATGGATGCGGAGCGGCCCGGAGAAGAAAATGAAGAAGAGAAGAAGAGAAGAAGATGAAGAAGAAGAGAAGAGCGGGAGCCTCCCCCCATGCCATGGGTGCGGAGCGGCCCGAGGAGAAGAAGATAGAAGACGCCGAGGAGGAGATGCTGGACGAGAACGCCGGAGGAAGAGCCAGAAGAGCCAGAAGAGCCAGAAGAACCAGAAGAACCAGAAGATGAAGGAAGATAGAAGAAAGAAGAATTATTTAAATAAAGGAATTGTCAAATTGTCATTTTTAACATTTTTGACAGTTTTTTAGTGAAATGGTAGGGGTACTTTTGTACCCCCTTACCATTTCACACAGGGGGGGGGCCGGGATCTGGGGGTCCCCTTGTTAAAGGGGGCTTCCAGATTCCGATAAGCCCCCCGCCCGCAGACCCCCACAACCACCGGCCAGGGTTGTGGGGATGAGGCCCTTGTCCTCATCAACATGGGGACAAGGTGTTTTGGGGGGCTACCCCAAAGCACCCTCCCAATGTTGAGGGCATGTGGCCTGGTACGGTTCAGGAGGGGGGGGGGCCGCACTCTCGTCCCCCCCTCTTTTCCTGCGGCCTGCCAGGTTGCGTGCTCGGATAAGGGTCTGGTATGGATTTTTGGGGGGACCCCACGCCGTTTTTTTTTTTTTTTTTTTTGGCGCGGGGTTCCCCTTAAAATCCATACCAGACCTGAAGGGTCTGGTATGGAATTTAGGGGGACTCCCACGTCTTTTTTTTTTTAATTTTGGTTCGGGGTTCCCCTGTGGGGAATTCCCATGCCGTTTTTATCAATGAACTTCTATGTGTATTGTCGGCAATGCAATAGCCGCGGGTAGTTTTAAATGAGTTTTTTCCTTCAAAATGTCATTTTGCTGTCAGACTGTTCTAAACACAGGAAACGTGCGCCCCTTTACAGGCATACTATAGACACCCCCCAGGTACGAAATTTAAAGGGATATTACACTTTTATTGTTTGACTTTAAGCATTATTAAAATCACTGCTCCTGAAAAAACGGCCGTTTTTAAAACTTTTTTTTGCATTGATCCATGTCCCCTGGGGCAGGACCCAGGTCCCCAAACACTTTTTATGACAATAACTTGCATATTAGCCTTTAAAATTAGCACTTTTGATTATTCATGTTCGTGTCCCATAGACTTTAACGGTGTTCGCGTGTTCGAACGAACTTTTTTCCTGTTCGCATGTTCTGGTGCGAACCGAACAGGGGGGTGTTCGGCTCATCCCTACTGTCTGTATAAAAGTCAAAAGGAGTCTAATTTCAACACCTGTTTCAAGTTCTATAAGCTCAGCAATTTCCACAGCTGCACAAAGTTCAAGCCTTGGAATAGTCTGTGCAGGTTTTGGTGTGAGCTTGGCTTTGCCCATGATAAATACTACACCTACTTCACCATTGGGATTCGTAGCTCGAAGATAGGCCACAGCAGCCATGGCTTTGTTGGATGCATCAGAGAATACAATGGTTTCTCTTCTGATGGCATGCTTTAAGGATGCCAAGGTGTAAGAGCATTGTATCTGGAATTATTCGAATGCTTTTAGAGACCGTTTCCAGGATCCCCACCTTTGTTTTTCTCCTTGGGTAAGGGGAAATCCTAGTCTGAGCTTTCAGAAGAAAGTGGTCTCAGCAGTATCTTACCCTGAATGGTGAGAGGTGCTATGAAATCCAACGGATCATAAATGCTGTTCACTGTAGACAAAACTCCTCGCTTTGTGAAGGGCTTGTCACAGATTGATGCTTAAAATGGGAATGTGTCTTGCCTAACATTCCAAAGCAATCCAAGACTGCTTTGCATAATGAAAAGGTCAGAGCCTAGTTGGAATTTCTTGATACTGATAGCAATGTCATGAGCAGGAAAGGCTCTCATGACCTTGTTTCGCCATTGGAGATGATTTGGTGAAGTTTAATGTTTGCAGTGGCAAGCATGTTCTGGGTTCTAATGAGAAGGTCAATAGCTTCTTCTTCTGTAGGCAGAGATTTGAGTCTGTCGTGCATCAGATCCAAATTCTCTCTCACCCTCGAGCCATTTTCCTCAGTCCATAAATTGCTACTGCAGGAGAGGGACTGTTACCAAAAACATGTACCTTCATCCTGTAGTCTATGACATCATCAATGACATCATTTTGCAGTACCTTCAGAACCTGAGGACGTTTCTGCAGTTTTCACAGGAGATGAAACAGTGGAACGTTTGCTGAATGTCAGCCATAACAGCAATTGGCTCTTGTCTGAAGCAAAGTAAAACTCCTATAAGATTGTTGTTCATATTAGGCCCAGTGAGAAAATTGTCATTGAGGGAGACACTTTTATGACGAGCACTGGAGTCGAAGACCACCCTAATCTGATCAGGCTTACAAGGATGATAGACAACAAAGCATGGTAGGTACCAACAGTCTTCTCCTTCCTTAAGAGGAGGTGCAGGCTCAGCATGATCTCTCTCAAACACCTTCTGCATAAAGTCCACAAAGTGCTTTTGCATCTCAGGCTTCCGGTTTAAACTGCACTTTAAAGAAACAAACTGTGATTCTGCATGTTCTCTGTTGTTTGGTAGTCTCTTTTTTGGGGTGTAAAAAGGTAGAGGTGCTACCCAACTGTTGGAATCATCTTGGTAGAACTCTTTACTCATGGTTTTCAAGAATTCTTTGTCTTCCATGGTAGCTGCCAACTCATGGTCGTTAGTGGTTACCTCAAACACTGTGTTGTTGATGTTCTCATCCCAGAAATTAAGAGCTTATAGTCTTGTATGATGTGCCATTGTGCACCTTTTTCAAACAGTCTTTCTTTCACATTATATTGATGTGGTCGTTGTGCAGAACAAGTAGTCTGTCCGTTTGACAGGATGTGTGTTTTAAAGGAAGAGACTGAGTAAGACCTTCTGCCTTTGTCTCAACAGATATTGCCTATGATGACCCAGAGCAACAGGTATCCCAAACAGAGGGGGACATGTGGTGGGTTGGACTGACTTTTTGTTATATGTTGTCTTGTCCCCCCCCTATCTGTGGTTGTTCTTGATCAGCCCATTGTGGCTCGTTGCCAATCTGAGCCAGGGTTAGTTTGTCATTGGTCTTAATCAATTTACCTCCATGTTGTAAATATACCAATAAATCATTATATTTTCGTATTTGATTATTAGTGTTTACTGCCATTCAGTTAGCCCCTTTCCTTTTCTGTCCCCCTCTGTTTGGGATATCTGTTGCTATAGTTGGGGGCTGAATCGCAGTCACTATAATACTTGGTATATTTTGCATATATGGTTAATCAAGCCTCATGTCTTCATACATATTTTTAGTTCTATGATGACCCAGCCTAGATCCAGACACTGAGCATATGGTGCATCATGTGGACCATTGATATGCTGATGAAGCTTGCGCACCCTTAAGATGTCTCGACCGAGTAACAGCAGGATATCAGCACTTTCGTTGAGGGCTGTTATTTGGTCAGCTATGTTCTTAAAGTGAGAATGGTGAAAGGCAGCTTCAGGAGTAGGGATCTCCTTTGTTTCTGGGAATCTAGTTGCAGTGATAGTGGGCAAGGATATTTCCACATTATCATTCAGAGGAGCAACTACAAAACCACTGACTCTCCTACCTAAGACTTCTGTAGTGCCGGCACAAGTGCTTAGGGTATAAGGTAGAGTATTTCCTGTTTCTTCAACAGCTCTTGCAAGAGATCTGTTGCTCTGATCATCCAGAATAGTATACAGTCTTATAGCTTCTTCAGGCTGACCTTTGGAGTATACATGAACCAAGCATATCTTTGCACAGGATTTGTCACAGAGTAGAGAACACTGAAGTGGAGGGTGCTGTTTGATCTGTGTGCTCCCTGCCTTGCTTTGCCTCAGGAAGATTGTGAACATAGTAGAGTTGTGCAGATATTGATAAAGAGTTTGCACATGGTTATCACTGTCACACTCCATACAATTAATGATAGCTTTACAGTCCTTTACAAAGTGCTCTGTGGAGGCGCAGCATTTGTGGCAAACCCCAAATTTCTTTAAAAGTTCCTTATGTTCTTGTAGGGTTCTCTTTCTGAAGCTGATACATTTCCTAACTGAATGTGGTTTGTTATGTTTTGGACATTGGCAATTTGGGTTCTCAATTTTCTTGTTTTGATCAGTCTTTTCAAGAACTGTAACAGGCACAGGAAGAACATTAGTCCTTTTCGCTGACAATGGACCTCTATGGTCTGTGTGTGTCATACGTCTTTTTATAGGTTTCGGAGAGGGTGAACTGAGAGGGTTACAGTCACCATAGGGTCATTCTCAGTGTCTGTAATTCTTTTGATGAACTCACAGAAGTAAGAAAATGGAGGAAAGGCAACTTGATGTTTTTCCTTACACTTTGATTCAAACGCTGTCCATTTTTCCTGTAAGCCATATGGTAGCTTGAGAATAATAGGGTTGATGCCACAAGGGGTGTCAAGGTAACTGAGGCCAGGTAAGTTGATGTCAACTTTAGCAAGATGAAGTTTTAATAGAACATCACTGAGTTATTTAAACTTTAGATTGTCTCTAGAAGAGATATTTGGGAAGTTTTGCAACCTTATGAATAAGGCATCTTCAATGGCCTCTGGGCTGCCAAAGGTACGTTCAAGTCTGTCCCAAGCAGCATAAAGGCCTGCAGCAGGGTTATCAATATGAACTTCTTTGAGCCTCTTGATGCGTTCAGTATACTGGGGACCTAGCCATCTGATGAGCAGATCTAATTCCTCTGTGGCATTGATGTCTTAGGTCACTTATTGTGACCTTAAAAGGTGGATTTCCAGCCTCTGTCATTTTCAGGCTTGTCATCAAACTTGGTGAGGCCTGTCTTAGTGAACGCTCTATGAGGAACATGTATTTAGCAAACTGCGACATGTCCATGTTCTCAGACTTTAGATGCATGACTGCAGGTGGAACAGAGTTAGTTGTGATTACTGGTGCAGTGATGTTGAGTGACTTGGGAACATATGTTGATGCTAAGGCATTCAATGCTGGAACTGGCTTAAAGTTCATTGATATGTTGGTTTGCAGCTGTGGAGTAGTGCGCTTGCTAGGAGGTATTGGTTAGTGCCAGAGTAAGGAGGACAGTCTATTATATGCATACCAGTGTCTTCTGCTTGCTGAAATTCTGCAGTCTGATGTACTAGAAGATATAAAGGCAAATCATCTTGAGGTACAGCAGGTGCAGGGACCTTGATTGAGTGCACTGGCTGCTGTGATAGGGAGTTGATGTTCTGGAGAAGTATGTGAAGAATCTGAGGCATAAGATACAACTGAGTGTCTGCAACTGTTGTCTCTTGCGCTTTCACTAGTAGCTTGTTCTTAGACCCTTAATTCTGCCATGGCTGTGGCATGCTCACATTGTTTTTCCAAAACTTCCATTTCTGCTTTCTGGCGTGCAGCTTGAGCTTCCATCTCTGCTTTCTGGCGTACAAGAAAAAGTACCGCTGCTCCAGGTGTATAGAAGATAAGGCTGATTGGAGTATCTTGCAGATTGCTAGCCCCAACCCGCCTCCATGGGAAACTTGGAAAGAAGAAAGAAATGGCTGCACATCCAGAACTTCTGATTGCCTCTTATTTTGTTTCACAAAGATAACACCAAAGACACCAAACTGTGGTCACGTAGACGCGTTTCACACATACATTTTGTGTTTAAACATTACAATGACTAAGACAACTGATAGAACTCAAATACACCGCTCCAATGGCTACAGGTGTTGTAGGGCAGTGATAATTAGTGATGAGAACACTGCTCGATCAGTCATCAAACCTCAGCCCCAGGGAGCATGCAGCTAGAAACTTGAGCAAAAGCTCAAACTGAAGGTCCATGCTCTCATGTATACCAAAAGATCCTGCATACACATAGTAACATGGACCAACAGTCGCATGTAAACATTTATAAATAATACCGTAAACCAATAAAAACATTTGAAAGAAGGAGAAAAACAAGAAATATACATACATAAAACATGAAAAACTATCGACTTTATGAAAAATAATGATATACACATATATGACAATAAACCAATCGTCCCATGTAGACGTGTATGCATGTGCAGGCACACATTTCCATGTGCCCCCACACATGCACATAAGGGCTGTGCATATAAAATAATTTGCTAATCCATGCTGGACCAATGAAGAATCCACAACGAAATGCATGTGTGTCCACATATATAGGCATGCATATATACAACAAAAGGAAGCTGGCTCGATTATAGGATCCATAAAGACGCACCATGTCCCAGGATAAATGCAGACACAGTGCGACACACGAATATTGGATCCATACATATGTAGCATGCATTTACCAAGATAAATCCAGATACGATGCATGTACATAAAAACACTTGCAATAGAAAATGATGAGGACTACTCAAAGATGCACATAAAAAAAAATTATGCAAATATTATATATATATATATATATATATATATATATATATATCTCATCTTGAAAGTGGAGCCCACCAAAGCATGGAGTCCACAATAAAGTTGACAGACCAAAGTAAAGCAGGCCCCAAACAGCCCAACTACCATCCGACAGAGTCCATACATGAGCCAATAGTGATCGCACAGCAATCGCACGATAGCACAATAAACACGCTGTGTTGTGTATGAGAGGGTCAATGTATATCTCACATGGGGGTCATAAAGATAGAAGGTGCTTGGCACAATAAAAAGCTGACAAGGGCGAATAATGGAATGTTGGGACATATATTGAAAAATATCAAGTAAATAAATCAAGTAAATAAACAAAACAGGCTGTCGGTCTTGATGTATGGAGAAAAGTATAGGTAAATCACTCATAAAAATGACTAACATCACACTCAAAGTTGAGCCCGAGTGGGATGTGAGTCTGGAGGTGAAAAATACAGAAAACTTCCCTCCCCCCATAATGCATCACCCCCTCGTCTTGATACTCGGACCTTTTCTGTAAGCTGGAGACGCATAGCTGTTTTGTCCCCATGGTGACACCTGTTAAAATGTTTGGCCACATTAGTGGAAAAATCCTTGTCCACACTGTAAATGTGTTCCTGGAACTGATCTCTCAGCCATCTTGTAGTCCTTCCCACATATTGCATGTTACAAATCGCACATGTGATTAAATAAACTATATTGCTAGTATTGCAGTTGGAGAAGGACCCAATATTGTATATTTTGTGGTTAACAGAAGAGCTGAAGGTGTTAGCACCCTGGATGTGACTGCAGCAGTTGCATCCTGCTGCACCACATCTGTAGTTACCCTTACAGTGTAACCAAGTAACTGATCCGGGAGCTTTGGTGTGAAAAAAGCTGGGTGACAGCGAACACCCCAGAGAGGGGGCTCTACGCGAGACAATGTTGACACCTCCCTTTAATATCTCATAATAAGTATCATCTGAGAATAAAGTAGACAGATGTCTAGTAAAGATCTGTTTGATCATGTTAAATTCACTGCTGAAGGGGGTGGACAGTGTTAATTGATTACTTATTTTGTTCCTACTGTTTTTCCTCTGAGGGTCACTCTACTTATTAGTTCAGATCTACTTTTATGTCTGGCTATAGTGAGTGCTCTGTCGAGCATCCACCTGGGATACCCCTCCCATATAGAGACCTTGCCTCCCTTTTGAATTGGTCGTTGTCACTGCAAATGTGCCTCACACGTAAAAATTGGCCAACAGGGATGCCCCTGATAGTGTGTCTTGGGTGGCCAGATTGGGCAAGTAAGAGAGAATTGCCTGAGAGTGGTTTCCTGTAGAGGGTAGAACATATCTTGCCATCAATGCCTATCAGACTGACATCTAAAAAACACATGGAGCTGTTGTCAGCAGCGCCAGTGAATGACATATTGAGAGCATTATCATTAAGGTATGTAAGCATAGATGGCATGAGATCCACTCCCCCACATACAACCAGCAAGAGGTCATCAATGAATCTTAGGTAAATGACAATCCTAGCTCTATAGGGATTTCCAGCCCCAAAGATGTGGGACCGTTCCCACCAACTCATGTAAAGTTTGGCTAACAAAAGTTAAAATTTCGCTTTTGGAGGTAGAAATCCCCATCAAAAACAAAGAAATTATGTGACAGAAGATATTCCAGCACATCAGCAATGAAGAGACTGTGTTCAATAGATAAGTTTGTCAGTTTCTTCAAGTAAAAAAGTACAGCTGTTATAGCCTGCTTGTGGGGGATGGATGAGTACAGACTACTCACATCAAAAGTAACCCATGAGTAGTCTTCCTGCCACCTAAGATCCTTCATAATATATAAAAGATGGTTGGTGTCTTTCAAAAATCCCAGGAGCTGGTTTACCAAGGGCTGTAGTTGTCTGTCAAGCCATTGGCCCAACCACTCATTTAGGGAATTGATCCCTGATATGATCGGTCTACCCTGCAGGGGCTCTAACCCTTTATGTGTTTTTGGCAAAATGATAGAACGTGGGGAGGACGGGACATTCTTGTACTAGAGACTCTGCCTCCTTTGTATTAAATGAACCTACTCCCGTACCCCTACGTATCAATTCCACAAGCACATCTATAAACTTTTTAGTGGGGTCCCCACTTAATGTGTCATATGTAGACCGATCAGACAGTTGTCGGATGGCCTCCTGTCTGTATTGCTCTGTGTTTAGAATGACGATTAACCCAACCTTATCTGAATTATGGATGGTAATGGTATCGTCTTCACTCAGGTTTTTAAATGCCAGCCTTTCCTCCCTTGTAATGTTATCATGCCATACTGTCTCACCCTGCTGTGTCTGGTGTGCTAGGGCCGTCAGATCCTGTTCAATATTTCTTTGAAACTTAGTCATATCAACAGACCGTGAGTTTACTAGACAATAGTAGTTGATTTAAATTGAACTGGTCTGACGGTGCCAGCACCCACCTGTAGGCGATCACACATATCACCTTCAGCTGCCAACTCTTCTAAATCTCTAATGGCACAACATTCCCTGCTGAGATGCTGCAGTCTGATTTACTGGAAGATATACAGGCAAATCATCTTGAGGTACAGCAGGTGCAGAGACTTCGACTGAGTGCCTTGGCTGCTGTGAGCAGCTTGATATTTATCATTCAACTGTTTATGATCTCTGCGCAATGGATGCATATATTTTTTATCTTTTCATGTCCTGGATATGAGCGGATTAGCGGAGTTTAATCGAACAAGAGAAGAAGTGAAAGTAAACATTTTTTTCTGTTGATACTATTTATTTATAATTTTTTTCACAGTGGAACTGGCACTGTTTGATGTCATTTATACAAAAAAATACTAGATGGTTTTGAGCACTATAGGTTGATGAGTTTTTAAATCTGTTTCTATTTATTGACATATTGAATTAGTTTTTGTTACATTTTGGCACTGAATACATGTAAGCAAGAGATATAACTGTGATTACTTTGAGCACTTTACATCAATAATTTATTGATTTATTTATGAGTTTATTCACGCTCATGTTGATGGAGTAATTTATTAATATATTTTTTAGGGAATTTTTGATCACTTTGAGGCACCTATATTTTTTATAGGAGGATTGTTGCAGTTTAAACACTGATTTAATTATTCACAGGAATATAGTAATAAGAGGATAAGATCAGCGCAATTAACCACTTTACACTTTTATTGATCCAATCACTTATTTAGTTGCAGCTATACTATTTGGTCATCTCTTGATAACTAGTAATTACTCACAATTAGTTTTTTCTACATCAGCGCTTGAGTACCTTGCAATCATAAGAAACAACTGAGTGTCTGCAACTGTTGTCTCTTTCGCTTTCACTAGCAGCTTGTTCTAAGACCCTTAACCTTGCCATGGCTGTGGCATGCTCACATTGTTTTTCCAAAACTTCCATTTCTGCTTTCTGGTGTGTGGCTTCAGTTTTCGTCTCTGCTTTCTGGCCTGCAGCTTGAGCTTTTATCTTTGCTTTCTGGCGGCGCAGCTTGAGCTTCCATCTCTGCTCTCTGGCGTGCAGCTTGAGCTTCCATCTCTGCTCTCTGGCGTGCAGCTTGAGCTTCCATCTCTGCTCTCTGGCGTGCAGCTTGAGCTTCCATCTCTGCTCTCTGGCGTGCAGCTTGATCTTCCATCTCTGCTCTCTGGCGTGCAGCTTGAGCTTCCATCTCTGCTCTCTGGCGTGCAGCTTGAGCTTCCATCTCTGCTCTCTGGCGTGCAGCTTGAGCTTCCATCTCTGCTCTCTGGCGTGCAGCTTGAGCTTTCATCTCTGCTTTCTATTGGGCAAAAGCTGCCTGAATTTTAGAAGCTTCGGCCTTTGCACAGGCTTTTATGAGTTTGTTGACTGATCTTGACTGTAGGGATTAGAAAGATCTTATGGAGTGTCTAGTAGATGCAGATCAATAAGATCTGGATTCTTGAAGCTGTGTTATTCTCACTTCTGCCTTTGTATGCACCACTAAATTGTCTCTTTCAAGATTGAGCTCCTCAAATCTCTAATTCTTCCAATGACCCTTGAGTGTTGTACCGCTTTAAGAGATCAATATATTTAACACAGTCTTTGATAACTCTCATAAGCAACATTCAATTTCTTCATAGCGCCCTCTAGTTGTAATTGCTCATGAGATTGTAGAGAGAGAGCAGACATGCATTTAACAGTATTAGACCATAAGTCAATGATATTAGATAGCAGTTCTTCCTTGTCAGCTTTAAGATTCTCTTACACTTTCCAGGTTGGTTTTGTTAAGCGTTTGACTTTCTTGTTTGATTCGGGGTTTAATTCCTGATCTGGTAGCAGTTCTGATTCTGTTTGTGTATTAGTTTCCCCAGATTGCATATTAATTTGCTCAAACATTGTGAGAAGGTTATTAGTAAAGTCCTTCCAGCAGCAATGTATAATTTTGCTGTGCCTGAGCTAAGGTTTTGAAGGCTATAGTTACAGAAAGGTTTGCTTTGACTTTCTTATAAGGATTTCACAGACAAAAAGCCATGTGCTAATGCATACAGAGGCAGTGTATAAACTGTTTGTATGGCACAGTTGTATGAACATTCATAGCAGTAATATTGTCCTGTGGCTGATGAGTGCTATGCTGAGATTTGCTTGCAGACACATACAGGCTTGTGTATTAAATGGTTTCACTGTCTGTTATCCAGCGTACACACGGTCGGACCTTTACGACCGGACTGGTCTGACGGACCAAGTCCAGCGGACAATCCAATCGTGTGTGGGCTTCAACGGACCTTCAGCGGACTTTTCCCGTCAAAAATCTGATGGACTTTAGATTTGGAACATGCTTCCAATCTTTACTTCGTAACTCAACTTCCTTATTTTAGTCTGGTGTACGTCATCACGTATGAATCCGTCGGACTTTGGTGTGATCGTGTGTAGCCAAGTCCGTTTGTTAGAAAGTCCATCGGAAGTCCGCCAAAAGTTCATTGAAAGTCTGCCGGACAGGCTGTCGGACTTTTGTTGCCGAAAAGTCCGCCCGTGTGTACACGGCATTAGCTGCTATTTCCAGTGACCATATAACATCTCACTGTGTAGCCAGAGATAGCAAGGATCCTATGAAAGACATTTCACTGATCTTTCTAATGATCTTTTGACTGTTCTGCCTCTCCAATCTAAGCATTGAAAGTGTGATCTCTGTAACTTACTGAATAAACAGACCGTGACAATCCAGATGACATCTTGAAGATTTCGTGAAGTTGAATCTATAAACTGAGGATCTTATAACAATAAACATCAGATAGATCAAAAGATCATAATGTGATCCACTCCATGAGACATGAGGCTGAGATGCATTACTGGCAAAATGAGCAAAGGGTGGAGCTAAGTATACATGATAAATCTGAGCTACAGGAAGGGGAGGAACCAGGGACAGAATAATATATATATATAACATTTAATGGCATATCACAAAGCATGTGAAACATGACGAGAACTGTCTTTTATAGGAGTGACAGTGGTGAGGGGATTATAGGACGAGTGCCCCCACCCCCTCTCTCACTCATTGCAATCTTCCCAACACAAGAAGTACTGCACTTCCTTATTTAGTCCATGATTTAGTCATGAATAACAGCAGAGCTGAGATCCACCAGAGGTCAGAGAGTGAGGATGGGGGAGAACAACCAAGATGAAGACTGGACTGATCCTGAAGATCACCATCATTGGGTTATTGACGCCTCCCTCATCACTTTCTGTTTAAGGTTCCAAAGTTTGAGAATGTTATCACATTATTATGAATATGTAAAAGTCTGTGCTCCAATCAAATCATCAGATATAAAATATCCAGCTGGTAGAAAATGGGTGTAACAAAAAAGAGAATACATATTATGTTTATATATAGCAGTGGGTAGAGGGGAGAGAGCAGAAGTCAGGACTATGTAATGTACAACATATTGTATAAGATACAGCAGAAAGGACTATATAGTATCAGAATGATATAATGTACAATATAGAGTATATAGTGCAGGGGTCAGGAGTATGTAATGTACAACATAGATTATATAGTGCAGGGGTCAGGAGTATGCAGAGGACCCAAACCACTCCCTCCCATCTCCTGAGACTGAATACATTGTTTCTGTGTGTTTATCAGATGATAGGGGATCTAGGTGGATCCTCTGTACTGCTCTCCCCTTTACAATAAAGTCTCCTCTTACCCGGTGATGTGAGGGGTGGTTGATTTTCCATCATGACATCCTTGTAGAGATTCTTGTGTCCTTTTAAATACTCCCAGTCCTCCATGGAGAAATAGATAGTGACACCTTGACACCTTTTAGGAACCTGACACACACAATGATACAGTCACCATCCAGACACATCCCTTGTCTGTTACTGGATAATGTCCCAGAATTCCCAGCACTGCTCACCTCTCCTGTCAGCCGCTCCACCATCTTCTTGGTGACTTCTAGAATCTTCTTTGTATTTCTCTATTCTATCAGGGAGGGAGGTGGAGGCAATGTGATGGTCATATGATCACTGGATGTCATAGGAGGAATACTCTAGATCTGAACACAGTTAGTAAAATCAAACAATACTCCCAGAATCCTCCTCACCTCTCCATTATAATAAAGCCCCATTTCAGGCTGAGGTATAATTTTCCCACACAGGACACCCACACTACACAGGTTAAAAGCTTTTTTCAGGCATTCTGATGCCATTACAAACAATGCAGAACCAACAGTTCCACTTTGCAAGTGCCAAGGGTCCGCCCACATCCTGAGAGCCTCAGAAAAAATGCCAGGTGGAGGGACATTGGGAGGAGGAGCTGTGAGGTCAGTGTGATGTCATAGGACAAATAGACTCTGGATGGAGGGACATTGGGAGAAGGAGCTGTAGGGGTCAGTGTGATGTCATAGGACATATAGGCTCTGGATGGATGGACATTGGGAGGAGGAGCTGTGAGGTCATAGGACATAGATTCTGGATGGAGGTACATTGGGAGGAGGAGCTGTAAAGTCAATGTGATGTCATAGGACATATTAACTCTTTTTGGAGGGACATTTGGATGGGGAGATTTGAGGGGTCCTTTATATGACCAAATCATTGTTACTGGGTGTGTCCTACCTCTCCTAAACTGAAGAGTGAACTTTGACCTTTAACATACAGCAGGGCTTGACAAATTTGCTTGGAATCTAGGAGCCAGCTAAAAAAGTTAGGAGCCAGGTTTTTTTTAAACGACTGACAAAGCTTTATTTCCAATATAAAAAATAACTAATCTTAAATTTACACAGAAAAAGACCGCCCCGCTAGAGGCCCGAATAGCGTCACTAAAACGACGGTAAAGCAGCGCTAAAAATAGCGCCGCTTTACCGCCGACGCCCCCTGCGGCTCGGTGTGAAAGGGCTCTAAGGGTCCGATCAGGTCCGCCTGAAAAACAGACAGGCGAACCTGATCAGACAATTAATTTTAATTAGGAAAAAAATAAATAAACAGTTTTTATATAAATATAAATAAATTAAAATAAAATCTATTACGAAAAAAAAAAAAAGGCTATCCCCACATTCACTTCCTTCTCTTCTCCACTTTGGAAAGGAGATGGGCAGTGAAAACAGGCAGGTATTTCGCATTAGCATTGCATTAGCATTGCTGGTTGCAATACCAATGGCCACCACAAGATGGCGCCAGATTTCAGAAGGACTCCAGAACTACCGAAGAAGGCCGCAAAGCCGGGGCCTCAATTACCGGGCGGCGCGGCCTGACGCGATCGCACGGGGGGGTGGGAGTCCGTACAGAGACAGGATACCCCCAGCTGTGCCGCCCCAGGCGCCAGGTCGCTAATTCTAGTCGCAAATGCGACCTGGCGCCCGGGGTTTGTCGAGCCCTGACATACAGAAATCTATCAGAAATCTGTAAAAGTAAGCTCTCATGTGATCAGGTGACGTAGGGAGGAATGGAATGTACAGTAGGTGATCGCGATATTGTGTCAATCTCGCTGCATTTCTCGGCGAGATTTGACACCTGCGAGCTCCGTCGCAGGAGCCAGCGCCGAGATGGCTCACTCATCGGGAAATTAAAACTTTGTTTTCCTTCCGCGATGAGTGACCGGCAGTGCCGACAGCTGTCTGGTATGAATGAATCCTGAGGGGGAACGCTGCGCCAAATATTACATGAAAAAAACGGCGTGGGTTCCCCTCCAGGAGCATACCAGGCCCTTAGGTCTGGTATGGATTGTAAGGGGAACCGGCATGGGGGTCCCCCCAAAATCCATACCAGACCCTTATCCGAGCACGCAGCCCGGCCAGCCAGGAAAGGGGGTGGGGACGAGTGAGCGCCCCCCCTCCTGAGCCGTACCAGGCCGCATGCCCTCAGCATGGGGGGGTGGGTGCCTTGGAGGAAGGGGTGCACTGCGGGGGCCCCCCCACCCCAAAGCACCTTGTCCCCATGTTGATGAGGACAAGGGCCTCTTCCCGACAACCCTGGCCGTTGGTTGTCGGGGTCTGCAGGCGGGGGGCTTATCGGAATCCGGGAGCCCCCTTTAATAAGGAGGCCCCCAGATCCCGGCCCCCCACCCTGTGTGAATGAGTATGGGGTACATGGTACCCCCACCCATTCACCTAGGGAAAAGTGTCAATAAAAAAAAAACACAGTACACAGGTTTTAAGAGTAATTTATTAGGCAGCTCCGGGGTCTTCTTCCGACTTCGGGGGGTCTCCTTCCGACTTCTCCCGGTGTTCCGCCTCTTCTCCCGGCCCCGCCGCTATCTTCTTCCAGCTCTATTGCCAGCGAGGGGCCCGGTCTGCTGCCGCTGTCTTGTCGCCGATGTCTCGCCGCCACCGCTGTCTCTTCTCTTCTTCTCTTCTTCCGATGTTGGCACGACGCTCTCTCCGGCTGGAATGCTTTGTGCGAGCTGCGGAGCCATTTATATAGGCGGTGACCCCACCCCTTGTGACGTCATGTTCCCAGCATGCGCAGGGACTCTGGTGTCATAAGGGGGCGTGACGCCAGAGTCCCTGCGCATGCTGGGAACATGACGTCACAAGGGGGCGGGGTCACTGCCTATATAAATGGCTCCGCAGCTCGCACAAAGCATTCCAGCCGGAAAGAGCGTCGTGTCAACATCGGAAGAAGAGAAGAAGAGGCGAGACAGCGGCGACAAGACAGCGGCAGCAGACCAGGCCCCTCGCTGGCAATAGAGCTGGAAGAAGATAGCGGTGGGGCCCGGGAGAAGAGGCGGAACACCAGGAGAAGAGGCGGAACACCAGGAGAAGTTGGAAGGAGACACCCCGGAGCTGCCTAATAAATTACTCTTAAAACCTGTGTACTGTGTTTTTTTTTTTTATTGACACTTTTCCCTAGGTGAACGGGTAGGGGTACCCCATACTCAATCACACAGGGTGGGGGGCCAGGATCTGGGGGCCTCCTTATTAAAGGGGGCTCCCGGATTCCGATAAGCCCCCCGCCCACAGACCCCGACAACCAACGGCCACGGTTGTCGGGAAGAGGCCTTTGTCCTCATCAACATGGGGACAAGGTGCTTTGGGGTGGGGGGGCCCCCGCAGTGCGCCCCCTCCCCCAAGGCACCCACCCCCCCATGTTGAGGGCATGCGGCCTGGTATGGCTCAGGAGGGGGGGCGTTCGCTCGTCCCCACCCCCTTTCCTGGCCGGCCTGGCTGCGTGCTCGGATAAGGGTCTGGTATGGATTTTGGGGGGACCCCATGCCGATTTTTCGGCGTAGGGGGGTTCCCCTTACAATCCATACCAGACCTAAGGGCCTGGTATGCTCCTGGGGGGGGGGGGAACCCACGTCGTTTCTTTCATTTAAAATTTGGCGTGGCGTTCCCCCTCAGGATTCATACCAGACAGCTGTCAGCACTGCCTATCACTCATCGCAGAAGGAAAACAACGTTTTCCTTTCCCGATGAGTGAGCCAGCGCGACATGCACAGTACCCTGTCTCCGAGAACCAGCTCGATGGTATCACGCTGGAAACACAATCTCGCGGTCAGGTACTGTAAATAGCAGACAATTTTCCCCAGAGCTCCTTATGGTGGGGATGGATTTTGCTGCGCACTGGTGCCAAGTTTCCACCCTAGGGTTGCCACCTGTCCGGTTTTCTCCCGGACAGGCCAGTTTTTCAATGATGTGTTCAGTTTTCCATCTTCCTCAGACCCGGACACATCATTCACACCACACTGCACCGGGAGTGAAGAGTCTGATCGCCATCTGATGTGTGTCTCCCCTCCCAACGGCAGAGTGTCAGTGGATCAAAGCTCCCCCTCTGCCCCCTCCTCCACTCTGTTTATACACACACACATGGAGGAGGAGGGGGACGTGCTGATCGAGCTCTGTACAAAGTTTTCTATGCTCTGTAGATGGACAGGGAGGAGGGGAGAGTGGCTGGGAAGGAGAAAAATGTAAAAAATGTGTAGTGATTGGGGGGTTAAGAGGATATGTGCTGGGGGGTGCACTTTGGCAAATCAGACCCCCAAGCACCCCCCAGCACATATCAGACCCCCAAGCGCCCCCCTAGAAAATATCTGACCCCGCTTGCTCTAGCCCTCTCCTCTCTTAAAGCGCCCCCTTGAACATATCTGCCCCCACCCCCATCTTGCACTAGCCCACTCCCTCTCAAACCCCCCCAGCACATATTAAACCCCCAAGCTCCCCCAGCACAACATATCTAACCCCCACCTCCTTGCACTAGCTCTCTCCCCTCACAAAACACCCCCCAGTACATATCAGACCCCCAAGCACCCCCCCAGCACATATCTGACCCCCTTGCCCTAACCCTCTCCTCTCTTAAAGCATCCCCCCAGCACATATCTGACCCCCCCTCCTCCATCTTGTACTAGTCCTCTCCACTCCCAAAGCGTCCCAGCACATATTAGACCCCCAAGTTCCCCCCAACACATATCTAACCCCCACCCCCTTGCACTAGCCCTCTCCACTCACAAAACACCCCCCAGCACATATCAGACCCACCCTTGCACTAGCCCTCTCCCCTCCTGAAGCACCCTCCGGTACACATCTGACTCCCCCAAACACTAGCCCTCTCCCCTCCTAACTCCCCCCACCCCCCTGCTAGCACTAGCTCTCTCCCTAGCACATATCTGACCCCTGCATTTTGTGCATTAATTATTTCTGCCCCCCTGCTTTCCATGCAGAGCACTCACAATTTGGGCACATGCACCGTTCACCATGGCGGGCTACTCGCGCCACATTCTGCTCTCTTTTGGGCCACCAAAAGTGTCCTAGGTCTTTTACAATCTTATAGCGTATACGCCAAAAAAAATGCCACCACTAAAGTGTTCGGGTTTGACTTGAAGAAAAGTTGGCAACCCTATTCTTCCCCCCAGGGTCACTGCAGGATAGAGAAAAGCTGTGTAAGAGGATATGGAGGAGAGATGATGAGGAGATCCAGGAATCAGGATAAAGGTCAGGACAAGCAACAGACGAGCGCATCCAAGAGATGAAGCCGCGGTCACTACACAGAAAATCAATCCAAGGAAACAACAGGCAGGACGAGGAATAGCAAGAAGGAGCTCAGAGACAAATGAGAATATTGCTCAGCCAATGGGAGATTATCTCAGCATGACTTACATAATGAAGGAGATGAGGGGGAGGGGAGGAAGTCACTTATGGTGACCATAGATACATGGAAATTCAGCTGGTTCAGCAGGGATCGATCACATTTCCATCCATGTGTGGTCACTGCCGGATAAAAGTCACTCGATCAGCGGCTGCAGCCAATAGCTTCATCACTGGTATGTGTATTCTGAGAGCGGAGGAGCGCCCCCCATTGTCAGAATACAATAGTGCAGTGGGGAGGATTCCCCCACCCCCCTACACCCCCCTACAATATGTGGATGGGGGAATCACTTCAGTTTTTTCACTCAACTTGCTGGCTGAACGATAAAACTAAACCATGTATGGCCAGCTTTGGAAGCAAGATATATTAATCATCAACTGATCCCCCTGAAGGGGTTAATTTACGTATTACCTCCTCTGTCACCAGATCCAGCAAGGTGTCCTCTAACACATGGAGCTTCCTGACGCTAGCTGATTTTACTTCCTGCCGTGCCTGACATCACTTCCTGTTTGTATTCGATGGAGATTTCCTGTATGGGTAGAAGTGAGATCACCATCTTGTGGAGATCAGAGGAACTGCAGCCCTGAGAAACGTCTGGTAGTGTGAACACGGCCTTGTGCTTTGTGTGTATGTACTGTATATCCTTATAGATGGGGTCATCTCCACTCCCACCAAGGGGGATAGAAATATATTACTGCTCGGGGGGAAGACATTTTGGCCCTTTGATTTTGCAGTAAAATTGATTGTAGATTTAGTCATGTAGAACATCTGTTATATGGATACAAAGAACCCCAGCCGAGAAGGGTGGAAATGGCTCCTGATCCCCAGATTTGGGCAATTATGTCACCAATATAAATAGAATAAAACCCGCGCTATGTGTAACAACTCAAATACCTACAAAAATAACTTATACCGGACTGCTGCTGTAACAAAGGTAAGTATTCCCTTTATCAACTAGAAGAGCATTATGTGTCACAGCGCTGTCCTATTGTGTGTGCACATAAATCATCACAAATACACTAAAATATGTGGATACATTCATATATAAAGTGCTAGGGGCTCAAATAATATTCTCTGCAGATCTACTGCTTCCACTTTACACCTACTTCATTGATCTTATGGTGTTTATCATTAAATTAAGAAAACTGATCCATGTGCAAATTCATATACAACATAAAGTGCTTTGTGCTCAAGATGCTGTTGCCTGCAGATCCACTGCATACACTTTGCACCTACTTCATTCATCTTATACTATTTGCTGCTATATTAAATAAACAAAAAATCTGTGCAAATTCATGTAAACATACAATATTTTGTGCTCAATATAGTGTTCTCTGCAAGTCTACTGCTTCCACTTTGCATCTACTTCAATTAAGTTTTTTTTATTACAAAAGTCCACCAATCAATGAAAAGTTGATAAGGTGTAAAGTTCTCGGTGCTCCAAACTGTGGCAGCTGTAGTGTAGCCACGCCTTTTTCCACCTCTTACACACGTGATGGTGAGGGCGCCCCCTTAGTAGTGCTTCCCCACTCACCAGAGCAATATGACTCCCAGCTTTTCATCTACCAGAGTCACCAACATCCTTCACGCTCTCCTCAAAGGAACTGGATCCTCCTCGCTCACTCCTGCAAGTCTGCTGCGCTTTCTGTCAGTCTCCCTCCTAGACTCAGCTTCCTCCTCCGACCGCTGTTCCAGCAGTAGCCCCGCCTCTTCATACACACTCAGGGCTCCGCCTCTTCGTACACACTCAGAGCTCCGCCTCTTCATACACACTCAGCGCTCCGCCTCTTCATACACACTCAGAGCTCCGCCTCTTCATACACACTCAGAGCTCCGCCTCTTCATACACACTCAGAGCTCCGACTCCTCATACACACTCAGAGCTCAGCTTCTTCATACACACTCAGAGCTCCGCCTCTTCATACACACTCAGCGCTCTGCCTCTTCATACACACTCAGCGCTCCACCTCTTCATACACACTCAGGGCTCCGCCTCTTCATACACACTCAGAGCTCCGCCTCTTCATACACACTCAGGAGCCCTGCCTCTTCATACACACTCAGAGCTCCACCTCTTCATACACACTCAGAGCTCCGTCTCTTCATACACACTCAGGAGCCCTGCCTCTTCATACACACTCAGAGCTTCGCCTTTTCATACACACTCAGGGAGGAGAGAAAGCGGAATCCCACATTGTGTAACAGCTTTTATTAAAAGGGAATACTAAAAACTGCACTCACTTAAAGGAGAAGTTCACCTTTTTTGGCAGAATTTCACTTTCCATAATAAATAGAATCACTTTGTAATATAGATTCTGGCCCTGTCTCCCGATGTACTTATCGCTCACTTACCTCATCCACAAAGAGTTTGACATTTCATCTGTCTGTCTTAGCTTTAGAACATTCTCTGTGGTGACATCACTTCCTGTAGGACAGCTCCCATCATTCTCTGTGGTGACATCACTTCCTGTAGGACAGCTCCCATCATTCTCTGTGGTGACACCACTTCCTGTAGGACAGCTCCCATCATTCTCTGTGGTGACACCACTTCCTGTAGGACAGCTCCCATCCTTCTTTGTGTTTTTCCATCAAATAAAAGGGTGTGATAGGGTGTGTCTTACCAGTCTGGACCACACCTCCCTCATTACTATGTTACCACCCACTTCTTCTCTTAAGGTGACACATTACAATCTGATTGTACAATCTTCTTTAGATCTCCCATCCGCTATGTAGTACATTGGATTGGATTGGATACAGAGGGAATGGATTGGTCAGGTGGGCCATCCTATTTCATAGTTCTGGAAAATCTAAAGGAATAGTGTATGGCCATAATTATACAAGTATATAGGAGGGAGTGGATGAAGACACATCTTCACATAGCAGGAACTCACCTTCCCACATGTTTTTCTGTGTGGGGGGCATTTGGAGCGTTTCTGCTCGTCACACATACTGTAGGACAGCCCATTTACTTGAATGCTCAACAATCGCCCCAAGAAAGCTCCAGAACTTTTTTTTAGGTTGAATCTTTTTGCATTTTTTACTGTGATTTTTGGTGCATTTGCAGTGTGTTTCTGAAACGCACAGCATAGCGCACATTTTCTGTGTGGTTTGTTATGCATTTGGAAACAAACAGGTGTGAATGGAGCCTCATTGTTCTGTGTAAACACACCAATTTCACTTTCAAGCCCCACTCACACCTAGAGTAGTGGGAGCACACGCTTTTGGTTCGTTTTTCTCGTGACACACATAGGGCAGCCCGTTGATTTCAATGGGCTTCACTACTTGTGGCAAAGTAGCTGATGGGACATTTTGGCGTGGTGCGGGTTTGTTACTGTGCATTATACTGCGTTTGTCACCTGTTTTTCTGGTCCAATGTTTTTATTTGAAACCAGATGCCCTAATCCCATGCAGAGGATAAACACATAAAACCTAATACACAAGTTCACAAAAAATTTGCTATAAGACATAAATTGTAAACTAACAGTAAGAGTGCGGAATGCCTGAGCCTGCAGATGCAGGGGCTGAGGTGGACAGGGGAAGCAGAACTGTCCCCAATAATGGGAAGACCAAAACCAAAAGCACAGGACAAACAAACTAAACAAAAAAAAAAGGTGGGGACAAAGAAAACCCCACGCAATATGGGGGGGAGAAAGGGAGGGAAGGAGCAGAGCAGTGGGCAAGAGGCCCAGAAATGGAGTAAGAGGAGAGACGAGGAGGAGGTTCCCCCAGGCTGGGGATGGAGTCAAGTTAATTTGAGAGGCTCGTCGGTAAAGAGTAGGGAATGCATAGGACCACCACGGGGCCCATACTTTGCGGAACTTAGCATGAGAGTCATAGAGGATACTGGTCATCTTTTCATGGATCATGAGGGTCGTTAAGGTGTTTTTCACCTCCGAAAATGGTACCGCCAGCTTTTTCCAGGCCCTTGCTACTGTGCAGTTAGGTGCGATAAACAGGTATGCAGCAAGCAGGGATGGGACAAAGGGTGGGCAGGAGGGACAGTTGCCCTGGGCACAATGGTTTATTGCAGGAATGGGGGTGCCCTGACCCTAACCTTAATAGAGTTGGGGGGAAATATTTTGGTATTTTGGCATCTTTACCCTGGGCACTGGAGGGCCTTATCCCGGCACTGGTGGCTAGTTTCTGCTGGTAAGAGAAGAGGCCTGGGATTGGACAATGGAGCAATGCAAATGTGGGGCTCTTATGGAAAGGCATGTGGAAGAGGGTACACAGGAGCCCAAAAAACCCTAGACCAAAATCCCACGAGTCGTGGCAGGACCACCATATGTATATTTCATCTCCTCACTGACCACACCCCCGGAACCATCTATAACTATAGGATGTCTTTGACTTGGCAATGCAGGCTGGGACCCAGTACCAGCGTAGGAGGACCTTATATTTCACCCATGTTTCAAATGGCAAAATATGTGTTTGATTCTGTATTTGGAGTGCTGTTAGCAATTCATGACACTAAAAGGTGGCCATACAGATGTAGCACCCTGGTGTTTAGGCAGGGTTGCTCCTAAATTTATCTGCCAGGTATAGCTGCCTGGGCTAATTGTTGAGGATCAATTGATTTCACTCTAAGTCTGTAATTGCTGCACTTCTCTCTTTTGCCGCTAGGTGGCCAGGTACCTGGTGGCATTAGATACAAGAAGGGCAATGTAAGGTCACATTATGGGTAGATGGGGTATCCCAGTCAATGGGCAGGGGTTTTCTTAAATCCCTTGGCCTGCTTGGAGAACCTATATATTTGGGTGGAGTCAGGTGATCGGGGTTCTGTGTCACCTGGACGGCTGTCTGGTTGGACTGTGTTGTATTGCCCGGGCTGCTAGGCCAGAGTTTGGGCAGCGTAATCCTCCATAGGCCAGACAAGAAGGACGCTAAACATTATGTTGTCACCGTAAATGAAAAAGGAGAAGATGTAACACTGCCAGATCCCAGGTACAACTGGTAAATGCCATAAAGATGCCTCTGTCACCTTTCCTTGTGGATTACAAATGTGTGTTGTGTGATGTCAAGCACACTATGCTGAAAGCCACTTCACACTCACATACAAGTTGTTGCTAGTGGAGAACATTCCACTGTACTGACAGGATTGTGCTGGACTGGATGCTGCCGGCAGATACAGGGAGTGCCCACCTGAGCCACATTTTCTAATGTTGAAGTTACTGGGGTGCTTCACCCTGATAAGGGACCTGTGATCTTCAGCAGGTTGTTGTTCTTCAATTGAGGATGGAAATCTTCTCAGTCCCCGGCTGTCACATGGACAGATTGAGGAAAATGTTGCAAGGGGATCTATGTTCCAAAGTGCGATCCCTTACACCATGGCCTGGCTGCTTGTTGTCTGAATGTAGCTGTGCCTCTTGTCCCCGGAGTTGTCCCTAAAGAAGAAGGTAAACTGCTGGGAAATGTTGTCCACCCAAGTGAAATTGACTGTGACACGTAATGGACACTGGGTGTGTAGTTAGGTGTAGAATAGGTTGTTATAAAGAGGCAAATTCTTACCTTTCTTTGAATAATGGACTTATCTATGCATCAGGACTGTTACTTAATGAAACCATATCGAAGTTTATATTTGATTAGGTAAGGGTGGTGGCATGCTTGGCTGAGAATGGGGCCTGCTTTCATTATTTATATAATGCAGATATGTCATAGGGTGTATTTACACTGCTATGCTGTCTTCGGCTGAGGACAATTGAAATCCATTTAATCACTTCAATACCGGGCATTTTCACCCCCTTCCTGCCCAGGCCAATTTTTAGCTTTCAGCGCTCTCACATTTGAATGACAATTGCGCGGTCGTGCAACACTGTACTCAAATGAAATTTTGATCATTGTTTCCACAAAAATAGAGCTTTCTTTTAGTGGTATTTCATCATTTTGATTATTTTTTGCGCTATAAACAAAAAAAGAGCAACAGTTTTGAAAAAAAACACAATATTTTAAATTTTTTTTGCTATAATAAATATCCCAGATTTATTTAAAAAAAAACAAATTTTTTCCTCAATTTAGGCCGATATGTAATCTTCTACATATCTTTGGTAAAAAAATTGCAATAAGCGTATATTGATTGGTTTGCGCAAAAGTTATAGTGTCTACAAAATAGGTTATTAATTTATGGCATTTTTATTTTTTTTTACTGGTAATGGCGGTGATCTGTGATTTTTATCATGACTACGACTTTGCGGCAGACAGATTGGACGCTTTTGACACTTTTTTGAAACCATTAAAATTTATACAGTGATCAGTGCTATAAATAGCCACTGATTACTGTGTAAATGTCACTGGCAGGGAAGGAGTTAACATTAGCGGGAGATCAAGGGGTTAAATGTGTTCCCTGACTGTGTGTTCTAACTGTGGGGGATGGGATTGACTAGGGGAGGAGACTGATCGGTGTTCCTATATACTAGGAACACACAATGTGTCTCCTCTCCCCTGACACATATTAAGCACATATACACGGAGGGCACCCACACATCAGACTTCCTGAGGATACACTCACAGGGGGGATGGTTGGATATTCATCCACCCGTTGTAAAGCCTTTATCACACAGGCTCCAATGATCGTCTGCCCTAATTATACTTGCCCCATTATACATTGGGTCTGGCGTCCATGAAACACTTTATTTGACCCCGTTGCCTTGAGTGCTGCTTGAACACAGAGTCATTCCACTGGAACCTGTACATTTGTAAAACATCTTCAACTCTCAAACCCCTGATGAAGGTATCAGAATACTGGAAACGCATCGAGTATTGGGGTACACCAACCCTTGGAGAGTATTTTTAACATGACTATTGTTCATCTGTATATCTGCGGTTCTGTTTCTATATGGAATGTACATTTTTTATATGTTGTAGACATTTGTATGTCTTTTTTACTGTATACCATTAAAAATATATTTTTTTAACTTAAGAGTTGGTGGTCTGTTAAAGTCCCAAAAAAAGGGGGGTATCTTTCTCTGGTTTATTACATTAGGGATGGGACCACCATACTCTTCATTTGGTATGATGGAAGTCTCTTTTTTCCTCTCCCCTGACAGGACATGGATCTGTGTGTTTACACACACAGATCCATGTTCCTGCTCTGTCATGAGTGAACGTGTGTGCCCGGTAGACAACGCGGCCGCCGGGCACGCACATTGGCTCCTTGGTGACGCGGCCAGAACGCACGCGCCCCCTATGCCGGCGGGAAGCCAAGGACGTCATATGACGCCTTGAATGAATGTATGTTGTATATGCCTGTCCCAAAAAAACAACAATGCTCTGCGCTTAGTACAATATTCTAACGGTGTATGTGCGGCACATAAATGATTATATGACTAGTAGCAGCTGCTTAAATAGTAGAGCATGTATATAGGCAATAATGAATCAATTAAATTAGATAGATATATAAATACACAATTATAAATATATAAATATATAAAGTGTCTCTTCAGTATTGCAGCAGCGCTGTGCCCCCCAATTGAACAGGGTCTCTTTCTTAATCTAATTCAGAAAGTTCAAACACGGATCTGATAGCCAGAGTCCCACCAATAAATAATCAAGATGTATTCTGTGGGGGTAGTAATCCTTTCACCAAGCGATACACCACATGCTGGGGTCCCCAATGAAAACTCACTCACCAGAAATCAGATCAATAAAAGCCTTGATTAATAGTAGTAAATCTGCATCAATATCCAAAGCGACCACCAGATGTCAGTATTATTCCCAGTAGTTCCAATAGGATATGTAGAAGAAACAAAAATGCTCACATAGCGTGATACTGCTAAACATCTTTATTTGAACCATCCAAACATCCCCTTAAAACCATGCGTACCAAAATTTAATAAACATTTAGCAAAGATAACAAAGTGCACTGTGCCTAATTGCGTCCTCCAGTCGTGAAAACCTGTCAGGAGCGCTCCCTGTGTGTAGCCACAGTCACACGCTTCCTGGTTCCTCGGTTGGTGGAGCGCATGTGTCACTTCCTGTGTGACACGTCCCTAACGTTTCGTCACTTCCTGGACTTCTTCTGAGGGCGTGACACACCAGAAAGGAGGCCGGTATTTATATAAGTGGCAGGCGGAACAACCAATCAGCAGGAGCAAACGCCCGGATGACTCACACATCCCCGCCCCTAATGCTAAATAGTGTCAGCGATGCGTGAAATAACATCATCCGGACATTCTGCTCCCACAGGTCGTATTAAGCATGATAATACCGGTTCTAGTGGAAGATGACCTAATGCATAAAAAACAAGTACCTTGAATACCTGCAATCATTCAGTGTATGCGGCGCGGACATTGATCCGCATCGCTATCACTGAGCAAGCACACTTTCTGTATTCATTAAAACTGATTAAAATATTCACTCAGACAAATTGCTGGTTCATCTTCAGCTTCCTTTTGTACCTTGATCCTGTTTCTTATACCTTATCGTTCACCCTATAAAGGGTGTTGTTATTATTATTCAAGGCCTGTATAAATGCTCCTAACGACTCTGATGTACCATTCCAGATAAAAAACAGGTCATCAATGAAGCCTTTGTAAAATATAAGTTCCGGCCTTTGTTCTCTAAAAATGGTCTTATCCTCCCACTCCGCCATGAACAAATTGGCTATGCTGGGCGCGAATTTCGCGCCCATCGCAACGCCTCTTTGTTGTGAGTAGAATGTACCGTCATACCAAAAATAGTTATGACTAAGGCAGAAATCCAAGGCATTCCTAAGGAAAATCTTTTGGTTGTGGGGGAGATCCTCTCTTTGACTAAGGGCCCAATTGAGCGCCAATAAGGCATCATCATGCTGTATGATGGAGTAAAGAGAGGAAACGTCGGCTGTGACCAAAATTGCCTGCTCTCTTCCTATCAGGCTCACATTCTGCAAACAATTAAAAAAATTCTTAGTATCCTTTATATATGAACGGGTATTAGTGACACTCTTTTGCAAGAACCGGTCCAAATACTGACCCAATCTGGCAGAGACCGAATCAATACTGTTGACAATAGGTCTTGCTGGAGGATTAGAGGGGTCTTTGTGAATCTTCGGCAAGGTGTAGAGCGTGGGGATCCAACTGCTGGTGGGTAACAGGAACCTTTTCTCTTTGTCCGTTAGTACCCCGCTTTTTGAACCCATGTGTACTAGAATATCCAATTCATCCCTATAGGGCAGGGTGGGGTCATTCTTCAGACGTTTATATGTTACTTCATCTGAGAGCATCTCCATAATCTGGTTATGATAGAACTCCTTTGAGAGTATTACTACCCCACCCCCCTTATCGGCTGGTCTTATGATGATATCTTTTCGTTTCTCCAACATGGTGGGGTAGTAATATCATCATAAGACCAGCCGATAAGGGGGGTGGGGTAGTAATACTCTCAAAGGAGTTCTATCATAACCAGATTATGGAGATGCTCTCAGATTAAGTAACATTTAAACGTCTGAAGAATGGCCCCACCCTGCCCTATAGGGATGAATTGGATATTCTAGTACACATGGGTTCAAAAAGCGGGGTACTAACGGACAAAGAGAAAAGGTTCCTGTTACCCACCAGCAGTCGGATCCCCACGCTCTACACCTTGCTGAAGATTCACAAAGACCCCTCTAATCCTCCAGCAAGACCTATTGTCAACAGTATTGATTCGGTCTCTGCCAGATTGGGTCAGTATTTGGACCGGTTCTTGCAAAAGAGTGTCACTAATACCCGTTCATATATAAGGGATACTAAGAATTTTTTTAATTGTTTGCAGAATGTGAGCCTGATAGAAAGAGAGCAGGCAATTTTGGTCACAGCCGACGTTTCCTCTCTTTACTCCATCATACAGCATGATGATGCCTTATTGGCGCTCAATTGGGCCCTTAGTCAAAGAGAGGATCTCCCCCACAACCAAAAGATTTTCCTCAGGAATGCCTTGGATTTCTGCCTTAGTCATAACTATTTTTGGTATGACGGTACATTCTACTCACAACAAAGAGGCGTTGCGATGGGCGCTTAGGAGCATTTATAGAGGCCTTGAATAATAATAACAACAATATTAAGCTTACTTCAGAATGGCATAAAGAAGAAATAAACTTTTTGGACGTCACCATTTATAGGGTGAACAATAAATTAGAAACAAGAATTTATTTTAAAAAAACAGACAGGAACAGTTATTTGCCCATTTCAAGTGGTCATCATCCATTATGGCTCCGGAATATCCCAAAAGGACAGATTATGAGAGTAAGAAGAAACTGCTCTGAAGACACACAAATCTGGATTCAATCTAAAGTCCTTACAGAGAGTTTTGAAGCCAAGGGATATGACCCGAAGAAACTGAAGAAGGTGGTGGAGGAAGTGGCTGAAATACCTAGAATTACATGCTTACAAGAATCACGGCCGGTGGGTTCTGAGGTAGCACCAACAGAAAAAAATCGTAATAAAGAGTGGGGTTTTACTTCCCAATTTCATACTCAATACAAGGAAGTGGAGGAGATCTTCAGAAGACACTGGCATATACTCCGGTTAGATAAGAAACTCACCTCAGTATTACCTTCTGAGCCCCAGTTCATTTATAGAAAAACCATGAGTTTTGGAGACAGAGTGGTGAAGAAAGTGATTGACCCTCCTAAACGTCCTCTGACATTTTGGGATCGCAACGGCTTTTTTGCGTGCAGGAGATGCAAAGCCTGCAGGGAGGTCTCCGGACCTCTTAGAGGAATTGATAGTTTGCTTTCCCAGATTAATAATCGCAGTTTCGGGATTAAACAATTCATTACATGCAACAGCACCTTTGTGGTGTATGCACTGAAATGTCCTTGCGGTTTAATCTATATAGGTCGTACAAAAAGGCTATTACGGGTGAGAATAGCTGAACAGAAAAACAACATAAAAATAGGCTATAAGGATCATAACGTCTCACTGCATTTTAAATTAAAACATAATAGTGACCCGACGGGATTGGAATTTTGGGGGGTTGAACATCTCCAGTCCCATTGGAGGGGCATAAATCGCATCCGAGAGTTATCCAAACGTGAAACCCATTGGATCTATTCTGTGAATGTGATTGCCCCCAAGGGTCTTAACATAGAGCTTGACATAAATTGTTTCATCAGTGACACATAGACATACCCTGGGGTATGGTTCCAGTTTCTTTTTATCACAGTGTAATGTTTATTATAATGAAATTTTGACTCCAATATGATCATTTTTATATATAGATGTTTTATGTACATATGTTTACATGTGGATTGTCATATGTTCATATATATACATATATACATTTTAGATATACAATTTTAATACATATTTATTTTAATATTCCAACATATGTTTATCAGGTGCAATTCAGCGTATGCGATTATCCAATACGTGCTAGGAAATCGCTATGCAGTTTTTATCTTTATTTATAGGATAAGCAATGTATGATGTAAAATTGCTAGACAATACATTTATTTTTCCAACATATGTTTATCAGGTGCAATTCAGCGTATGCGATTATTCAATACGTGCTAGGAAATCGCTATGCAGTTTTTATCTTTATTTATAGGATAAGAAATGTATGATGTAAAATTGCTAGACAATTCTTGTTTACTGAAAACTTTTATATTTTGAGAGTGAATATTTTAATCAGTTTTAATGAATACCGAAAGTGTGCTTGCTCAGTGATAGCGCTGCGGATCAATGTCCGCGCCGCATACACTGAATGATTGCAAGTACTCAAGGTACTTGTTTTTTATGCATTAGGTCATCTTCCACTAGAACCGGTATTATCATGCTTAATATGACCTGTGGGAGCAGAATGTCCGGATGATGTTATTTCACGCATTGCTGACAGTATTTAGCATTAGGGGCGGGGATGTGTGAGTCATCCGGGCGTTTGCTTCTGCTGATTGGTTGTTCCGCCTGCCACTTATATAAAATCCGGCCTCCTTTCTGGTGTGTCACGCCCTCAGAAGAAGTCCAGGAAGTGACGAAACGTTAGGGACGTGTCACACAGGAAGTGACGCATGCGCTCCACCAACCGAGGAACCAGGAAGCGTGTGACTGTGGCTACACACAGGGAGCGCTCCTGACAGGTTTTCACGACTGGAGGACGCAATCAGGCACAGTGCACTTTCTTATCTTTGCTCAATGTTTATTAAATTTTGGTACGCATGGTTTTAAGGGGATGTTTGGATGGTTCAAATAAAGATGTTTAGCAGTATCACGCTATGTGAGCATTTTTGTTTCTTCTACATATCCTATTGGAACTACTGGGAATAATACTGACATCTGGTGGTCGCTTTGGATATTGATGCAGATTTACTACTATTAATCAAGGCTTTTATTGATCTGATTTCTGGTGAGTGAGTTTTCATTGGGGACCCCAGCACGTGGTGTATCGCTTGGTGAAAGGATTACTACCCTCACAGAATACATCTTGATTATTTATTGGTGGGACTCTGGCTATCAGATCCGTGTTTGAACTTTCTGAATTAGATTAAGAAAGAGACCCTGTTCAATTGGGGTGCACAGCGCTGCTGCAATACTGAAGAGACACTTTATATATTTATAATTGTGTATTTATATATTTATCTAATTTAATTGATTCAATATTGCCTATATACATGCTCTACTATTTAAGCAGCTGCTACTAGTCATATAATCATTTATGTGCTGCACATACACCGTTAGAATATTGTACTAAGCGCAGAGCATTGTTGTTTTTTTGGGACGGGCATATACAACATACATTCATTCATTGTATAAGATTTCCAGTTAGGGTTAAATACCATCTGTTAGTTATTTTTTGAGCATTGTCCCCGTGTTCTATACACGATGATGATTGGTTGATTATTTGTAATGATTTTTTCCACTGGTCCCATGAGAAGTTTTGACCTAAATCTCTTTCCCATTTTAACATGTGAGCATTTTTATTATCTGGATGGGAGGAGAGTATCCCATAGAAAAAGGAAATGCCTTTCTTTGTATGGTCCTCATGATAAGACAGATATTCCCATATTATCGATGGAAATTCTATCACATCATCAGGATTGAAATCTTTTAAACGTTTACACTTTCCAAGCTTACTCCTAATAACTTCCATAAGGTTGAAGGGTAGATTTTTATATAATCTGATTCCCTGTTTGATCCATTCGTCTACTGAAAAGCGAATTCTGCAATAGTTAATCATTTCTGTAGGGAGGCATATTTTAGATTTTTTTAGATTTTTTTTTAATGTCTAGTTTTAGAAAGTATGTGTTTCCAAGTAAATAATGTAGTTTTAATACTCATTAGATTTGGAGTGATTACTTTAGGGAGAATGGCTGTGGCTATTACTAGTGCATATAAGTCAGAATTTTTAGTAGATTCTTGTTCTATGTTTAGCCATAACTTATCTTTTTTAGGGTAGAACCAATATTTCATCTGGTCTAAAATGGATGCATAGTAATAGTTCTTGACATCTGGTAGATTAATTCCTCCATCAACTTTAGTGGTGGTGAGGATTGAGAATGCAACTCTTTTTTTTTTATTCCATATAAATTGTTTAAGTTTGGTATTCAATTGCGTTAAAAATTTGGCGGGTATAGGGATAGGGAGACATCTGAAATAGTATAGAATTTTTGGTAAGGTTTGCATCTTGAACGCAGCTATTTTGCCGACCCAGGATAGATGTGTTTTTTGTATATTCATTAGGTCTCGATTCATTTGTTCTAAAAGGGTAGGGAAGTTTACATCATATATTTTAGTTGGAGGTGAGGTGAGTTGTATTCCTAGATATGTTATCGAGGTATTGTCCCAATTAAAACCATGTTTTGTACTTAAGTCTATAATTGTTGTGGCAGGTATATTCATAGGTAGGATGTGACATTTACTTTGATTGATGTTGTAGTATGACACCTCTTTGAATTTATCTAGTGCTGTAATTACTGATGGTAAAGAAATTTCAGGCTTGGTTAGTGTCAGTATTATGTCATCGGCAAATAAGCCTAATTTGTGTACATCTTGGCCAATGGTAATACCTTTGATTTCTGGGGAAGAGCGTATATATTCCGCTAAAGGTTTTATCGCTAGGGAAAATATAAGTGGGATTAAGAAGCAACCCTGTCTAGTCCATTGTTTAAAGAGAAATTTCTAGATAGCATACCTGTTAAGAAAATGTTTGCAGTGGGATGGGTGTATAATGCCATAATGGCAGAGTATATGAATCCTTGGAAGCCAAATTTGGTTAGAGTTTGTGAAATATATTCCCAATGCATTCTATTAAATGCTTTTTCAGCATCTAATGCTAGTAGTAGAGAGGGTGTTTTGTCATTGTGTATTAGGTTGATAATATTTAACATCCTTCTTGTGCTGTCGGGTGCTTGCCTACCTTTGACAAAGCCTACTTGGTCGGGTTTAATTAATAAGGGGGTTATGTTGACTATTCTATTGGCCAGTATTTTGGCGTATATTTTAAGATCAGAATTTAATAAAGGTATGGGTCTATAATTTAAGGGGGATGTGGGGTCTTTTCCTGATTTTGGTAATGTTATTATTATGGCTTCTAGAAGCTCTTTTGAAAAGGTGTTTGAATTTGCTGCTTGGTTAAACAATTTGGCTAGGTATGGGATTAAGGTGTCTTTAAAGGAGTAATATTCTCCTGATAGGCCTTCACTCCTGGTGCTTTATTTTTTGGTAGTTCGTTTATGATTTTTGAGATTTCTTCATTGGAAATTGGTTTATTAAGCTGATCTAGAGATATAGGGTCAATGGAGGGGAGATTAACGTTTTCTAAAAATGCTTTAATTTTGTTGGTGTCAGGTTGAGGGGTATTTTTGCCATGTTTTAAGTTATATAACGCTTCATAGTATTGTGCAAATGTGTCTACAATTTCTTGTGGGTTGATTATTACTTTGTTTGAGTTGTGGTGGATTAGTTTAGGAATTTTATTTTTTTGTTGACGTTGGCGCAGTTGAGAAGCTAGTAGTTTACTCGCTTTGTTTCCTTGAGAGTAATATTTAAAATTTAATTTTTTTAAATATTTATCGTGATCAGCAATTAGAGCAAATCTGAGTTCAGCTCTTAGATTACTAGGTTGACGTTCTAAATTTATGTCTTGGGGCTTTTTTTTTATGTAGTTCTTCCAAATTGGATATCCCTTTTGGAATAGTATTTATTTTATTGTTCCTACTTTTTTTGGGAGTTATGTTTTTAACTTTGCCCTGTTATACAGGAAAGGTTATTATGAGACGTTTCGTGGGGCTGCAGTTCCTCTGAACTCCACAAGGTGGTGATCTCACTTCTACCCAGACAGGAAGTCTCTATGGAATACAGGAAGTGACGTCAGGTACACACAGGAAGTTCCGGGTGAGAGGTGAGTCGGGAGGAAGTAGAGAGAAGACATTGCTGGAAGTGGCAGTAGAGGAGGTAATAAGATCTTATTTTCTATTTACACCCAGTAACCCCCCGTCATGTCCGTCCTCTTCCTCCATAGTCACTGTGATGTCTTTTATCTCCAGCAGATGATGATACACACATATATAGTGTGGAAACCTAGATTAACCCCTTCAGGGGCAGAACATTTCCCCACTTATGGGGCCGGAACATTCTCTTCATTTTGGAGATAAATTCTAGTAATATGTTCCTCTAAACAAACATCACTGACAATAAATAGACAAGACAATGACCATCCTGACCATACATGGCCTACAAAGGACAATTATTACACTACACAGGCTGTTGGTCTCTGATGGTCCTCTCACCCCACCTGCACATACTTTTCTCACCTCCTTAACCACCTTCCATCCGCTGTGGCCAAATGACGGCCACAGCGCGGACCTGAATTCCCGGGAGGCCGTCATATGATGGTCCCCTGTGCATGCGCTCTGCGCACGCACTGCAGGCTGAGCGCGCTGTGATCACCGAGTCACTGAGACTCGGCTGATTACCGATCCAAGTAAGGGGCCGGCCAATGACAGCTGATCACATGATGTAAACAAAAGAACGGTAATAGTTTTTTTTTTTCTACTCACGCTGATCACCGGCTCAGATGATTGTGACAAAGGTCCCGAAGAGGAAGAGGCACATCTGCCTCATCTGTGCTTCTTAACAGTGCCACCTAACAGTGCCCACAAGTGCCACCGAACAGTGCCCACCAGTAGTGCCAATCATTGCCACCTAGCAGTGCTGCCTATCAGTGTAACAGATCAGTGCCCATTATTGCCACCCATCAGTGCCCATCAGTGCTGCCTCATCAGCGTACATCAATGAAGGAGAAAAATTACCTGTTTTAATTTTTTTATAACAAAATATAAAAAAATATATATATTTTTTTTTAAATTCAGTTTTTTTACATTTTTTAACAAAAAATAAAAACCGCAGAGGTGATCAAATACCACCAAAAGAAAGCTCTATTTGTGGGGAAAAAAATGATAAAAATTTCATTCGGGTACAGTGTTGTATGACCGCGCAATTGTCATTCAAAGTGTGTCAGTGCTGAAAGCTGAAAATTGGTCTGGATAGGAGGGGGGTTTAAGTGCCCTGTAAGCAAGTGGTTAAAGGAGAAGTCCAGCTTGAGATCGCTTGGCTGGGCTTCTCCTATGGGTTACAGGAGTACAATTCGTTTTGCACTCTTGTGACCTGTTTTCAGCAGAGAGCGGGATGAAGTCCTCTCTCTGGGGACATCACTGGAATCAGTCCAGGCACCGCATCATCACCACAATGAAGTCTGGATCTTCCAGGTCCCTGGACTGATGGCCATCTCAGCCTCTCAGCGAGCCACTGAGAGACTGAGACGGGCGCTCCCCATCCCTCCACATCTCCAGTGAGTGCGGGGGGCAGAGCTGTGAGAACCGAGCCATCACAGATGTTAGATCGATCGGTTCTCAGTGAAGAGGTGCCGGGGGACCGATGCTGCATCCACCTAGGTAAGTATGAATCTGAAAGAAAAAAATCTTACTTCTCTTTTAAAGACCTTCTGCCAGCAAGCGAAGGAAGCCTTCACCTCACCATTTCACTGTTCTAGAAATATGTTACAGGATACAAAATAGACCAAGAGAACAAACCCCTCCCCCCTGCTGTCCTCCTACCAGCACTGAAATAAAAAACACACACCAGTAATGTGCACTACAAGGTCCAGCCCAACAGACAGCAGTCTATGGTAACAGCATGATGAGGACAAATGTTCATTCCAACATACAAGGGTCCTGCAGCTTGTCAGATAAAGATCCAGGAAGATCCCAGGAGGTCAAACAACAAAGAAATGACAGCGCGAGATCCTCATTAGAACGATGAAGTCATTTATTCCATAAAAACAAATAGTACACTTACATGTTATAATCTTCATAATCAGCATAGATGGCAGATGGGTTGCTATTGGAGAGAACAAAACTGACTCCTCCCCCACAGTTCTGTACTCCACCAGCAGCATCCTCCTGCTATCCAATCCAATCCCTTCTCTTACTGCAGAGAGTGACAGTGACATCACTCCGATCAGTCAGCAGGCTGCCGGAGATTGGAGCCTTGCAGCCGGAGTTCTGGCAATTATTCTGATTAGCCGACAACTCCGACCAAAAGTCAGCAAGTTCCCCTTCCTGGACATCATGATGACCCGACATTGTCCTCACATCACTGCCTCAGAGCAAACAAGTCAAAGGAAGGATCGTATTTATCATTCCTTGTCTGCAGATCTAAAACTAATCAAATCCAGTTCAGAAACTAAACAAACCCAACAGAGAAAGGGGAATATCTGATCCAGCAGCCAAGAGGGTCCCACACCTCAAAAATGTAGCAAACAGTCCAAACTAAATGTGTTCCCATGGGGGGGAGTAGTTGTTATATGTACAGAAACCCTCCTATTACCCCCTCACATCCACATCCTATTATTGTGTGACCAACACCATCCAAATAATTCTTACTTTCATTTCCCAAAGTTATCCGTCTACAAGGAGACCTGTATAGATCAAATGACGGCACCAATGAGGATGGAGGAGGACCGGAGTCACATGACTAAGAAGATACTAAACCTCACCCTGGAGATCATCTACCTGCTGACCGGAGAGGTGAGGAGGATTCTGGGAGGTCACATGACATCATTCTTATCTCTATTAATAAAACACAGACCTGACCGGAGAGGTGAGGAGGATTCTGGGAGGTCACATGACATCACTCTTATCTCTATTAATAAAACACAGACCTGACCAGAGAGGTGAGGAGGATTCTGGGAGGTCACATGACATCATTCTTATCTCTAATAATAAAACACAGACCTGACCAGAGAGGTGAGGAGGATTCTGGAAGGTCACATGACATCGCTCTTATCTCTATTAATAAAACACAGACCTGACCGGAGAGGTGAGGAGGATTCTGGGAGGTCACATGACATCACTCTTATCTCTATTAATAAAACACAGACCTGACCAGAGAGGTGAGGAGGATTCTGGGAGGTCACATGACATCATTCTTATCTCTAATAATAAAACACAGACCTGACCGGAGAGGTGAGGAGGATTCTGGGAGGTCACATGACATCACTCTTATCTCTATTAATAAAACACAGACCTGACCGGAGAGGTGAGGAGGATTCTGGGAGGTCACATGACATGACTCTTATCTCTATTAATAAAACACAGACCTGACCGGAGAGGTGAGGAGGATTCTGGGAGGTCACATGACATCACTCTTATCTCTATTAATAAAACACACACCTGACCGGAGAGGTGAGGAGGATTCTGGGAGGTCACATGACATCACTCTTATCTCTATTAATAAAACACAGACCTGACCGGAGAGGTGAGGAGGATTCTGGGAGTCTAACATGATATTCCTATTGGTTCTCCAATACAGAGATTTCCTCTTGTGAAGTCAGGTGATCATATGACCATCACAGTGCCTCCATGTGACTCCCTAAAACCTGAGAGACACAACATGCAGAAGATTCTAGAAGTCACCAAGAAGATGATGGAACTGCTAACAGGAGAGGTGAGCGGTGCTGGGAATTCTGGGAAATTGTCCAGTAACAGACAAGGGATGTGTTTGTATGGTGACTGTATCATTGTGTGTGTCAGGTTCCTAAAAGGTGTCAGGATGTCACTGTCTATTTCTCCATGGAGGAGTGGGAGTATTTAGAAGAACACAAGGATCTCTACAAGGACGTCATGATGGACAATCAGCTGCCCCTCACATCACCGGGTAAGAGGAGACTTTATTGTAAAGGAGAGAGCAGTACGGAGGCTCCACCTAGATCCCCCATCATCTGATAAACACATCGAAACAATGTATTCAGTCAGTGTGTGTATTTCCTACAGATGGATCCAGTAATGGGAACCCACCAGAGAGATGTCCCCATCCTCTGTATTCCCGGGATTCCACACAGGAAGATCACACCATCCCTCAACATCATCAGGTAGATGAGGAACAATCACTGATAGTATCATTAGGATCTGTACATTATCTGCATTTTTACCTTTCATGTGATTTTTATTCATTATTCAGAGTGGAAACCTGAGAGAGTCTAAAATTGAAGTAAAAGAAGAGATAAAAGAGGAGGATGATGAGGATGGGGTGATGGAGGAGTCAGAGTTTCTAAAAGAACACAAAGATCTGTACCAGGACACCATGGTGGAGTCATCCAGCTACAGAAACCCACCAGAGAGATGTCCCCATCCTCTGTATTCCCGGGATTCCACACAGGAAGGTCACACCATCCCTCACCATCATCAGGTAGATGATTGACAATTATTGGTAGTTCTGATTTATACACAACATGATTGTTACAATGAATGTTTTATAATATATTCAGGGTGGAAACCTCGGGAATTATAATATTGATGTTAAAGAAGAGCATATAGAGGAGGATGAGGAGTATGGAGTGAAGGAGGAGTTTTCAGAAGGACACAAGAATATAATGAACACACCAGAGACACACCATCCTCTGTATTCCCGGGATTCCACACAGGAAGATCACACCATCCCTCACTGTTACAAGGTTGGTGGGACGGAGCTTATAAAACACATTTATAGAGACAATGTGTGGATTTTATATGTGATATCACAATAATAAATCTTATATCTTACAGATGATATTCTCTCTCATTTTCTTGATTTAGAGTGGAGATCCAATCGATATAGAATTTGAGGTTAAAGCAGAAGAAGAAGAGAGGTATGTGAGGGATGATCAGCAGTCTATGGAGGAGGATGGAATAACGGGGACATTTATAGAGGAGGACACTCCTACAGAGATCAGCACAGGTGGGTCATTAACACTAAATACATTCCTCCACCCATACTGCTCACTGATTGGTCCAGAGTAGGGCGGGGACTGGGTGATAACAACCTGTAATCCCCTGGTCACTTTCCTGAGCTGTGTTCCCCGTCCTGTATTCCTGTATTTCTCTCAGATAATCTTCCTTCTCTGTGCTGCAGACACAATTTATGTATCTAGACTGGATTTATGGAGATTCTGGGGTTCAGCTGGCAGAAAAATGTTCATTTTCACCATAGACATTACTAGATCTAGGCACCTGGGGTATGTGTTTTGGGTCTTCTGCCCCATACCCGGGTATGGCAAGATGTCTGACAGAACAATTCTCCCAGGGTATCTTGCTCTGTTCTCTGCTGGCTGTGCCTGGTGGAGGGATATGTCTGTATAGTCTCAGACCCAAGTCACTGAGTGCAGTCTCAGGAGATGGGAGGCAGCGGTGTGGGACCTCTGCAACTTGTCTCATGTAAACATTTAATCTTCCACTGATTACTGAACACCAATATTATGAGTCCTGACCCTTACTCTGTATAATTTATATTATACATTATATCCTCCTGACCCCTGCACTATATACTCTATGTTGTACATTACATTCTCCTGATCCTTACATCAGAGCTCAAAATTTCAAGTCCTGAGCTACTAGTCAGGCCTTCTGATACTATAAAATCCTAGCTGTTGTATCCTATATAATAAGTTGTACATTACATAGTTCTGACTTCTTTTACACCCATTTCCTACCAGCTGGACATTTTATATCTGATGATTTGATTGGAGCACAGACTTTTACATGTTGATAATAATGTGATAACATCCTAAAACTTTGGAATCTTAAACAGAAAGTGATAATGAGGGAGGAGTCAATAACCCAATGATGGTTGTCTTAAGGATCAGTCCAGTCTTCATCTTGATTGTTCTCCCCATCCTCACTCTCTGACCTCTGGTGGGACTCATTATTCATGACTAAATCATGGACTAAATAAGGAAGTGCAGGACTTCTTGTGTTGGGAAGATTGCAATGAGTGATAGAGGGGGTGGGGACACTCGTCCTATAATCCCCTCATCACTGTCACTCCTATAAAAGACAGTTCTTGTTGTTTCCTCACTCTCTGACTAAGGTCCATGAATAAAGAAATGAACTGGTAGGAGATTCAGAGATGTGAAGCTAAAACAACTAATCGATTATGAAAATAGTTTTCAACTATTTTCATAATTGATTAGTTGGTCAGACAATTAATTAGTCTGCATACAGAATGCATTATTTATTTGCACATCAGAAAATACAGCTCAGTACACCATCCATACATGTCAGTAAATGCCTGAGAACTTGAATGTGTGAGGAGCAATGCCTCATGGGACATGTAGTCCTGGGCAAGAGAAGGAAGCAAGTGATTCTAAAGGCAGAAGTTTCTTTTTAGCTTCCTATAATAGAACTGTGTACTATACTTTGCGCCTTTCTATAGGGGAACTCTATTCTATACTTTGTGGCTTCCGATAAGGTTACTCTATACTATACTTTGTAACTTCCTATAGGATAACTCTGTACTATACTTTGTAGCTTCCTATAGAAGAACTATATACTATACTTTGTGGCTTCCTATAGGGGAACTCTATACTATACTTTGTGGCTTCCTATAGGGGAACTCTATCCTCTACTTTGTAGCTTCCTATAGGAGAACTCTATACTATACTTTGTACCCTCCTATAGGGAACTCTGTACTATACTTTGTACCTTCCTATAGGGGAACTCTATACTATACTTTGTACCTTCATATAGGGGAACTCTATACTATACTTTGAAGCTTCCTATAGGGGAACTCTATACTATACTTTGTGGCTTCCTATAGGAGAACTCTATACTATACTTTGCAGCTTCCTATAGGAGAACTCTATACTATACTTTGCGGCTTTCTATAGGAGAACTCTATACTATACTTTGCGGCTTCCTATAGGGAAACTCTATACTATACTTTGTACCTTCCTATAGGTGAACTCTATACTATACTTTGTACCTTCCTATAGGGGAACTCTATACTATACTCTGCAGCTTCCTATAGGGGCAATCTGAAGGCAGGAGGAGTCAGTGGGGGAGGGGGGTCCAGAAGAGGAGAATTATGGCTGCTCTGTGCAAAACCATTACACAGAGCAGGTAAGTATGACAAGTTTGTTTAAAAAAAATACAACATTTACAATGACTTTAAGGTCTCTGTGCAGGAAAGATCAGCATCTGACCCCAGAGAAGGTGGAGGCTGATAGACTGGAGGTGATAGAAGGCATTACTATTACATAAAGTAAAAGTTTACTAGTATTGTGCATTATATATAAAATTATTATATCCATGAAAAAAGTCTCAGCTTTCTGTACTACTTTAATATAAAAGTCCCCCTCCCTCGCTCCATATATCTTCATGTTTGACTACCAGGTAAAATCCCCATATATCCTACTTCTGGGTATATTTATTATTATATATATGATATAAGATATATTACTTTCACTATTTCACAGTATAAATTAATCCCTTATAGTAGTGATTATCTGCTGTTTTTGTACTATAAATGAATATTTTTTATCCCCATCATAACAGATGATTAAAAAAAATCATGCTGCTGCTACCAAATGTCCTATGCTGGCCATACACGGAATGATTTTTGGATGAGAATATTCACACAAATATTTATTCAAAAATGATTTGTACATTCGATGAATGGACGAGTGTAATTAGAAAATTCCACTTAATTTTAACATTCAATTTTAAAATGAATGTAACTTCTGAGCAAAAACCACATAAACTATTTGAAAATTTGTTCGATGGAGAAAAGTTTTCTGTTCTGCTCCTTCGTATTTTCCCGTCACTGTGGTGGAAAATGAACGCCGATTTGACCCCACTAATGGTTAGAAAATTGGATGAATGTTTTTTTGAAAGAAAAATGAGTTTGTGTTCGGCCAGCATAAGTGACATCAGGTGCAGGGAGCTTGTACCCACCTACCTGTCTATGACAAGGGAGTCTGTCATCCATCATATTATATTACACTCCTGTCTGATCATCTGCAAAACAGAGTTTTACATCTTTTTTATATTTTAATAATGTTGATCTCTGTCTCTGATATGTAGCAGATTCTCCCTCTAATAATACATCTATCTGTCTGTTATTCTCAGAGTGGATTAAATATCCAACTATATATCTGGATATTTATATTTACTGCTGTATATAGATATTCAAGAATATTAACTCAATTATACACCAACCTTTTTTTTAGGTTTTTATCCAATTAATTGAAACAATAATCGACCAACTAATCAATTCTGAAAATAATCATTAGTCGCCGCCCTACAGAGGACCCATTTACTAGTTACCTTGAGGGAGGAACTGTAAGATCCTCAGAGACAAAGCTGCCTGATGTGGGCGGAGTCCTGGTTTAGGGGAACCAATCTGCTCATGTCTAGTAATAATCTTTTTATTTCTATTTTAGTAGATGGACGGGAGATGAGGAAAACCTCAGAGGATTGTCTCACTTTGTCTCCAGACTGTAAAGTAGAAGATGAGGACATCACACAGTATAGTCCAGGAGAAAACCCGACTACCTCAAATGTCCATCCGGCACCACACAGTGTAGATGGACCATCGTATTCCTCTTATCCTGAGGAACCTCAGACTGTGAGGGACGGTGCCGTCCTTCCAACAGAGAAGAGCTTTTCCTGTACTGAGTGTGGGAAGTGTTTCCATTCTAAATCCAAACTTAATGTGCATATAAGATCTCACACGGGGGAGAAGCCGTATTCCTGTCCTGAGTGCAGGAAATGTTTTTCACAGAAGTCCCATCTTTCCAAACATCAGAGATCTCACACAGGGGAGAAGCCGTATTCCTGTCCTGAGTGCAGGAAATGTTTTTCAGATAAGTCCTATCTTTACACACATCAGAGATCTCACACGGGGGAGAAGCCGTATTCCTGTCCTGAGTGTGGGAAATGTTTTAAAGAGAAGTCCCATCTTTCCAGACATCAGAGATCTCACACGGGGGAGAAGCCGTATTCCTGTCCTGAGTGTGGGAAATGTTTTTCAGGGAAGTCCGATCTTAACAAACATCAGAGATCTCACACGGGGGAGAAGCCATATTCCTGTCCTGAGTGCTGGAAATGTTTTTCAGATAAGTCCTATCTTTACACACATCAGAGATCTCACACGGGGGAGAAGCCGTATTCCTGTCCTGAATGTGGAAAATGTTTTAAAGAGAAGTCCCATCTTTCCAGACATCAGAGATCTCACACGGGGGAGAAGCCATATTCCTGTCCTGAGTGTGGGAAATGTTTTTTAGTGAAGTCCGATCTTAACAAACATCAGAGATCTCACACGGGGGAGAAGCCATATTCCTGTCCTGAGTGCGGGAAATGTTTTTCAAGGAAATTCGATCTTTCCACACATCAGAGATCTCACACGGGGGAGAAGCCGTATTCTTGTCCTGAGTGCGGGAAATGTTTTTCAGTGAAGTCTAAACTTAACAAACATCAGAGATCTCACACGGGGGGAGAATCCGTATTCCTGTCCTGAGTGCGGGAAATGTTTTTCAGTGAAGTCCAATCTTTACACACATCAAAGATATCACACGGGGGAGAAGGCGTATTCCTGTCCTGAGTGCGGGAAATGTTTTTCACTGAAGTCCTATCTTTACACACATCAGAGATCTCACACAGGAGAGAAGCCGTATTTCTGTCCTGAGTGCGGGAAATGTTTTTCAGTGAAGTCGCATCTTGACACACATCAGAGATCTCACACGGGGGAGAAGCGATATTCCTGTCCTGAGTGTGGGAAATGTTTTTCACAGACATCCCATCTTTACAGACATCAGAGATCTCACATGGGGAGAAGCCACATTTCTGTCCTGAGTGAGGGAAGTGTTCCTCAGTGAAGTCCTGTCTTCCTGTACATCAGGGATCCCACATAACCCTCGAGGTGTATTAGTGCCTTGAGTGCGGGAAATGTCTTCTATATGAATGTTGCTGGACATCACAGCTCTCATGTGGGGAAGAAGCACACCCTGATATACACCTCAGATATACTCCATGGCTGATCTTCATCATGTAAGAAACAGTTCATAAGGAGATCAGAGATCACCAAAGACATGGATGAAGTGTTGTACCGTGTTGGCCATTGATAGCAGTAAAAAATAAAAATGGAGTCATTACCTTTCATTGGCTGAGTACATTGTGTGGTGTAAGATTTTACAAACACTTAGAGGTCTATTTAAAAAAAATAGTTGAATGGTTATGACCGGCATTCACCCAGCAATGATGAATATTGCCCATATCTTATTTCATACACTGATTTCCTTGACTCCATCTAATGACCATAATGCGGTGTTGCATTAATTGAGGTATTTCAGGCAAAATTCCTTATTATGGCCACTAGATGGAGCTGATGATCATAGGAAATCACTGTGTTAATTACAGCCAGAAATTGTAACTGGATGAATGATTGTCACATTAGTCCAATACATTTTTTTTGAATATTTTCCTTCATCAGACATGTCTTCATACTAATACCTGAGATCATACTCATACACTTATCAGTACAGTACACACTGAAGGATATAACTTAAATAAGCCATCACTGTTAGACTAACCATTTATTTAAAATGAGAACTACTATGGGGGTCATCTACTATAGCGCCGCTGCACTAATTAGCGCTAAAACGGTATTCACTATAGCGCTGGTGAGAAAATACTCCCAAAATCGAATTTACTATAGTTCCCTGAAACTAAATAGCGCTCAAATCCTTATTCTGCAAAAACCTGGAGTAGTGCACATGGAAATAATGTTTAGAGCATGATATAATTACCTAAATGGTACTGAAATATGCAGTATATTATTTAAAGATAATCTGCTTTTAAACTGTGTGAAAAAGTGATTTCTACACTGAAATATCTTTAAAAGTCTGAAAAGAGATAAATTCCCCGTCTCTGTACAACAAGGTGCCAACACAACTGAGCATGCTCAGACCTGCAAATAGCTCTCATTTTAGCTCCAGTGTCTTTTTTTACCAGGCGCTATAGTAAATACCAAAATTAGTGCTTGGCTAAAATGCGTTTTTGATGTTGAAATGAAATGTATCTTTCTCTGAAATAAATGTTCCTTGCAACAATGTTGCTGCTTCTATTTTCTTTTTTTCTCATCTATTTTGTTTTTAAGAATACTAGAATGTGGAATGTTTTTATGTTTTGGTAAAATATATTTTTCTCTGTCACTTTCACTTGTTACTCTCCATCTCACAACAATCTTTACCCCAAACTCACACAGGAGTCTTTATAATCCACAAACAATACCATTGCTGATGCAAATTTAAAATGAGTCACAATTTTTTGTGTGTTTTATTATTTCCAAATAATCATAATCTGAGCCCAAAAAATGTGATATGTGTACCAACATCAGAAATCAAAATGTATTTCCCAAAAATTTGAGGCTAATATCACTATTCTATACTCACCCACAAAGAACCACCAAATATCACAGAATAAATCAAGAAGAATAACTCTTGTGTAATGTAATTCCATCACCTGTCCAAAGAAGTACAGTATTTATGTGTATTTATTTAGGAGGTTCTCACATGTGGCAGATCTGTGGCTTAGAGGTTAGAACTTCTGCTTAGCATCCTTGAGCATCTGGGTTCAAATCCCAAACATGTCGCTTCATGTAGAGAAGTTGTCTCATCTCTCAGGTCCTAAAACTGTCTAAATGTAGTATTTATGTGTAGGAGGGTTCCACCACCATTGGCAGATACACTATCTAGCTAAAAGTATTGGGTATTGGGACACCTGCCTTTACACACACATGACCTTTAATAGCAGCCCGGTCTTAGTCCGTAGGGTTAAAAATTGATTTGGCCCACCCTTTGCTGCTAAAACAGCTTCTGGGAAGCCCATCCACAAGGTTTAGTGGGTCTTTGGCAATGTTTGACCATTCTTCCAGAAGTGCATTTGTGAGGTCAGGCACTGATGTTGGATGAGAAGGCCTGACTCACAGTCTCTACTCTAATTCAGCCAAAAGGTGTTCTATCGGGTTGAGGTCAGGACTCTGTGCAGACCAGTCAAGTTCCGCCACCCCAAACTCGCTCATCCATGTCTTTATGGACCTTGCTTTGTGCACTGGTGTGCAGTCATGTTGGAACAGGAAGAGGCCATCCCCAAACTGTTCCCACAAAGTTGGGAGCATGAAATTGTCCAAAATGTCTTGGTATGATGATACCTTAAGAGTTCCCTTCACTGGAACTAAGGGGCAAGGCCCAACCCTTGAAAAACAACCCCACACTATAATCCCCCCTCCACCAAATGAATTGGACCAGTGCACAAAGCAAGGTCCATAAAGACATGGATGAGTGAGTTTGGGGTGGAGGAACTTGACTGGCCTGGACAGAGTCCTGACCTCAACACAACAGAACACCTTGGGGATGAATTAAAGTGGAGACTATAAGCCAGGCCTTCTCGTCCAACATCAGTGCCTGACCTCACAAATGCACTTGGAAGAATGGTCAAACATTCCCATAGACACACTCCTAAACCTTGTGGACGGCCTTCCCAGAAGAGTTGAAGCTGTTGTAGCTGCAAAGGGTGGGCCAACTCAATATTGAACCCTACGGATTAAGACTGGGATGCCATTACAGTTCATGTGCGTTTAAAGGCAGATGTCCCAATACTTAGGCCAATATATTGTATATTGCTTGTGACACTGAGCATGGCTATGGACTTAGGGCTGGTTCACACCACAGAGATGCAGAGAACATGTGTGAGGCTGCCTGCTGGCTAAGTGAGTAGCAACTCTGTCTCGCAGCACTGGAGTTATTGGTTCAATTCCCCAACATGCTAATCCTTGTGTTGAAGTTTATATGATCTCCCTGTGTGGGTTTCTCACCACAATCCAAAGACATGCTGGCATTTTATTTGTCTCCTGTCAAAATAGTCTTTAATGCAAGAAAGTTCATTTTGGACTTTAGATTGGAAGTTCATTGCAGCCAGGGACTGATGTTAATGTTGGTTATTTACGAAAGGCAAATCCATTTTGCACTACAAGTGCAAAGTGCACTTGAAATTGCACTGAAAGTGCACTTGGAATTGAGTCACTGTAGATCTGAGGGGAAGATCTGAAATGAGGGGAAGCGCTGCTGATTTTATCATCCAATCATGTACAAGCTAAAATGCTGTTTTTTATTTTCCTTGCATGTCCCCCTCGGATCTACAGCGACTGCACTTTCAAGTGCCCTTTGCACTTGTAGTGCAAAGTGGATTTGCAAATAACCGCCAATGTTTGTTAGCATTAATCATGCCCAGGGACTTGGACATTTAAAATTTTAGTTTTCACTGTCCAGGTACATATGCTTAAAAAACGGTTGCTTTGTTTATGTGCATACAAATAGACTTCGATCTTTGGCCTGTAGTTTTTAGATTTAATGCACATAGCCAAGAACTAACACAGTTGCAAATACTATTATGTGTTCCTGCCCATCAGGTGCAATCAATTTAGACATACATGAAGAGACAGATTGAAAGATACTGGTGGGCGTGTACTTCTATTGGGCGTGTACTTCTATTGGGCATGTGTCAGTGTGCTAACAATACAACCTCTCTTATATAAAGGGCTGCAGTAGGGGGGTTAGTTTGGCCTGAGAAGGTCAGTTTTTTTGCTGTGATTTGTGGGGGAGAAGGAATGATATTGTGCATATTGATAAATGCCCAACTAGGGTTGTTTGCTGAAATTCTTGTGCATTTTTTCCATCAAAAGTGGGTTTATGTTGCCATGCTGTCAATGTTGTGTGTGTATTGTTCCTGTCTGACCGTGCAAAAATAGTTTGGAAGCATCTGCTGACCTTCTACTCTTTGATTTCATTGCTTAATGTGTACACAGAAATGCAGCTTCCAGCAGAACATGGTTACCAATGTATGTATGTGGATTTGTGAGGTGGTGGTGGGTGTTATATTTTGAATAAGTGCCTTTTTTAATACTATGTTGGAATGCTTTGTAAGAATGACGTAAGTATGTTTCTATAATCTTGCAGATAAAAATGATGTGTTGGCCATTATACACTGAAAGTAAAGCTGTGTCCACTCTAATGCCGCGTACACACGAGCGGAAATTCCGCCAGCAAGTCCGATGTGAGCTTTTGGTCGGAAATTCCGACCGTGTGTATGCTCCATTGGGCTTTTGCTGGCAGAATTTCTGCCAGCAAAAGATTGAGAGCAGGTTCTCTATTTTTCCGACGGAAAAAGTTCCTATCCTATCGGAAATTCCGTTCGTCTGTATGCAATTCCGACGTGCAAAAAACCACACATGCTCGGAAACAATTCGACGCATGCTCGGAAGCATTGAACTTAATTTTCTCGGCTCTTTGTAGTGTTGTACATCACCGCATTCTTGATGTTCGAAAGTTCAGAGAACTTTTGCGTGACCGTGTGTATGCAAGCCAAGCTTGAGCGGACTCCAGTCGGAAAAAATATTCAAGATTTTTCCGACAGAAATTCCGCTCGTGTGTACGGGGCGTAAGGTTTAGACAAATTTTAGATTGTAAGCTCCTTAACCACTTAAGCCCTGGACCATTTGGCTGGCCAAAGACCAGAGCACTTTTTGCGATTCGGCACTTTTTTTCCCCACAAATAGAGCTTTCTTTTGGTGGTATTTGATCACCTTTGCGTTTTTTATTTTTTGCGCTATAAACAAAAATAGAGTGACAGTTTTGAAAAAAAACGCAATATTTTTTACTATAATAAATATCCCCAAAAAATGTATAAAAAAACTTTTTTTTCTCAGTTTAGGCCGATACCTATTCTTCTACATATTTTTGGTAAAAAAAATCACAATAAGCATTTATTGATTTTTTTTGCGCAAAAGTTATAGCGTCTACAAAATATGGGTTAGTTTTATGGCATTTTTATTAATAATTTTTTTTCTACTAGTAATGGCGGCGATCTGCAATTTTTATCATGACCGACATTAGGGCGGGCACATCGGACAATTTTGACACATTTTTGGGACCATTGTCATTTTTACAGCGAACAGTACTATAAAATTGCACTGATTACTGTAAAAATGACACTGGCAGTGAAGGGGTTAACCACTACCTGGCTAGGAAGGGGTTAAGTGTGTCCTAGAGAAGGATTCTAACTGGGGGGGCGTGGCTACGAGTGACACGTCACTGATCATAGCTCCCGATCACAGGGAGCTATGATCAGTGACAGTGTCACTAGGCAGAACGGAGAGATGCTTGTTTATATTAGCTTCATGAGACGATTGCGGGTATCCCTGCGGCGATCGAGTCCGTGGGACCCGCGGTCCTACTGATGGATCTCGCGGCAGGGTCACGCACGCGACCACACGGCGGCAAATTCAAAGGGACGTACAGGTACACCCATTTGCCCAGCTGTGCCATTCTGCCGACGTAAATGTACATGCGGCGGTCAGCAAGTGGTTAAAATACAATTGCTAACTATTTTGGTAAATATAGCACCGTATATCCTGTAGAATTTTTTTTTTTTTAAGCTAGTAAATGAATGTACATAATTTTGTTTCTGCTGGCAAATTAAAAGTACATTATTGAGCTTGTTTGTTGTGGTGGTTTTTATATATTTTTTCTCTTTTCTTTCTTTTTATTAGTTTTGGGGCAATATCTTTTTATACCTTATTTCTATATGTATTTGTGCACCAAAAAAACTAGTCTCTTCGCCCTGGTTCACATTGATGCTACTTTGAAATCGGGCTACTTCACTTGAAGTAGCCCGATTTCAAAGTAGCAAGGTCAATGCGATTTCAGGTGCTACTTGATGGACATCTGTGTGGCTTCATACACAGATTTCTATTGAAGTCACACCTGAAATCAGCAAAAGTAGTGCAGGAACTACTTTTGCAAATCGGTGCGGTGCTGCAAAATTGGTGTCGCATCGATTGGAACAGTGCCATTGCCGCCAATAGGCTGCAACTTGTCATGTGATTTGATCTCTCAAATCACATGACAAATCTCTCCAATGTAAACCTAGGCTTCAGCACACCTGTAAGTAAGTGATAAAGGTGGGATCTTTATATTTAACAGCTGTGGAGAATTGCAGGTAATGAATTCAGCTGGTGGGTAGGCAGTGTTGTATGTGTCAGCTCTGGTTCACATTGGTGCGATTTGACATGTCAAATTGGTGGCAATTGCACCGTTCTAATTGGTGCGACTTTGGGGTGCAATTTGTATTGATATCAGTGCAGAAACCTGCACTGATGTCTCTGATATTCCCCCCGCAGTCGAGACTGACATGTAGGAATGAAATCGTGTGAGTTCAGCTGAACGCTTTCCTCCTGCTGTCAGTGTGAACCAGGGCGCAAACTGGGCCTTTGTCTTTGTAATTCACCTGCTGCTATCCCAGGAACACCATTTCTTATCGAACGCCCTTAAGTCTACCTTCAAATATCATTATATGTAGAAATACAGATTTGCATATTTGCAAATAAACGAAATAAAAAAATACTAATCGTGGTTGTGATCAAATATTCGCAGCTGCTATCAAAAAAGTGTGATTTCCCCTTCTGACCCGGAAATGAGTCATTGTAATCACTCGGAAGTTCCTGTACTGGTCAGGATCTCCATCTAGGTGGACATGGCAAGGTCTCTTTAGAAAAGAGGAGGTGCTGCTGATTGGCCGGGTAAGTGTAGGATATGTACTTACTCAATGTGGGGTGGGTAGTGTTAATTGATTTGTTTGGCATCACCACACATTTGCTTCCGTCCCATGTGCACACATCACTTCCTGCATTTGTTCTGCTGATGTAAATCAGTAAGGACTATGCAAATGTAAATGAGAGCTCCTTTTATTAAAAGATATATGACTTGTTTCACAGCTGGGCGAATTTTCCAGCAAATCTGGACCTCGGAGTTGCATGACAAGTTGTACCCCATGATTCTCAATGATAACCATTCATATCTGTCCAACTTCAAAGTAGTCCCTGTACTTCTTTGGTGTGACTTTCATGTGACTTGAGGTATATCGGGTACAATATTACACAGGCATTCCCAGAAGTTGGGGCCAAGTTGCAGCGGCAAAGTGGCAGCAAAATAGTGTGACTTTCAGGTCGCAGCAGTGTGAATGAGATTCAAGGATAACACCTTTGAATTTGGCTCTATTGTCACTTGTGCATCCTGAAAGTGGGGCAAATTCGTCCCTGCACTACCTTGGTTTGACTTTGATGCGATTTGAGGTCCATACACCACAAGATTACACAGACATTGCTTCAAGTCATGGCAAAGCTCTGCAATTTTAAGGTCGCACAAGTGCAAATGGGGCCTTATTCAAAAGTGTTATCAATTAATCGCATTAGGTTACTTTCACACTTGGATGACTTTTCATGCACCTTTGGACCTCAGAGTCACATGAAAAGTTGTCCCCATGATTTCCATTCATATCTATGCAACTTCACCCATCTTGACATGTCAAATTGCAGGCCAAATCGGCACCTATTGACGGCAATGGAACTGTTGGTTGGTGTGATGCCACAAAGATTCCCAAAAGTAGTTCCTGCACTACTTTGGGCGACTTCAGGGGGCGATTTCTTACCTCCCAACTTTTTGAGATGGGTATAAGGGACACCTATTAGCAAAAGTATGTAGGCATAGGACACACCTCCTAAAACACCTTCTTAAAGGAGAATTATTCAAACAAAAAAAAATATTAGTTAAACCTCTAAGTGCTTTTTTTTTACCAATAATATTCCTTTAGATTGGCTTTGGAAATTTACAAAAAAAGCAATTTAGAAATTAGATGAAAGGTTTAGCGCTGGGAAACCCTTTTTGAAAGATAAAAAGTGCATTTTATATACAACTATACAGATCAGAACAAAATGAGGGACAAACGAGGAGGAAAGAGGGACAGAGGGACATTGTTCCAAATCAGGGACAGTTGGAACCTATGTGATTTCACTAGACATCTGTGCAGGAAAGTGCACTGATGTCTCTGAAATCACTCACAAGTCGGGCAGAGGCCCCTTTCACACTTGTGAGACTTTGGACAAGTCATACCCCATTATTTTCAATGTATACCATTCATATCTGTGCGACTTCCAGTCACTCCGACTTCTAAGTAGTCCCTGTACTACTTTGCTATGACTTTCATGTGAGTTGAGGTCCATAGACCTCAAGTTTACACAGGCATTCCCTGGAATTGAGGCAAAATTGCCGACGCAAAATTGTGGGAAACTTGCGCGCCTCTCCCCGCAGCTCCTGCGTCCATAGACCTCATGATTACACAGATTGCATTGCTTAAAGTCGCATCAAAATCACGCAACTTTCAGGTTGCACAAGTGTGAAAGGGGCCTAAGTCACTGTGCTGAGTACTATTATACCTAGAATATAAAGTAGTCCCACCATCAAACACTAGTAAACGTATGTTCTTAATATAATTGTGCTCAAATGGCTGAAAATCACACAGATGGTATCACCTACTGAAAGCTTGCATTAGACTCAGCAGCATATGCTGAAAAGAGGCGAACGCCTATTAGCCAATGACACATCAGCATGAGCATGGTTGTTACTATAATATTAATGCCTGAAATGCAAAACATTATTGTATAGAATCAAACATTAGTAAATGTATTTTCTCTATAGGTATGTGCTCAGCTCTGTAGCATAGCAGTATGCCTTGCTACCCTAACAGGTTCAAGCCATGAGTTCAAATCCCACTGACAGCATCACCTCCTGAAAGCGTGCATTGTACTCAGCAGAATAATTAGTCAATGCACATCAGTTTGGTTTATTCCATATTTTAACTCTTCAAATGCATGAAATAGTATGTACTTATTCAATAATATTATGGTGTGGAATTCCAAAAATCAAGGAAAAAAACATTGTAGGGTCCCCCCAGTACATAACAGGCCCTTTAGTCTGGTATGGACTGTAAGGGGAACCCCACACCAAAATGTAAAATAAAATTGATGTGGGCCCCCCAAAATCCAAACCATACCCTTATCCGAGCATGCAGCCTGGAGGTCAGGATAGGGGACGACGACGAACGAGCACCCTCCCCTTCTGGACCGTACCAGGCCACATGCCCCAAACAAGGGCCTCTTCCCGACAACCCTGGTCGGTGGTTGTCGGTCTGTGAGCAGGGGGTTTATAAGAATTTAACAAGGGGGCTCCCAGATCCTGCACCCCTATGTGAATAGGTAGGGATACATCGTACCCCTACCTGTTCACCAAAAAAATCAATATCCGGTTTTTGACAAGTCCTTTATTGTAGAATAGCTCTGAGCTGTCTTCTTCCCTGAGCCATCTTCTCCAGACGCTGTCTCTCCCTCCTCCATCTTCTCCCCGAGCTATATTCTCCCAGAGCCGTGTCTGCTGCCGCCGCCGTTTTCTCCATCTGCTGTGTTCTTCCGCACCGCCGGTTACCCGCTAATTAAAAAAAGCTGCTCTTTTTCTGTGGCGGTCTTCCTCCGCTGTGTTGTCACCCACTGTGTGGCGTCTCTTACATAGCCATGGAGCGGACTCTCTAGGTGACATTATCAGATGGCCACAGAAGACCGCCACAGAAGAAGAGCGGCTTTTTTTAAAATTAGCGGGTAGCCGGCTACGCGGAAGAACACATCAGCGGGAAAAGACAGCGGCGGTAGGAGAGACAGCTCGGGGAGAAGAAACATCAAACACTAGTAAATGTATTTTCTATGTATGATTGTGCTACACCCAATAGGCTAGTGGTCAGCACTTCTACCTTGAACAACTCAGGCTTTGAAGTACACATGGGTTCAAATCCCACAGAGAGATACTAAAAGATGGAATTGGTGAAAAAAAGGCAAATGCCAACTAGCCAAAGCAGCATATGCTGAAAGTAGGTGAATGCCAATTAGCCAATGCACTTGGCTGATTCTATTATATTAACTCTTCAAACACATGAAATTGTATGTAAGTATTCAATAATATTATGGTGTGAAATTCCAAACACCACACACTAGCTAGCGGGCAGTTTACATTTCTTTGTTTGTTTATTTTAATTCACTTGTGTACTGTAAAAATAAACACAGCTGGTGGATGGTAGGTTGGCTGGTATTTGAACTTGTACCGTGAGTGCTGTGGAGACATCTGAGCAGACCACTAAGCCATTGTGCTAAGTACGAGATCCGCATAATAGTGTAGTATGATTAAAGAATGAACATAAATAATTACCGGTTTATAGTCACCTAAATTAAAAAATAAAAAACAACATACAACAAATAGGTAACCAAAATGTTTAATACATGTAACTTTACAGAATAGCAAACATTACTATGTAATAAGCATTCATAACTGCATTCGTTAGCAAAAGAAGGAAAAAACTAGGAATACTAATTGCAATATACATCAATAGATGCACACGAGGTAGAGCACATCTCACATAAAAATGTTTCTTTCACATACATGGATCATGGTTACAGTGCAGTGCTATATAATAACTTAATAGAAATTGGCATTTGCATATACACGGAATCGCTAATTAGCGCTGATTTTGAATTTACTAACGTTTGTGCGCCGCTAATAGCGCTCTTTTTCATTCGCACATTCGCTTGTTAAAATTTTAATTGGCTAAAATGGGTGCTATTATGTGCAATAGTGCCCAATACTTCCTGGCGCTATATTAAAAGACCCCAGTGTGTCTCACAATTTGAACACTATTTACATGGCTCCGATCGTGTGCACATTCACACTGCTACCAATGACGCGAGCCATACTCTACCATGGCTCAGTGGGCCATTATGCTATGGTTCCCATGTACGCAGATCTGCTTACTTAAGAATGGCCAGTCCCTTGGTGAGGCATAAACAAACATCCTTAAAAGAGCAAACAGATCTGCGTGTCCATGGGAAGTTTTCCGCAGCCAATGGTCTTCCACCAATGTCTGTATGTGCGAATACCCTCACATGTGCGTATTACAGCAAACTGACACTGGGGGACATCTGACAACATACATTAATAAAAATTTCCACAACAACGCCAAAAGGTCAGGGTCACAAGCAGGCAGGGATAGTCAAGAACAAGCCAAGATCGGTAACAGAGACAGACATAGAGCACACGGCAAGCATGAAACAGGAAACCAAACACACAATATTGCTCAGCAAGGCAGGCTTGGAGAACACAGTGTTAAATAGTGGTTCCTGTTGAGGTTGGGTGGAGCCACACTGAGGGAAGATTACTTAACCATGCAGGTGAGAGAGTGCAAGCCCTAAGGCTGAAACACAGACCAGGTAAGAGACAGACAGGGCAAGAAAGTATTACTGCAGAGTCATGACAGTGGGGCTGAGAGAGAGGGGGCTGAGAGAGGGGAGTTGAGGGAGGGCTGAGAGAGAAAGGGGGGGCTGAGAGAGGAGGGTGCTGATAAAGTGGGACTGAGAGAGGAAGGGCTAACTGAGAGGGGGTTGGGGGGGTTTGCTGAGATAGGGGAGGGCTGAGAGAGAGGGGGCTGCTGAGAGAGGGGAGGGTTGAGAGTGGGGGCTGCTGAGAGAGGGGGAGATGAAAGAGACCCCTAGCCCTGCCCCTTTCTGCAGTCCCACCTTTGACCCATTGTACTAGAATCTGTCTGCAGATCTGCAGCCTGCAGGCCAGTGTGTGTATGATGATGATGTGATGGTACGGTACCTTCCACTCCATGCCAGTCTGTCTTCTTGTGAAGATCTGCTTTGATCCTTTCAGCCAGGTAGATACTCCCAGATGTCCTCTGTGCCCTAAGTCAGCCTGTCCTTAGAGGACAGTCCTCGCTCCGGGCCTCACGTGATGTTAGGGAGTGGAGGAAGTTGGAGCAATTCATGCTGCTCTGGAAGCACGAGGTATGTGCCTGCCCAGCTGCTTCTCTCCTCTCCTCTTTGGGAGGCGGGGTCTAGAAGGAGAAGGCGGTGCCATTGAAACTCTTCCTCCGAGTCCTGGGCTCTCTCAGGTCCGCCCACCTATCTGCCCTCAGATCGCAGATTACTGCCGTGTGTGGCGATGGATACCCAGCCAGCAGCCACCTGCACCCCAAGGGTGATGTGGATTGCTGCCGTAGTGCCACTAGCACATGCCTATTTGCCCCCGCTAATCGGCCATCACACTGGGGACAGTACAACAGCGCCCCTTTACATTTTGCACCCGGCCCCAGGGCGATGCGCCGCCTGCCTCCCCCATGCTATGCCACTGGTCACATAGCCACCAGGGAGGGATAGAGGATGAGGCACAGCCGCACAGGCACTCACATGCACCAGGTGCCCTCTCTCCTCCCAATGAAGAGTAGGTAAGCCAGCGGTTGTGGCTGCGCCCTAGGCGACTGCCTAGTTTTGCCTAGCGGTAGCGTCAGCCCTGGGTGCACTTCGCGCACCCGCCCAGAATCAGCCCTGCAGCCGGGATATTGCACGGCACTTGCGGGTGTCAGGGAGCCACAGCCGAAATGTGGGAGAGTTGGGATATCTATTGGATCTCACCAGTCAGGAGCCTTTCCTGTCATCCTACATGATCCCTTCTGAGGATTGTTCTATCCTTCCAAACAAATGTATGAAATCACAGATGCATAGCTCCCAACTGTTCCTGATTTTGAGGGACTGTCCCTGATTTGGAACAATGTCCCTCTGTCCCTCTTTCCTCCTCATTTGTCCCTCATTTTGGTCTGATCTATATAGTTGTATATAAAATGCACTTTTTATCTTTCAAAAATTGTTTCCCAATGCTAAACCTTTCATCCAATTTCTAAATTGCTGCATAAATTTTAAAAGCCAGTGCAAAGGAATAGTAATGGCAAAAAAGCACTTGTGGGTTTAAAAAATTATTTTTTTGTATGATTCTACTTTAAGGGAGCATGGCAGGGGGTGTGTCCAGTGCCTACATATTTTTGCTAATAGGTGTCCCGCATTCCCATCTCAAAAAGTTGGGATGTATGTCGACGAGACCTCCTTCTATGTGATCTAGAAGATCTTGAATCACAATGCCTTTATGGCTGAGGTGGATGACTCAGTCTATATATTGTTTTCCAGCTTTTTTTACATTTAATTATTTTATTTATATAAGCATATACGAGGAAGTGTTCTTACTTGGAGAGATCTCCACCACCATTCCTACATCCTTGCAATTTATATTTAACATGTTCATTATGAGTGGACTGATATATATATATATATATATATATATATATATATATATATATATATATATATTTATGCTTTTTGATATATTTTTGCATTTTCTTCACCAAAAAGTTCAATTTCGGGAGTTATGTTTTTAACTTTGCCCTGTTATACAGGAATGGTTATTATGAGATGTTTCTTGGGGCTGCAGTTCCTCTGAACTCCACAAGATGGTGATCTTACTTCTACCCAGACAGGAAGTCTCTATGGAAGACAGGAAGTGGCGTCAGGTACACACAGGAAGTTCCGGGTGAGAGGTGAGTCGGGAGGAAGTAGAGAGAAGACATTGCTGGAAGTGGCAGAAGACGAGGTAATAAGATCTTATATTCTATTTACACCCAGTAACCCCCCGTCATGTCCGTCCTCTTCCTCCATAGTCACTGTGATGTCTTTTATCTCCAGCAGATGATGATACACACATATATAGTGTGGGAACCTAGATTAACCCCTTCAGGGTCAGAACATTTCCCCACTTATGGGGCCGGAACATTCTCTTCATTTTGGAGATAAATTCTAGTAATATGTTCCTCTAAACAAACATCACTGACAATAAATAGACAAGACAATGACCATCCTGACCATACATGGCCTACAAAGGACAATTATTACACTACACAGGCTGTTGGTCTCTGATGGTCCTCTCACCCCACCTGCACATACTTTTCTCACCTCCTTAAAGGAGAAGTCCAGCTTGAGATCACTTGGCTGGTCTCCTCCTATGGGTTACAGGAGTACAATTCGTTTTGCACTCTTGTGACCTGTTTTCAGCAGAGAGCGGGATGAAGTCCTCTCTCTGGTGACATCACTGGAATCAGTCCAGGCACCGCATCATCACCACAATGAAGTCTGGATCTTCCAGGTCCCTGGACTGATGGCCATCTCAGCCTCTCAGCGAACCACTGAGAGACTGAGACGGGCGCTCTCCACCCCTCCACATCTCCAGTGAGTGCGGGGGGCAGAGCTGTGAGAACCGAGCCATCGCAGATGTTAGATCGATCGGTTCTCAGTGAAGAGGTGCCGGGGGACCGATGCTGCATCCACCTAGGTAAGTATGAATCTGAAAGAAAAAAAATCATACTTCTCTTTTAAAGACCTTCTGCCAGCAAGTGAAGGAAGCCTTCACCTCACCATTTCACCATTCTAGAAATATGTTACAGGATACAAAATAGACCAAGAGAACAAACCCCTCCCCCCTGCTGTCCTCCTACCTGCACTGAAATATAAAACACACACCAGTAATGTGCACTACAAGGTCCAGCCCAACAGACAGCAGTCTATGGTAACAGCATGATGAGGACAAATGTTCATTTCAACATAAAAGGGTCCTGCAGCTTGTCAGATAAAGACCTCTTCATCTCTTATGGCTTTAACATACTCGCCATAACAGAAACCAGGCTTCAAAATTTTGACTCCGCTTCTCCTCCTGCTCTCTCCCATGGCTGTCTCCATTGGACTCACTCCCCCAGACCCAACAGACAGAAAGGAGGTGGAGTTGGCTTCCTTCTATCCCCACAAAGCTCCTTCCTGTCCCTTCCTCTCTAGGGGTGCGCATCTTCACTGGTCTCACGATTCGATTCGATTACGATTATCTGGTCAATGATCCGATTCGATTCCGCCATGCATCACGATTACCGACGAGCTCCCACTTCCGCTTGGGCCACCTAGGCGGCCCTTCCACCCTGCAATCTTCTGGGACACATCACAGTTCCCAAAAGATTGCCCGGCTATGCAGGACAGTGCAGTGAGACATCCGCACCCGGCTGTGAAGCTGCAAGCTGTCACAGCCGGATGCCCACAGTAGTACTGCCAGCGCTGTGGACAGGCGGGGGAGAGAATGGAGGGTTTGGGTGGCCACATCGCTGGATTGTGGGACAGGTGAATGTCATTTTATTAATAGTCAGAAGATGCACTTTTTTTGTAGCTGCTGACTTCTAATAAACAAAAAATTGACTGGAACTCTGCTTTGAATTAAAAATAACCTCACTCCCTTAAAAAGTGCACTAATCCGGTGTACTACAGGGTACAGAGATTCACACACACTGCTGCTTGGAGGTCAGAAGGGATTAGAATCCACAGATGACAAACAGCCCTGTGAAGTTCCCTGTACTGTCTCTGTGCTGACCAGTGGCAGCTGGTGCTCAAAATTTTTTTGGGGGGTGCAAATAAACTGAAAAATACTGAACCTCCCCATCAAATGCAGCCACTGTGCCCAGCAATCGCAGCCACTGTGCCCGTCAAACGCAGCCATCTGTGCCCGTCAAACGCAGCCATCTGTGCCCATCAAACGCAGTCACCTGTGCCCATCAAACGCAGTCACCTGTGCCCATCAAACCCAGTCACCTGTGCCCATCAAACGCAGTCACCTGTGCCCATCAAATGCAGTCACCTGTGCCCAAACTGAGCCACCTGTGCCCAAACGCAGCCACTTGTGCCCGCCAAACACAGCCACTTGTGCGTGCCCAAACTCAGCCACCTGTGCTGTCAAACTCAGCCACGTGTGCCCAAACTCAGCCACGTGTGCCCAAACGCAGCCACTTGTGCCATCAAACTCAGCCACGTGTGCCCAAACTCAGCCACTTGTGCCCGCCAAACTCAGCCACCTGTGCCCGTCAAACGCAGCCACCTGTGCCCGTCAAACGCAGCCACCTGTGCCCGTCAAACTCAGCCACTTGTGCCCGCCAAACTCAGCAACCTGTGCCCAAACGCAGCCACCTGTGCCCATTAAATGCAGCCATCAATAACCCCCCACAATGACTTTCTTTTAATAAATGTATTACAATGGATGCTGTGCCCCCGCTGTAGGTGCTTTTAAAAAACGATGTCACTTCATACCAAATTTCGCCGGTATACGATCATGTGACTCCCGGCTCGTCCCGCCCCTCTCCGCTCTCCTCTCTGCTCTCCTCTCACGTGTCTCCTGAGTCCTGACGTTAGCGGGGAATTCTCAGTCCCACCCGCTGACTATAGTTATCGTATCAGAAGAGAGGTGGGCGGGACTGAGAAATCGCCGCTGACGTCAGGACCCAGGAGACGGAAGAGGAGAGCGGAGAGGGGCGGGATGGGCCAGGAGTCACATGATCGTATACCGGCGAAATTCGGTATGAAGTGACATTGTTTTTTAAAAAGCACATACAGCGGGGGCACAGCATCCATTGTAATACATTTATTAAAATAAAGACATTTTAAAAATATGCTCGGAGCGCTTTCCCGGGAGGGGCGGGGCTACTAATAATGACGCTCATTGCGCAATCTCCATAAACAAGGATGATTTATTGAAAAGATAAAAACCACTCACATTTAGTAAGAAGGTATACAGCAGTGTGAAGCGTTCAGCGCTTCTAACCACAAAGATGGCCGCCGTGTCACCATCCCACCGCGTCCTGCATCACCAGTCTCTATAATCGCCCAACGTTTCGTCATCAACATGCGTCTTCAGGGGCCCCTTCTTACTAAATGTTACTAAAAGATAAATGTTTTTATCTTTTCAAAAAATCATCCTTGTTTTTGGAGATGAGGTGCATATGCCTACTGGAGTATACTTGGTTTAATATCCAGCTACCAAAAGGAGATCTAAAGCCTTCCATTTAGTTCAGAGGGGAATATGTTGGTGCTACTCCATTAGAAGATCGTTGGTTTATTCTATGAAGACTGCCTTTTTTCTACACACATGTATAACCCATACACTGATGGTAAGGGTCAGTTTGTTTAGGTGTTGGTGACGGTGTTTTCATCTCTCTTCTGTGTCACCTTTCAATATGGATCTTGCTGATTAGAGTATTATTTCTTCCTGACGGAGAGACCTTTTGTTTGACCATATTTATTTTGGTTCTTATTGGGACATTTTTACATTAATATTTTTAGCGCTGCACCATTCCTATTGATATCTCTTCAATTGTATCCAGCAATTTTTGTGTCAGCAGCTTCCATTATATGTTTTATTAAGCGCAACAGATTCTGTTTTATTTTATGATCTCTCCCCTGTCCTGGCCACCTCTGTCTACAACAGTTCACTCTCATCATCACTAGATGCACTTGCTCTTCTAACCACACGCAGAATCAGGCCCAACCGTTACAACCCTGGCAACCTGACAACACTAGAAGCCTCAAGAGACATTGCCGTGCTCTTGAACGACTGTGGCGTAAAACCAAATGCCTGAAGGACTTCACCCTATATAAATCTGCCCTTCTAAAATACAATTCCTGCCTCCATGCTACCAAACAAGCCTACTTTGTCTCTTATTAATACCTTGTCATCCAGTCCCTGTCGGCTCTTCTCAACCTTTAACTCTCTGCTCTGTCCACTACCCCCTCTACCCACTAACTCACTCACTGCCCAAGAGATTGCCAATCACTTCCAAGACAAGATTGATTCAATTTGTGAGGACACCTCCACTGTGCGTACGTCTTCCCCACCCAACATACCTTGCCTAACAGCACATTCAACACTCTCCTCTTTTGAACTGGCTACTACTGAAGAGGTTCCAAAACTTTTCTCAGATTCCCACCTAACCAATTGTCCCCTGGATCCTGTTCCCTCACAACTACTATGGTCACCCTCTTCTTCTATCCTATGCTCCCTCACCCACACCTTCAATCTCTCCCTCTCTAGTGGCACCTTCCCCTCCCCTCTAAAACATACGCAGATCACTCCCATACTTAAAAAGCCTTCACTGGACCCCACCAACCTAAACAACTTAAGACCCATCTCATTGCTCCCATTCACCTCTAAACTTCTAGAACGCTTAGTCTACAACCGTCCTAGCTCCTACCTCAGTGAAAATAACCTTCTTGACCCCTTACAGTCTGGCGTTTGCTCACAGCACTCCACAGAAACTGCTTTACTAAAACTCACTAACGATTTACTAACTGCTAAAACCATCGGCCAGTACTCCATACTCCTACTACCCGACCTCTCTGCGGCCTTCGATACTGTTGACCACCCGCTCCTTTCTCAATAAACTACATTCCCTTGGCCTCCAAGATTCTGCTCTATCCTGGTTCTCTGTCTACCTATCACAGAGCTCCTTCAGTTACCTACAGCTCTGTCTCCTCCTCTCCATTGCCCCTTTCTGTGGGGGTCCCCCATAGCTCTGTTCTTGGCCCCTCTTCTCCTTTCTATCTACAGCTCCTCCCTCGGTCACTTTATAACCGCCCACGACTTCCAATACCACCGGCGATGACACCCAAATCTATCTGTCTACTCCTCACCTCACTCCTTCAGTCTCCTCTCGCATTACTAACTGACGTATCAGCATGGATGTCACACCACTTCCTTAAACTAAATCTCTCTAAAACTGAGCTATTAATATTCCCCGCCGTGCCCCCCTCCATGACTTTTCCATCAAAATCAACAATGCAACCATCAGTCCCTCCCCTCACGCCAGGGTACTCGGTGTAATCCTAGACTCTGACTTGTCATTTCAGCCTCAAATCCAATCATTGTCAAAAGTTTGTAGAATTCACCTCCATAACATCCCTAAAGTTCACCCCTTTTTAACGAATGAAACCATCAACCATCAAGCTCCTCATTCACTCCCTTGTTATCTCTCGCCATGACTATTGTAACTCCCTTCTCATTGGCCTGCCTCTCCATAGGCTCCTCCCCTCTTCAGTCTATTATGAATGCTGCTGCCAGACTTATCCACCTTACCAGCCACTCAGCGTCTGCCACCCCTCTCCTCCAATCCCTACACTGGTCTCCATTCAGTGTCTGCCAACCCTCTTCTCCAATCCCTACACTGGTCTCCATTCAGTGTCTGCCAACCCTCTTCTCCAATCCCTACACTGGCTCCCAATCAGTGTCCACCAACACTCTCCTCCAATCCCTACACTGGCACCCATTCAGTGTCTGCCAACCCTCTCCTCCAATCCCTACACTGGCTCCCATTCAGTGTCTGCCAACCCTCTCCTCCAATCCCTACACTGGCTCCCATTCAGTATCTGCCAATCCTCTCCTCCAATCCCTACACTGGGCTCCATTCAGTGTCTACCATCCCTCTCCTCCAATCCCTACACTGGTCTCCATTCAGTGTCTGCCAACCCTCTCTTCCAATCCCTACACTGGGCTCCATTCAGTGTCTACCAACCCTCTCCTCCAATCCCTACACTGGTCTCCATTCAGTGTCTGCCAACCCTCTTCTCCAATCCCTACACTGGTCTCCATTCAGTGTCTGCCAACCCTCTCCTCCAATCCCTACACTGGTCTCCATTTAGGGTCTGCCAATCCTCTCCTCCAATCCCTACACTGGTCTCCATTCAGTGTCTGCCAATCCTCTCCTCCAATCCCTACACTGGTCTCCATTCAGTGTCTGCCAACCCTCTCCTCCAATCCCTACACTGGTCTCCATTCAGTGTCTGCCAATCCTCTCCTCCAATCCCTACACTGGTCTCCATTCAGTGTCTGCCAGCCCTCTCCTCCAATCCCTACACTGGCTCCCATTCAGTGTCTGCCAACCCTCTCCTCCAATCCCTACACTGGCTCCCATTCAGTGTCTGCCAACCCTCTCCTCCAATCCCTACACTGGCTCCCAATCGCCCAGCGAGTTAAATTCAAATTACTAACTACATTACATTACAAACTACATCAACCATCAAGCTCCTCATTCACTCCCTTGTTATCTCTCGCCATGACTATTGTAACTCCCTTCTCATTGGCCTGCCTCTCCATAGGCTCCTCCCCTCTTCAGTCTATTATGAAAGCTGCTGCCAGACTTATCCACCTTACCAGCCGCTCAGCGTCTGCCACCCCTCTCCTCCAATCCCTACACTGGTCTCCAGTCAGTGTCTGCCAACCCTCTTCTCCAATCCCTACACTGGTCTCCCATTCAGTGTCTGCCAACCCTCTCCTCCAATCCCTACACTGGCTCCCATTCAGTGTCTGCCAACCCTCTCCTCCAATCCCTACACTGGCTCCCAATCGCCCAGCGAGTTAAATTCAAATTACTAACCACAACATACAAAGCCATTCACAACTCTGCCCCAAGCTACATCACCAATCTTGTCTCCAAATATCACCCAAACCATCCTCTCTGCTCCTCCCAAGACCTCCTACTCTCAAGCTCTCGTCTCCTCCTTTCATGCTCGTCTCCAGGTTTTCTGCAGAGCCTCTCCCATCCTCTGGAACTCGCTACCGCCACCTGTCCGACTATCCCCTACTCTTGCTACCTTCAGGCGATCCCTGAAAACTCATCTCTTCAGGGAAGCCTATGACGCCTCTAACAAATCTTTTACCACTTCCATCAGCTCATTCCCCACAGTTACAGCCTTTTGTACCACATGCCCCACCCTATTAGATTGTAAGCTCTTTTGAGCAGGGCCCTCCTAATCCTCTTGTATTTTATTGTATTATAACTGTATTGTCTCCTTTTATATTGTAAAGTGCTGCGTAAACTGGTCGCCCTATATAAATCCTGTATAATAATAATAATATGTTGTTTTCATTATTTTCTATGGCCATTCCATATTATTCCATTATTCTCTATGAGCATTCCATCTCCCTGTTAAAGTCTATGGGCATTCCTTTCTGTCATTCCTTTTAGTATGTCCCAGCAAAATCCATTCCCACCATTAAAGGCTCTGGAGAAAATTGTCTGCTATTTACACTCCATTCCTCCGCACGTCACCTGATCACATGAGAGCTTACTTTCACAGATTCCTGACAGATTTCTGTATGGTAAAGGTCAAAGTTCACTCTTCAGTTTAGGAGAGGTAGGACACACCCAGGAACAATGCACAGGAGCCTCATATAGAGGACCCCTCAAATTTCCACATCCAAATGTCCCTCCATCCAGTCTATATGTCCTATGACATCACACTGACCTCACAGCCCCTCCTCCCAATGTCCATCCATCCAGAGTCTATATGTCCTATGACATCACACTGACCTCACAGCTCCCCCTCCCAATGTTCCTTCATCCAGAATCTATATGTCCTATGACATCACACTGACCTCACAGCTCCTCCCCCCAATGTCCCTTCATCCAGAGTCTATATGTCCTATGACATCACACTGACCCCACAGCTCCTCCTCCCAATGTCCCTCCATCCAGCTCTTTTTTTTATTTTTCTCTGATACTCTTGGATGTGGGCGGACTCTTAGCATCCTCACTTACAAAGTAGGACTGTTGGTCCTGCATTGTATGTAATGTCAGAATGCCTGCAACAAGCATTTAACCTACATAGTGTGGGGGTCCCGTGTGGGTAAATTATACCTCAGTGGTGAGGAGGATTCTGGGAAATTTTTTTTGATTTGACTATTGGTTTTCAGATCTAGAGTTTTCATCCTGTGAAGCCTGAAGATCATATGACCATCACATTGCCTCCACCTCCCTCCCTGATAGAATAGAGAAATACAAAGAAGATTCTAGAAGTCACCAGAGAGATGATGGAGGAGAGGTGAGCGGTGCTGGGAATTCTGGGACATTATCCAGTAACAGACAAGGGATGTGTCTGGATGGTGACTGTATCATTATGTGTGTCAGGTTCCTATAAGGTGTCAGGATGTCACTGTCTATTTCTCCATGGAGGAGTGGGAGTATTTAGAAGGACACAAGGATCTCTACAAGGACCTCATGATGGACAATCAGCCACCCCTCACATCACCGGGTAAGAGGAGACTTTATTGTAAAGGAGAGAGCAGTACGGAGGGTCCACCTAGATCCCCCATCATCTGATAAACACATAGAAACAATGTATTCAGTCAGTGTGTGTGTTTCCTACAGATGGATCCAGTAATGGGAACCCACCAGAGAGATGTCCCCGTCCTCTGTATTCCCGGGATTCCACACAGGAAGGTCACACCATCCCTCACCATCATCAGGTAGATGAGGAACAATCACTAATAGTATCATTAGGATCTGTACATTATCTGCATTGTTACCATTGATGTCATTTTTATTATATATTCAGAGTGGAAACCTGAGAGATTCTAAAGTTGAGATTAAAGAAGAGATAAAAGAGGAGGATGATCAAGATGGGGTGATGGAGGAGTCAGAGTTCCTAAAAGAACACAAAGATCTGTACACCATCCCTCACCAACATCAGGTAAGTGATTAACAATTATTGGTAGTTCTGATTTATACACAGCATGTTTCTTACAATGAATGTTTTATTATGTATTCAGAGTGGAAACCTCGGGGATGATAATATTGAGGTTAAAGAAGAGTATAAAGAGGAGGATGAGGAGTATGGAGTGATGGAGGAGTTTTCAGAAGGACACAAGTATAAGATGGAGCCACCAAATACCAGGAACCCACCAGAGAGATGTCCCCATCCTCTGTATTCCCGGGATTCCACACAGGAAGATCACACCAACCCTCACTGTTACAAGGTTGGTGGGACGGAGCTTATAAAACACACTTATGGAGACAATGTGTGGATTTTATATGTGATGTCACAATATTAAAGCTTATATCTCATAGATGATATTCTTTCTCATTTTCTTGATTTAGAGTGGAGATCCAATCGATATAGAATTTGAGCTTAAATCAGAAGAAGAAGAGAGGTATGTGAGGCATGATCAGCAGTCTATGGAGGAGGATGGAATAACGGGGTCATTTATAGAGGAGGACACTCCTACAGAGATCAGCACAGGTGGGTCATTAACACTAAACACATTCCTCCACCCATACTGCTCACTGATTGGTCCAGAGTAGGGCGGGGACTGGTTGATATCAGCCTGTAATCCCCTGGTCACTTTCCTGAGCTATGTTCCCTGTCCTGTATTCCTGTATTTCTCTCAGATAATCTTCCTTCTCTGTGCTGCAGACACAATTTATGTATCTAGACTGGATTTATGGAGATTCTGCGGTTCAGCTGGCAGCAAAATGTTCATTTTCACCATAGATGTTACTAGACCTAGGCAACTGGGGTATGTGGTTTGGGTCTTCTGCCCCATACCCGGGTATGGCAAAATGTCCGACAGGACAATCCCCCCAGGATTACTTGCTCTGTTTTCTGCTGGTTGTGTCGGGTGGAGGGATATGTCTGTATAGTCTCAGACCCAAGTCACTGAGTGCAGTCTCAGGAGATGGGAGGCAGCGGTGTGGGACCTCTGCAACTTGTCTCATGTGAACATTTAATCTTCTACTGATTACTGAATACCAATGTTATGAGTCCTGACCCTTACACTGTATACTTTATATTGTACATTATATACTCCTGACCCCTGCACTATATACTCTATATTGCACATTACATACTTGTGACCGTTGCACAATATACTCTATGTTGTACATTACATCATTCTGATACATATAGCCCTAACTTTTGTGTTCTATATAATAGGTTGTACATTAGATAAGCCTGACTTCTTTTACACCCATTTTCTACCAGCTGAACATTTAATATCTGATGATTTGATTGGAGCACAGACTTTTACATGTTGATAATAATGTGATAACATCCTCAAACTTTGGAACCTTAAACAGAAAGTGATAATGAGGGAGGAGTCAATAACCCAATGATGGTGGTCTTCAGGATCAGTCCAGTCTTCATCTTGGTTTTTCTCCCCCATCCCCACTCTCTGACCTCTGGTGGGACTCAGCCCCACTGTTATTCATGAGTAAGTGCAGGACTTCTTGTGTTGGGAAGATGGAAATGAGTGATAGAGGGGGTGGGGACACTCGTCCTATAATCCCCTCATAACTGTCATTCCTATAAAAGACAGTTCTCGTTGTTTCCTCACTCTCTGACTAAGGTCCATGAATAAAGAAATGAACTGGTAGGAGTTCAGAGCTGTAGGGCTGAAACAACTAATCAATTATGAAAATAGTTGTCAACTAATTTCATAATCAATTAATTGGACTGCATACAGAATGCAATATTTCTTTCCATATCAGAAAATACAGCTCAGTATACCATCCATACATGTCAGTAAATGCCTGAGAACTTGAATGTGTGAGGAGCAATGCCTCATGGGACATGTAGTCCTGGGGAAGAGAAGGAAACAAGTGACATTAAGGCCGAAGATTTTTTAATCTTGCTATAGGGGAACTCTATACTATACTTTGCAGCTTCCTATAGGCGAACTCTATACTATACTTTGTGGCTTCCTATAGGGGAACTCTGTACTGTACTTTGCAGCTTCCTATAGGGGAACTCTATACTATACTTTGTGGCTTCCTATAGGGGAACTCTGTACTGTACTTTGTACCTTCCTATAGGGGGAACTCTATACTATACTTTGCGGCTTCCTATAGGGGAACTTTATACTATATTTTGTAGCTTCGTATAGGGGAACTCTATACTATACTTTGTAGGCGGCACTGATATGCAGCACTCATAGTTGGCACTGATAGGCATCACTGATGGCACTGGCAGGCATTGGGGATGGGCACTGATTGGCAGCTGCCTGTACACTGATTAGCATTTCCCTGGTGGTCTAGGGTGGCATACCTGGTGGTCCAGTGTGGTGGATATCCCTGGTGGTCTTGGCGGACATCCGAAGGGGGCTGCACTGATAAACAATCAGCACAGACCCCCCCCCCCTGTCAGGAGAGCAGCTGATTGGCTCTCCTCACGTCTGTAAGACACGAGTGAGGAAAAGCCGATCAATGGCTCTTCCTGTTTACATCGTGATCAGCCGTGACAGACACACTGCACCACCGATCGCCGTGATGTGCGCGGTGGCTGTTATCCTGCTGGATGTCATATGACACCCAGTCAGGATACCTGAACCACCGCCCGGCCATCATTCTGCTATAGGCCAGGTGGGAAGTGGTTAAACAATCAATCCAACATTTACAATGACTTTAAGGTCTCTGTGCAGGGAAGTTCAGCATCTGACCCCAGAGAAGGTGGAGGCTGATAGACTGGAGGTGATAGAAGACATTACTATTATATAAAGTAAAAGTTTACTAGTATTGTGCTTTATATATAAAATTAATATATCCATGAAAAAAGTCTCAGCTTTCAGTATTACTTTAATATAAAAGTCCCCCCTCTAACCTCCATAAATCTTCATGTGTGACTCCCAGGTAAAATCCCCATATATCCTACTTCTGGGTATATTTAGTATTATATATATGATATAAGATATATTACTTTCACTATTTCACAGTATAAATGAATCCCTTTTAGTAGTGATTATCTGCTGTTTTTGTACTATAAAGGAATATTTTTTTTCTCCCCATCATAACAAAGGATTAAAAAAATCATGCTGCTGCTAGTAAATGTCTTATGTTGGCCATACACAGATCGATTTTTGGACGAGAATATTCACACAAATATCTGTATGAAAATTATTTGTACATTCGATGAATGGACGAGTGTGGTTCGAAAATTCCACTTGTTTTTAACATTCAATTGTAAAAAGAATGTGACTTCTGACCACAAACCACATACAGGATTTGAAAATTAGTTTGATTGAAAAAAGGTTATATATCTGGATATTTATATTTACCGCTGTATATAGATATTCAAGAATATTAACTGAATTATACACCAACCTTTTTTTGATGTTTTTATCCAATTAATCAAATCAATAATTTGCCAACAAATCAATTCTGAAAATAATCATTAATTGCGGCCCTACAGAGGACCCATTTACTAGTTACCTTGAGGGGGGAATTGTAAGATCCTCAGAGACAAAGCTGCCTGATGTGGGCGGAGTCCTGGTTTAGGGGAACCAATCGGCTCATGTCTAGTAATAATCTTTTTATTTCTATTTTAGTAGATAGACGGGAGATGAGGAAAACCTCAGAGGATTGTCTCACTTTGTCTCCAGACTGTAAAGTAGAAGATGAGGACATCACACAGTATAGTCCAGGAGAAAACCCGACTACCTCAAATGTCCATCCGGCACCACACAGTGTAGATGGACCATCGTATTCCTCTTATCCTGAGGAACCTCAGACTGTGAGAGACGGTGCCGTCCTTCCAACAGAGAAGAGCTTTTCCTGTACTGAGTGTGGAAAGTGTTTCCATTATAAATCCGATCTTAATAAGCATATAAGATCTCACACAGGGGAGAAGCCGTATTCCTGTCCTGAGTGCGGGAAATGTTTTTCAGTGAAGTCCAGTCTTTACAGACATCAGAGATCTCACACAGGAGAAAAGCCGCATTCCTGTCCTGAGTGCGGGAAATGTTTTTCAGTGAAGTCCCTTCTTTTCACACATCAGAGATCTCACACGGGGGAGAAGCCACATTTCTGTCCTGAGTGTGGGAAATGTTTTTCACAGAAGTCCAACCTTTACACACATCAGAGATCACACACAGGGGAGAAGCCGTATTCCTGTCCTGGATGCGGGAAATGTTTTTCAGCGAAGTCCGATCTTTACAAACATCAGAGATCTCATACAGGGGAGAAGCCGTATTCCTGTCCTGAGTGCGGGAAGGGTTTTTCAGTGAAGTCCAGTCTTTACATACATCAGAGATCTCACACGGGGGAGAAGCCGTATTCTTGTCCTGAGTGTGGGAAATGTTTTTCAGTGAAGTGCCAGCTTTTCACACATCAGAGATCTCACACGGGGGAGAAGCCGTATTCCTGTACTGAGTGTGGGAAATGTTTTTCAGTGAAGTCCTTTCTTTTCACACATCAGAGATCTCACACGGGGGAGAAGCCACATTTCTGTCCTGAGTGCGGGAAATGTTTTTCACAGAAGTCCAACCTTTACACACATCAGAGATCACACACAGGGGAGAAGCCGTATTCCTGTCCTGGATGCGGGAAATGTTTTTCAGTTAAGTCCGATCTTTACAAACATCAGAGATCTCACACGGGGGAGAAGCCATATTCCTGTTCTGAATGTGAAAAATGTTTTTCAGAGAAGTCCAGATTTTACAAACATCAGAGATCACACATAGGGGAGAAGCTGTATTCCTGTCCTAAGTGTGGGAAATGTTTTTCACAGAAGTCCGATCTTACCAGACATCAGAGATCTCACACACGGGAGGAGCCGTATTCCTGTCCTGAGTAAGGGAATTGGTCCTCACTGAAGTCCTGTCTTCCTGTACAGCAGGAGTCCCACACAACCCTCGAGGTGTATTAGTGCCTTGAGTGTGGGAAATGTCTTCTACATGAATGTTGCTGGACATCACAGCTCTCATGTGGGGAAGAAGCACACCCTGATATATACCTCAGATATACTCCATGGCTGATCTTCATCATGTAAAAAACAGTTCATAAGGAGATCAGAGCTCACCAATAACATGGATGAAGTGTTGTTCCGTGTTGACCATTGATAGCAGGAGAAAAATAAAAATGGAGTCATTACCTTTCATTGGCTGAGTACATTTTGTGGTGTAAGATTGCAAAAACACTTAGAGATCTGTTTAAAAAAAAAATAGTTGAATGGTTATGACCGGCATTCGTCCAGCCATGATGAATATTGGCCGTATTTTATTTCATACACCGATTTCCTTGGCTCCTTCTAATATAATAACCATAATGCAGTATTTCACTAATTGAGGTATTTCAGGAAAAATACCCGATTATGGCCACTAGATGGAGCTGATGATCATAGAAAATCGCTGTGTTAAATCACAGCCAGAAATTGTAACAGCAGGATGAATGATTGTCACATTAGTCCAATACATTTTTTTGAAAAATAGACCTCTTATTTTCCTTCATCAGACATGTCTTCATACTAATCCCTGAGATCATACTCATACACTTATCAGTACAGTACACACTGAAGGATATAACTTAAATAAGCCAACGCCATTAGACTATCCATTGAATTAAAATGAGAAATACTATGTTTGGACTTTAGATGGCGCTATAATAGCAATTATCTCCAGCTAGTGGCAAATGTAGTATTTTCTATTTTAAATCAATGGAAATTATTCGACCAGCAAAAACTCAATGTTCCCCTCATTCACACAGAAGGAATGTACATGTATTTTCATCAGGAAAATTGCTGTACAATTTTTAATGTCAGGAGACGTTTATATAAAGATGGGAAGTATGTAGCAGATACTTGAATAGACCTCCTAGCAATGTTATTACCAGGCTGCAGCTAGGGGGAGCTCTAATGTTTAGAGTGTGACCACAGCAGAGTGATCCCATCTAGTTCACATTAACCCTTTCACTGCCAGAGCTGGTTTTGCATTATTTTTGTACACATGGTAAAAATAGGATTTTTATAACAGCTTACCTGTAAAATCCTTTTCTTGAAGGTACATCACGGGACACAGAGCCATTAATTACTATATGGGTTATAGGCCACCTTCAGGTGATGGACACTGGCATAATCAAGACAGGAAGCCCCCTCCCCTATATAACTCCTCCCACATGGGGAGTGCTTCAGTTTTGTAGCACAGCAATATATAATGATCCCAAAAGAGGGGAGGGACCTCTGTGTACCGTGATGTACCTTCAAGAAAAGGATTTTACAGGTAAGCTGTTATAAAAATCCTATTTTCTTTTTAGTACATCATGGGACACAGAGCCATTAATTACTATATGGGATGTCTCAAAGCAATGCTATCTGAGGGGAGGGAGACACCAATAATAAGCAGACCTCCGTCAGACATGAGGACCTACAGTGTCGCCTGCAAACAGTGCGCCCAAAGGCGGCATCCTCCTGTTGACCCACATCCACCTGGTAAAATTTTGTGAATGTATGAACAGATGACCAAGTTGCGGCCTTGCACACCTGAGCTATGGAAGCTTAGTGACGCACTGCCCAAAGAGCACTAACTGCCCTGGTGGAGTGCGCTCTTGGAACTGAAAGGCGGAGACTTTCCCTTTGAGCCATAGGCTTGAGAATGATTCTAACAAACCCATCTAGAGATGGGCGATTTGGATACTGCCTGACCCCTTCTGGGGCACCCTGGCAACCCGAACAATGCGTCAGTTTCCCGTATGCGAGCAGTCGCTTTCGGAAGCTAACTGTATTGACTTTTCCAATGCTGAATTTGGCTCTGGAAAATGGGAACTGGATACTACTCTAAACCGAAGGAGGGCCGAGTTATGGAAGGGAGAAAAGGGTGTTACCGCTCCAAGCTGATCAGTTTGAAATGAACCTCTCCTCTTGTTTGGAAGCACAGGTGCTGGCAATGCATATAGCAATGAAATTTGAGGAAAATTCTGGACAGCCGCACTCCAAAAAATAGCCTTTATTTGTCAAAGAGAATCAAAAAATACATGCCACAGCAGACCGGACAGAAAAACTGATGCATTTCACACTATCAAACAGTGCTTAATCATAGCTAACAATCACAAAAATGAATGTCATTTATATACTTAGGTTTTACAATCATGTGATCAAATAAGTGAATAATTATGTGCAATCTACAAACAAGCAAGTGCTGTGAGACACAATCAAGAACATAGATAACCTCTGTGATTGAGTAGGGTGCTCGATAACTACCAAAACTTAATCTGTGCTAAAGGGGGGTAAAAACATTTATTATTAAATAAATAAGGGGTATTATTTTATATATATACCTAAATACGGGTACTATGAATCCCTGCACATATGCTAAATGTGAATGAATATTATGTTTATATTTATAGAATATTTTCTAGCATATACACAAGGATGTATGAAATATGTACAATTATGTAAAGACGGGTGTTGTATGTACATAAAAAGATAGACAATATAGAGATATAAAGATGAAATTAACATTTGCATATAATAAATGCATGCTATATATATAATGTCTCACTTTGACTCATATAAGTCCTATCTTTACTAAACATAAACCCTTCTCGTTTACATAAATAATATAATGCATATTACAATAAAGACATTCCTATTGGATATGTTAACCATGAAGATCGATATTATTAGAATGTGTCCATAAACTGGTAATTCATAACAAAACAATGTTGTATGCATATAAATAAAGAATAGACATCTGCTAGTGTGAATGTTTGAAAACAGTGGGAGACAAAAATAAAAAAAATAAAATAAAAATAGCCTCCCACGGCATGCAACAAAACTACCGATATTAACATAAAGATATGATCTTGCTGTGTATGGCTGGATATATGAGCCGCAGATACGGGTTAACCTCATCTCAATAACCTAGCACCACGTATCTAGTCAATTCTCATTCCTAGAAGAGATAAGGACTCTAAATGAGGAGGAGACAAGTTTACTTTCAAAAGGACTGAATTTCTGCCCTAGCAGACATATTGACCTCTTTGGAACGTTGTTAGATGTGAATAAGTTTCCCCATAGTCTTATGCCGCGTACACACGACCTTTTTTTCCGTCGGAATAAACTCTGACAGTTTTTCTAACGGAGTTCCAACAGAGTTCAGCTGAAACGGACTTGCGTACACACGATCACACCAAAGTCCGACCGTTTCGAACGTGATGATGTACAACACGTACGACGGGACTAGAAAAAGGAAGTTAAATAGCCAGTAGCCAATAGCTGCCCTTGAGTCATTTTTGGTCCGTTGGAATAACATACAGACGAGTGGTTTTCCCGATAGGAATGGGTTCCGGCGGAAAGATTTAAAACATGTCCTATTTCTAGGTCCATCAGAATTTTCGATAAAAAAGGTCCGATGAGGCATACACACGAGCGGATTATCTGATGAAACGACTCCGTCTGACCTTTTCTGCTGGAAAGTCTGGTCATGTGTGCACGGCATTACACTTAAGAAGCACTATTGAATTCCTGTCTGAGAGAGAAGGGAGCCCCCCTAACAATATAGATACAGGTGAGTCACCTTCCTCTTCCCCTTTAATTCACTGAGATCTGTGCCTTATAGGATCTTATTGATCTGGCCTCCGAGTCCAGTCCATGCCTCACATACCCTATAGATACTTTTAATAACATATCGTTTAAACTTAGATCGGATTTTTATCCGGTAGGATCGAGAGGCAGGGATCTTGACTTATTCCAAAAAATGGTTGAGAGGGATTTGACTCATGTGGCCCGAGTTTGTCATAAAGGTCCAATATCCAGTAACCTGTCTGCTATAGAGACGCATGCTCTTAAACATTAGTGTCTGACAATAGCATTGTGATTAGGAATTCTGACAAAGGGGGTACTGTAGTGGTATTGGACTCTGAAATGTATAAACATGCTAGTTTCCTTGTGACCATGGCCAACAGGGCATCACACATTGGCTCCAAAGGAGGCCCCTGAAGGACTGACAAAGCAGATTCAGACCGCATGGGCACAAAGGTGACATAATTGGTGGACATAATTGATGGATTCATGCGCATTATGTCTTATATAAAGGCCTGCACTAGGGATTGAGAAGCATGAGGTTTTGGAAAAATCTGACAAGCTGAGACCTGACCCTTAATAGTACTTACGGCTAGCTTTATCCCTACTCCCGACTGTAGGAGGTCTAACACCTGCTATGCTATTTTTGCGAGGATGCCAACCTTTGTTTCCATAGAAGGAAACATAGGCCTTTCAAATCCTAGAGGCCGACTTTCTTGCATTAACCAGGGGGGTTACCAGCGAGCCTGAAAGTCCCCAATCCTTTAGAGCGAGGGCCCCAACAGCCAAACCGTCAACTTCAGCGTTTGTAAGGCTGGATGGTATAGCTGGCCTTTGTGACAACAGATCCTGGCATAGAAACAGAGGCAAGGATCTGTCACTACTATTTTACGATTTCTGCATACCAGAGCCTCCTGGACCATGCCAAGCAGGGCCGGACTGGCCTACAGGGATACTGGGACATTTCCCAGTATGCTGCCTGCCCTGGGACCGCTTTAATCCATGCTGTGGCTGCAGCGCTTTTCCTGGCCACTTATAACACACAGCGGGAGACCACTGTGTCATGGAGCTCATTGTTAAATGTTCGGCCGAGCTATGACAAAAGTCCCTCCCTCCTCCTAGATCAGCTCGTGTGATAGATGCAGTGTTCTGTCTATCACACGAGCTGGTATAGGAGGAGGGCGAGACTTTTGTCATAGCTCGGCTGAACATTTAACACTGAGCTCCGTGACACAGCAGGAGCAGGAGATACCCGCTGTGCGTAATGCACACACTCACTGGTGAGGCTACATTGTTTGGCACAGCAAGGCTGCAATGATGGTGAGGGAGGCTGCAATGATGGTGAGGGAGGCTGCAATGAGGGCACAGTAAGGCACCAATGATGGTGAGGGAGGCTGCAATGAGGGCACAGTAAGGCACCAATGATGGTGAGGGAGGCTGAAATGAGGGCACAGTAAGGCAGCAATGATGGTGAGGGAGGCTGCAATAAGGGCACAGTAAGGCGGCAATGATGGTGAGGCTGCAATGAGTGCACAGTAAGGCTGCAATGATGGGCATGGTGAGGCGGCAATGATGGGCATGGTAAGGCGGCAATGATGGGCATGGTGAGGCAGCAATGAAGGGCACAGTGAGGCTGCAATGATGGGCACGGTGAGGCTACAATGATGGGCATGTGAGGCTGCAATGATGGGCATGTGAGGCTGCAATAATGGGCATGGTGAGGCAGCAATGATGAGCATGGTGAGGCTGCAATGATGGGCACGGTGAGGCGGAAATGATGGGCACAGTAAGGCGGCAATGATGGTGAGGGAGGCTGCAATGAGGGCACAGTAAGGTGGCGATGGTGAGGGAGGCTGCAATGATGGTGAGGGAGGCTGCAATGATGGCACAGTAAGGCGGCAACGATGGTGAGGGATGCTGCAATGATGGTGAGGGAGGCTGCAATGAGGGCACAGTAAGGCAGCAATGATGGTGAGGGAGGCTGCAACGATAGTGAGGGAGGCTGCAATGAGTGCACAGTAAGGCGGCAATGATGGTGAGGGAGGCTGCAATGAGGGCACAGTAAGGCGGCAATGATTGTGAGGGAGGCTTCAATGATGGTGAGGGAGGCTGCAATTAGGGCACAGTAAGGTGGCAATGATGGTGAGGGAGGCTGCAATGATGGTGAGGGAGGCTGCAATGAGGACACAGTAAGGCGGCAATGATGGTGGGGGATGCTGCAATGAAGCTGAGATAGGCTGCAATGAGGGCACAGTAAGGCAGCAATGATGGTGAGGGAGGCTGCAATGATGGTGAGGGAGGCTGCAATGAGGGCACAGTAAGTCAGCAATGTAGGTGAGGGAGGCTGCAATGAGGGCACAGTAAGTCGGCAATGATGGTGAGGCTGCAGTGAGTGCACAGTAAGGCTGCAATGAGGGCATGGTTAGGCTGCAATGATGGGCACGGTGAGGCGGCAATAATGGGCATGGTGAGGCGGCAATGATTGGCACGGTGAGGCTGCAATGATGGGCATATTGAGGCTGCAATGATGGGCATGTGAGGCTGCAATGATGGGCATGGTGAGGCTGCAATGATGGACATGGTGAGGCTGCAATGATGGGCATGGTGAGGCTGCAATGATGGGCACAGTAAGGCGGCAATGATGGTATGATGGTGAGGGAGGCTGCAATGAGGGCACAGTAAGGCGGCAATGATGGTGAGGGAGGCTGCAATGATGGTGTGGGAGGCTGCAATGAGGGCACAGTAAGGTGGCAATGATGGTGAGGGAGGCTGCAATGATGGTGAGGGAGGCTGCAATGAGGGCACAGTAAGGCGGCAATGATGGTGAGGGAGGCTGCAATGAGGGCACAGTATGGCGGCAATGATGGTGAGGGAGGCTGCAATGAGGGCACAGTAGGGCAGCAATGATGGTGAGGGAGGCTGCAATGATGGTGAGGGAGGCTGCAATGAGGGCACAGTAAGGCAGCAATGATGGTGAGGGAGGCTGCAATGAGGGCACAGTAAAGCAGCAATGATGGTGAGGGAGGCTGCAATGAGGGCACAGTAAAGTGGCAATGATCGTGAGGCTGTAATGAGTGCACAGAAAGGCTGCAATGAGGGCATGGTAAGGCTGCAATGATGGGCACGGTGAGGCAGCAAGCATGGGCATGGTGAGGCGGCAATGATTGGCATGGTGAGGTGGCAATTAAGGGCACGGTGAGGCTGCAATGATGGTGAGGGAGGCTGTAATGAGGGCACAGTAAGGTGGCGATGGTGAGGGAGGCTACAATGATGGTGAGGGAGGCTGCAATGATGGCACAGTAAGGCAGCAACGATGGTGAGGGATGCTGCAATGATGGTGAGGGAGGCTGCAATGAGGGCACAGTAAGGTGGCAATGATGGTGAGGGAGGCTTCAATGATGGTGAGGGAGGCTGCAATGATGGTGAGGGAGGCTGCAATGAGGGCACAGTAAGGTGGCAATGATGATGAGGGAGGCTGCAATGAGGGCACAGTAAGGCGGCAATGATGGTGAGGGACGCTGCAATGATGCAGAGGGAGGCTGCAATGATGCTGAGGGAGGCTGCAATGAGGGCACAGTAAGGCAGCAATGATGGTGAGGGAGGCTGCAATGATGCCGAGAGAGGCTGCAATGATGCTGAGAGAGGCTGCAATGATGCTGAGAGAGGCTGCAATGATGGTGAGGGAGGCTGCAATGATGGTGAGGGAGGCTGCAATGAGGGCACAGTAAGGTGGCAATGATGGTGAGGGAGGCTGCAATGAGGGCACAGTAAGGCGGCAATGATGGTGAGGGACGCTGCAATGATGCTGAGGGAGGCTTCAATGATGCTGAGGGAGGCTGCATTGAGGGCACAGTAAGGCAGCAATGATGGTGAGGGAGGCTGCAATGATGATGAGGGAGGCTGCAATGAGGGCACAGTAAGGAAGCAATGCTGGTGAGGGAGGCTGCAATGAGGGCACAGCAAGGCAGCAATGATGGTGAGGGAGGCTGCAATGAGGGCACAGTAAGGCGGCAATGATGGTGAGGCTGCAGTGAGTGCACAGTAAGGCTGCAATGAGGGCACGGTAAGGCTGCAATGATGGGCATGGTGAGGCGGCAATGATTGGCACAGTGAGGCGACAATGATGGGCACGTTGAGGCTGCAATGATGGGCATGGTGAGGCTGCAATGATGGGAACAGTAAGGCGGCAATGATGGTATGATGGTGAGGGAGGCTGCAATGAGGGCACAGTAAGGAAGCAATTATGGTGAGGGAGGCTGCAATGAGGGCACAGTAAAGTGGCAATGATGGTGAGGCTGCAATGAGTGCACAGAAAGGCTGCAATGAGGGCATGGTAAGGCTGCAATGATGGGCACGGTGAGGCGGCAAGCATGGGCATGGTGAGGCGGCAATGATTGGCATGGTGAGGTGGCAATCAAGGGCACGGTGAGGCTGCAATGATGGTGAGGGAGGCTGTAATGAGGGCACAGTAAGGTGGCGATGGTGAGGGAGGCTGCAATGATGGTGAGGGAGGCTGCAATGATGGCACAGTAAGGCAGCAACGATGGTGAGGGATGCTGCAATGATGGTGAGGGAGGCTGCAATGAGGGCACAGTAAGGTGGCAATGATGGTGAGGGAGGCTTCAATGATGGTGAGGGAGGCTGCAATGATGGTGAGGGAGGCTGCAATGAGGGCACAGTAAGGTGGCAATGATGATGAGGGAGGCTGCAATGAGGGCACAGTAAGGCGGCAATGATGGTGAGGGACGCTGCAATGATGCTGAGGGAGGCTGCAATGATGCTGAAGGAGGCTGCAATGAGGGCACAGTAAGGCAGCAATGATGGTGAGGGACACTGCAATGATGCTGAGAGAGGCTGCAATGATGGTGAGGGAGGCTGCAATGATGGTGAGGGAGGCTGCAATGATGGTGAGGGAGGCTGCAATGAGGGCACAGTAAGGTGGCAATGATGGTGAGGGAGGCTGCAATGAGGGCACAGTAAGGCGGCAATGATGGTGAGGGACACTGCAATGATGCTGAGGGAGGCTTCAATGATGCTGAGGGAGGCTGCATTGAGGGCACAGTAAGGCAGCAATGATGGTGAGGGAGGCTGCAATGATGGTGAGGGAGGCTGCAATGAGGGCACAGTAAGGCAGCAATGCTGGTGAGGGAGGCTGCAATGAGGGCACAGCAAGGCAGCAATGATGGTGAGGGAGGCTGCAATGAGGGCACAGTAAGGTGGCAATGATGGTGAGGCTGCAGTGAGTGCACAGTAAGGCTGCGATGAGGGCACAGTAAGGCTGCAATGATGGGCACGGTGAGGCAGCAATAATGGGCATGGTGAGGCGGCAATGATTGGCACAGTGAGGCGACAATGATGGGCACGTTGAGGCTGCAATGATGGGCATGGTGAGGCTGCAATGGTGGGAACAGTAAGGCGGCAATGATGGTATGATGGTGAGGGAGGCTACAATGAGGGCACAGTAAGGCGGCAATGATGGTGAGGGAGGCTGCAATGGTGGTGAGGGAGGCTGCAATGAAGGCACAGTAAGGCGGCAATGATGGTGAGGGAGGCTGCAATGATGGTGAGGGAGGCTGCAATGATGGTGAGGGTGGCTGCAATGAGGGAACAGTAATTCGGCAATGATGGTGAGGGACGCTGCAATGATGGTGAGTGAGGCTGCAATGATGGTGAGGGAGGCTGCGATGAGGGCACAGTAAGGCAGCAATGATGGTGAGGGAGGCTGCAATGAGGGCACAGTAAGACAGCAATGATGGTGAGGGAGGCTGCAATGAGGGCACCGTAAGACGGCAATGATGGTGAGGCTGCAATAAGTGCAAGGTAAGGTTGCAATGAGGGCACGGTAAGGCTGCAATGATGGGCACGGTGAAGCGACAATGATGGGCATGGTGAGGCGGCAATGATGGGCATGGTGAGGCAGCAATGATGGGCATGGTGAGGCAGCAATGATGGGCACGGTGAGGCAGCAATGATGGGCACGGTGAGGCAGCAATGATGGGCACGGTGAGGCTACAATGATGGGCATGTGAGGCTGCAATGATGGGCATGTGAGGCTGCAATGATGGCCATGGTGAGGCTGCAATTATGGGCAAGGTGAGGCTGCAATGATGGGCACAGTGAGGCGGCAATAATGGGCACAGTAAGGCGGCAATGATGGTGAGGGATGCTTCAATGAGGGCACAGTAAGGCAAGACTGATGTTGAGGGAGGCTACAATAAGGGCACAGTAAGGCGGCAATGATGGTGAGGGAAGCTGCAATGATGGAGAGGGAGGCTGCAATGAGGGCACAGTAAGGCAGCAATGATGGTGAGGGAGGCTGGAATGATGGTGAGGGAGGCTGCAATGAGGGCACAGTAAGGCAGCAATGATGGAGAGGGAGGCTGGAATGAGGGCACAGTAAGGTGGCAATGATGGTGAGGGAGACTGCAATGAGGACACAGTAAGGTGACAATGATGGTGAGGCTGCAATGAGTGCATGGTAAGGCTGCAATGATGGGCATGGTGAGGCGGCAATGATGGGCATGGTGAGGCGGCAATGATGGGCACGGTGAGGCAGCAATGATGGGCACGGGGAGGCTGCAATGATGGGCACGGGGAGGCTGCAATGATGGGCACGGGGAGGCTGCAATGATGGGCATGGTGAGGCTACAATGATGGGCATGTGAGGCTTGAATGATGGGTATGTGAGGCTGCAATGATGGGCATGGTGAGGTTGCAATGATGGGCACAGTGAGGCGGCAATGATGGGTGCAGTAAGGCTGCAATGATGGTGAGGCTGCAATGAGGGCACGGTGACGCAGCAATGATGGGCACAGTAAGGCGGCAATGATGGGCACGGTGAGGCTGGAATGATGGGCATGTGAGGTTGCAATGATGGGCACAGTGAGGCTGCAATGCTGGGCACAGTGAGGCTGCATGGATGGGCATAGTGAGGCTGCATGGATGGGCACTGGTGAGGCTGCATTGATCTCTTGTATCATGTCCGCATTCTTTGACCATCTCTTGTATCATGTCCGCAGTCTCTGACCATCTCTTGTATCATGTCTACTAGGGATGAGCCGAACACCCCCCTGTTCGGTTCACACCAGAACATGTGAACAGGCAAAAAATTTGTTCGAACACGCGAACACCGTTAAAGTCTATGGGACATGAACATGAATAATCAAAACTGCTAATTTTAAAGGCTTATATGCAAGTTATTGTCATAAAAAGTGTTTGGGGACCCGGTCCTGCCCCAGGGGACATGGATCAATACAAAAAAAAGTTTTAAAAACTGCCGTTTTTTTGGGAGCAGTGATTTTGATAATGCTTAAAGTGAAACAATAAAAGTGTAATATTCCTTTAAATTTCGTACCTGGGGTATCTATAGTTGTGCCTGTAAAGGGGCGCATGTTTCCCGTGTTTAGAACAGTCTGACAGCAAAATGACATTTCAAAGGAAAAAAGTCATTTAAAACTACTCGCGGCTATTAATGAATTGCCGGTCCGACAACACCCATAAAAGTTCATTGATAAAAACGGCATGGGAATTCCCCATAGGGGAACCCCGAACCAAAATTAAAAAAAAAAAATGACATGGGGGGTCCCCCTAAATTCCATACCAGGCCCTTCAGGTCTGGTATGGATATTAAGGGGAATCCCGGCCAAAATTTTTTTTAAAAATGGCGTGGGGTCCCCCTCAAAATCTATACCAGACCCTTTAGGTCTGGTATGGATTTTAAAGGGAACCCTGCACCAAAATTTTTTTTAAAATGGCGTGGGGTCCCCCCAAAAATCCATACCAGACCCTTATCCGAGCACGCAACCTGGCAGGCCAAAGGAGAAGAGGGGGGGATGAGAGAGCACCCCCTTTCTGAACCTTACCAGGCCACATGCTCTCAACATTGGGAGGGTGCTTTGGGGTAGCCTCCAAAACACCTTGTCCCCATGTTGATGGGGACAAGGGCCTTTGCCCAGTGGTTGTGGGGGTCTGCGGATGGGGGCTTATCGGAATCTGGAAGCACCCTTTAACAGGGGGACCCCCAGATTCCGGCCCTTCCCCCTGTGTGAAATGGTAAGGGGGTACAAAAATACCCCTAACATTTCACAAAAAAACTGTCAAAAATTTTAAAAATGACAAGAGACAGTTTTTTAGACAATTCCTTTATTTAAATGCTTCTTATTTTTCTTTTTTCTATCATTTATCTTCCTCCATCTTCTTCTTCTTCTGGTTCCTCCTCCGGTGTTCTCGTCCAGCATCTTCCTCCGTGGCATCTCACCTTCTTCTCCTCAGGCCACTCCGCATCCATGATGGCATGGTGGGAGGCTCCCGCTGTGTGACGCTTCTCCTCTTTTTAAATAACAGAGGGCGGGGCCACCCGGTGACCCCGCCCCCTCTGACGCACGAGGACTTCCCTGTGGCATTCCCCGTGACGTCAGAGGGGGGCGGGGTCACCCGTTACATAGAGGGGGCAGGGTCACCGGGTGGCCCCGACCTCCGTTATTTAAGAACCGTCAGAAGAGGAGAAGCGTCACACAGCTGGTGCCTCCCACCATGCCATCATGGATGCGGAGCGGCCCGAGGAGAAGAAGGGAAGGAGACGCCACAGAGGAAGATGCTGGACGAGAACACCGGAGGAAGAACGAGAAGAGCCAGAAGAAGATGGAGGAAGAAACCGAAGGAAGACAGGAGATAGAAGAAAGAAGATAGAAGAAGCATTTAAATAAAGGAATTGTCAAAAACTGTCTCTTGTCATTTTTAACATTTTTGACAGTTTTTTTGTGAAATGGTAGGGGTACTTTTGTACCCTGTAATGAGCCCCTTGCTCACTCGATTCCACTCTCCCAACACTCCTCTGCGGCTATAGAATTAGATTGCAGATCGCAACATCTGATTGTTTGGTCATCTGATGCTCCGGGATTAGAACTACAGCTATGTGCCGTTCGAATCCAGTTGTGATAGCTCAGAACAAACACCAGGCAGGCTGTATGTAAGTTCAAACAGGAATCTCACTTTTATTGGATGCACACAACACACTTTTATACACAACAGTTTGAATAACCCGCCCCCAAAAACCACTTTCCTATTGGTCAATTGTAAAGTACACATTAGTCCTCAATTAGGTCCTCTTGGCCCTGCAAATGAGGACTTGAAACAGGGTCAGCAGGGATTGGTCTGATAGCTTGAATAGGAGTACTGATATGTGTAATGACACAGAGAATCCCAATGGGGTAATTAAAGTACATAAACAAGACCGGATGGGCGGGTGTGTGTTGAGAGGCAGCATGGAGTGAGTGAGAGCATGGACACTGTGTGCTCCGTCCCCCCTCCGTTCTCATCTCTCTCTCCCCTGGCCGTATGAACGGCATACTGGATGGCTCTGGCTCCCTTGTCACTCGGTGCCTCACTGCCCCTCCTCTCTCTCTGCTAAAGGTGTGCTGAGGAATCCTCTGGGTGAGATGTCATCCCCTGCACGCTGCTGTGAGACAAGCAGCTTTTTACTTTCACTTTCCCATCTCTACACTAGTCATGGAATAGAAGTCGGCCAGAGCTGGTACAGTATGGAGTCACTAATATAGTATCCAGATGCTGTTTTTTTGTTAGACAATCCTCAGACTAGAAGTAAATCCTGGTAATATGACATCTGTGTAGTAACAGAGTTATTTATGTGAGTCAGTGCGTTGACCTGCCTGCTGCTTGGGTAATATTAAGTCTGGGAGCAGACAGAGTGTGCTAATATAGGAAGCAAAGTATATTCTCCAACCTTTTTTTTTTTTTTTTTTTGTTTGTGTGCTGCTGACTAGCTAAAGCCCTGGGACCCCTGGGATTTTCAACAGATGCAAAGAGAGAGGTTTAGGAAGGGGTTGGGATACCCGGTATATATACCCCACTAACCGTATTTTTAATGGCGACTGCCTTAGCGGCATTTAACCAACTGTATAAAACTACGGTGTAGGTGGGGGGCTGCACCAATTTAAGTTGTAGCTGTGGAGTTTATGTGTGTAGGGAGTTGCCCCACACCTGCCATTTAAGGTATTGTAGCTTCCTTCTGTGTGAGCTCTCTTTTTTTTTTTACGGGGGTGTATAAGAGTGTAGAGTGGAGAGACTTACCCCGCTTTATACACTTTATGGTATATGCTCTGTACAGCGGGTAGTTGAGCGCTGATGGGAGCAGCGGCTTCCCTTTCCTCCCCCTCTCTCCTTAGTTCCTTTTTGGATTTGTGGAGGACGTTGGTAACTGTCAGTCTCTAATTTGTTGCTGTTAGAGTATATTTATATCTATAAGCGTAAATGATGCAGAATCTACGTTCCTCTAAAGAGAAAAACCCGCAGCATGCGGCAGCAGTATCAGCAGCAGCAAAACTGGAGCAATATGCCCATGCCTCTGCTCTGACCCCTCCAAAAAAGGGGTCGCAGCAGAAGGGTCAACAAGGGGGGGCATCGGATAGGAAAAGCCAGGGCCAGCCTCAATTACAGCCCTTAGGGGCTGTGCCGGCTACCCAGCCTTCCAAATCTTTATGTAATAAAGGCCCAGGGCTAAGTGATCAAAACACAAACGTAAACTCGGAGCTAATAAATGACCCGAATTTACCCTTGAACAGAGAACCAACTATAACGGATGTATTCATGGCTGTAGGGGTATGTAGCGGCTCGCTTAAAGATCTTTGTGAACAAATGAAAGGTGTTAAAGCAGATCTGTTATTGGTTAGACAAGATCTGCAGAAAACGGCGGAGAGAACAACGGCCCTGGAAGAAAGAGTCAGTGGGCTAGAAGATAATGTGCTCCCAATAACCAGAGAAATAAAATGGCTGAAGGAACAGCTATCTAAACAAGCCTCTAAGTTAGATGAGATGGAGAACAGGAGTAGAAGAGATAATGTGAGGCTGATAGGTTTACCCGAAAGGAGTGAGGGCGCCAACCCAATTGCATTCCTAGAAAAATGGCTGGGGGAGCTAATCGGGAAAGAATCATTCTCGGCTTCGTTTTCCATCATAAGAGCTCATAGGATCCCTTTCAGGGCACCATCGGAGGGGGGCCACCCGAGACCCCTCCTCCTGAGATTTCTTAACTACCAGGATAAAGTAATCTTACTACGGAAGATCAGGGAAGCAGGGGAGGTTTTTTTTAAAGGAGCAAGAATATCGTTTTATTCCGACTTCTCTCCGGATTTGCAGAGGCGTAGGGCAGAGTTTACCCAGGCAAAACGCAATCTACAAAAATTTAAGTTGCCCTATGCTCTTTTATATCCGGCAAGGTTGCGGGTTGCGGCTCTGGGGGAGACTCTGTTTTTTAACTCCCCTTCTGAAGTTGAGAAGTGGCTGGAAGATAATAGGGAAAAAATCACGAATTTTACGTAGAGAATGGGGGAAGATATAATAGGCCGGGATATCAATAGGATGGCACGATAAGGCATTGGGAGGTACAGGGGCTGTATTTTTGTTTTTGTTCTTTTTCTTGTTCTTGCTTTTTTTTTTTTCCACCCCTTTCTGCCATCTGTTAATGCTTTTTGTTATAAGGGGACGGGAGGGGATGGGTGCACACAGCTATTTGTGGGTAGGGTGGTGTGGGGCTGTGAGTGTAAGATTGGTGTAAAAGGTTGGTGTTAGTGTAAGAGGCAACGGTCATGGTAAACCCCCAGGGGGTACACCTAGATAGGTGGGTACGGGTGGGGGGGGGGGGAGGGGGATGGGGTGGGAGGGTAGGGGAGATTAGGTGGGGAGGGAAGGGAAGGGGTGGGAAGATGGGAGGGAGGGGAAATAGGATGGGTAAACCATTCCTTACGAACACTTATACCACTAGAAATTATAACGGAGGTATCCAGACCTTCCTTAAGATTATTTTTGCACATACAGGCACTTTTTATAGTAAATAGGTTTTTGGTTGTTCTACACGCACATGCAAGCACTGTCTATGGCAAATTTATGCCCAAAGTAAGGCTAATATAGCCAAAATGAATACGTGGTCTAGTGGCCAAGTATGCACACACACGGAATTGTTATAACAGTCACTAGGAGGAGAAAAATTAGTTTTGGGTTAGGGTTATATATATTAAATTTCTCTTATATCTTTCTGTTATATACGTTTGTATATGTTGGGGTAAAGAATATTCCTCAGTCTTTAGATGTTAGCTAAGACTCTGAAAATAGGATCCTGGAATGTCAGGGGCCTAGGTACACCACTTAAAAGATTAGCAGTGTTCTCTATGATGGAGAGGTGCGGGGCTGATCTGGTCTGTCTGCAGGAAACCCACCTAACCAAGGAAACTATCCATCACCTACAGATGAAAAAATTTCAAACCCAATTTCATGCGGTTCACTCCTCCTACAGTAGGGGAGTGAGTGTTTTGGTAAAGTCTGGGGTGAAGTTTTCCTGCAGCCAGGTCAGGATAGACGAGTTGGGTAGATACATCTTTTTATTATGTTTTATTGAAAACGCCAGGTATGTGGTGGCAAATATATATATCCCTCCGCCCTTTAATCTGGATGTCTTGCTTAAACTGTATGAATTTTTGCTAGATAAAAAAGAGGTGCCGATTGTAGCAATGGGGGACTTCAACGAGGTTCTAGATAAAAGGCTGGATAGATTCCCACTACGAAAAAGCTCAGAGGACTCAGTAAAGAGTCGGTTAAGCTTTTTTCTGGAAGAAGTGGGATTAATGGATTTGTGGAGGGCACGGAACCCAGGTGTGCTGCAATATACTTGCTGTTCTGCATCTTACTCCGTGCTTTCAAGGATAGACCTAGCCCTAGGAAATGATAGGGCTCTCCAGATGGTAGAAAAAATAACATACTGGCCAAGAGGCATCTCAGACCACTCACCTATGGTAGTCATTTTAAATCTTGGGGAGCCTAGGCCCCGGAAGTACTGGAGTATAAGCCCGTACTGGTTTGAAATTATTAAAAACACGGTTGGGATACTTTCCTCCTTAAGAGAGTTTGTTGAGATCAATCAGGGAACGGTGTCCCCTTCTACGCTATGGGACGCCCTTAAGGCTTTTCTTAGGGGGGTCCTGATACAGCAGATAGCTACATTCAACAAAGAGGCTAGAAGGGAGGAGGAGAGCCTGTTGAGAGACGCTCTTGAAGCAGAAAACAACTATACTTGCAACCCAAACCCGGAGACGGAAAGTATCTGGCAAGAGAAACAACAAGCATATAAATCAGTGGTTTTACAGAAAGCAGAAACTAGGCGGTTACTCCAAAGACAGGAATCTATGGTGGAGGGCGAGAGAATGGGAAGGACACTGGCTATGCTAGCAAAATCCAATGCAGCTCCATCCACGGTCCTCGCGATTAGATCCCAGAGCGGTGAGGTAGTATCAAGCACCTTAAAAATAGTACAAGCCTTCAGGGATTACTATAAAAAACTGTATTCCTCCCAGAAGAGGGGTAAGGAGGCCAAGATGGAGGACTTCCTAAGGGGGTTAGACATCCCCACCATATCACAAGAAGAAAGAGATATATTAGATGCCCCAATATCTATAGCAGAATTATACCAAGCAGTAGCAGGCATGGCAACCCATAAGTCGCCCGGACCAGATGGTCTTCCAATTGAGACCTACAAACACTATGGTGAAGTGTTGATCCCCGAACTGCTGAAAGTTTTGGGGGGGGCGCTTGAGGGGGGCCAATTACCTGCCTCAATGCTAGAAGCAACTATTATTGTATTACAGAAAGAAGGGAAAGATCCCTTGGATATGGCCGCCTATAGACCAATTTCTCTTTTATGCACGGACGTAAAAATTCTGGCCAAAGTGCTGGCAGCAAGATTGAATGGAGTTATCCATAAGCTGATCCACGAGGACCAGGCGGGCTTCATAGCCAATAGATCCACGAGCCTGAATATTAGAAGGGCGTTTTTGAATGTACAGACCCCAATGGTGAACGAGGGTTCGAGAGCGTTGATGACCCTTGATGTATCCAAGGCTTTTGATAGCGTGGAGTGGGGCTATATGTGGCGCGTGCTGGAGATCTTTGGATTTGGCCCTGCCTTTATAGGGTGGATTAGAATGCTATATACTCGACCCAAGGCAAGATTAAAAATTAACAACGAATTGTCAGACTGGTTTGAGCTGGAGAGGGGGACGAGGCAGGGGTGCCCACTCTCCCCTCTGTTGTTTGCACTAGCGATGGAACCCCTGGCCATTTCCATAAGGGGAAGTCGAGCGATAACCGGCTTCCAGAGAAAAACAGGCGAGGAAAGAATCGCATTGTATGCGGATGACATTCTGTTATTTTTGGGAGACTCGAGGAAATCGCTACCGGGAGCAATGAGGATAGTGGAGGACTTCGGCAGTTTTTCTGGCTTAGAGATAAACTGGGAGAAATCAGAGTTTCTACCGATAGACCCCTTAAATGAGACAATAGCACCAGGTGGCAACAGTGGAAGCTCTGAAGTACCTAGGGATTGTCCTGAAGAAGGACCCTGTTCTATATATCAGTAAAAACCTTGTCCCTCTATTAACAAAATTTAAACAAAAAATAGGAATTTGGAGACGCCTGCCTCTATCAGTTGCAGGAAGATGTAGCTTAATAAAAATGATATGGATGCCACAACTGCTATACGTCTTGCATAATTCCCCTGTCTGGATAAGTAAGAAGTGGTTTAAAAAAATTGACAGTCTCTTTAGGGAATTGATTTGGAAGGGGAAACAAGCCAGGATCCGTCTTGGAGTGCTCCAGCTCCCTACCCAGGAGGGGGGCTTTGCCCTCCCACATCCCGAGAGTTATTTTTACTCAACTCAGTTGCAGCAATTATTGGGCTGTGGGATACTGAAAGGAGGCACCCCTAACGGCAAGTTACTATTGTTGAGCTCCACACATAATACAATTATTGAAGCCCTAGAGGCGGACGCGTTCCATGATAAATTTCCAACAATTAAATTGATAACCAAACTTTGGAAAACAGTTAAGAAAAAGATGGGGTATGGAGCCTTAACAGCCTACTCTCCTATTTGGAACAACCATAATTTGCAGGAAGTTCTTAAGATAGGCATATTTAGAGAGTGGGAGAAGCTTGGCCTCAGTAAGCTAAGTCAATTATATAACGACTTTGGGTTAAAGAAATTTTCAGAACTGGTTGGGGAGTTTAAGCTTCCCCGGGGGTCTTTCTTCCTATATGTCCGGTTGGAACATGCCCTTAAAGCACAATTTAAAGCCCAGACCCCGAGATGGGAAGAGATGCCTCTATTTCAGTGCATAATTCAAATAACCCCCACTAGAGGGGTAATTTCAAGAATTTATGACCAATTAAGCAAATCGGTTAATAGCAGGGAAATACTCCTTCGGGTAAAGGCTAAATGGGAAGAGGAGGTGGGAGGAATGACCCAGGAACAATGGGCGAGAATTTTGGAGTTGGGAGCGCAGGTTTCTGTGACCCCTTCACAGAGACTCTCACACTTAATGCTGTTAAACAGAGCCTATTATACTCCTAAAAGACTTTTTAAATTTGGGAGAAGGCCCAATGACAACTGCCCCAGGTGTCGAAGGACGGGAGATCTCATTCACATGGTGTGGAGGTGTCCCAAGCTGTTTAGATACTGGGAGGAGGTGACTGGGAACTTGGGAAATATTTTCGGTACGACAGTGGCAAACGAGGCCTTGGTTTGTATTCTGGGGCATAGAAGAGTGATGGGAGAAAGGCTGAGTACTACCTTAGCTGTCACGCGGGCCCTGTTTCAGGCTAGAAAGTTGATAGCATTTAGATGGCAGGTAAAGGAGCCCCCCACCGTGAAAGACTGGATCTCTACAATGAATGAAACCTTGGGTAGGGAAAGAATGGAGTACATAAAAAGGGGCAATCTTCAGGAATTTGAAAGCATGTGGAAGATGTGGATAGAGAAAGTGAAGAGTCATTAATAGTGGGATCTGCATAGACACGGAATAGACTGAGGGATGGGCTTAATATAGGTATATAGGCAACTGGTATCCTTGCAGGCAAAGGATCCTATAATAAAGTGTTTCTGGATATGCACATTTTTAGTTAAATATATAGCTTAGTAGGGTATAGGATAAACATATAGGGAGTAGGTGGGGGGGGGGGGGGATCGGGGTATTAGGGCATAGGTAATTTGGTACACAATACAGGCTGGGTCAGTAGAAGATGGGCACGGGGAGCCCACAAGTTCATTTTTACAAACCTCTCTTCTCCCTTCTCTTGTATTTTTTTGTTGGTGTTTTTGTCCTTTTTCTTCCTTCTTACGGGTCCCTTTGGTTATCGAGTCCTAGTTAGTGGGGCTTACGAGATGGAAGGGACAGAGGACTTGTTGGTAAAGAGGCGTAATGGAATCCGTTGGTCATTAGGGCGATATAAAAAGCAATGAGAAAAAGTATAATCCACTATGATGTGAATACGAGAAGGCGACAGTTAATGAACAACAAACTGATTTAGCCCTCCAAACACTGTTTACTGACGTGGAAAAAAAGAATAAAAAAAAAAAAAAAAAAAAAAAGAGTCAGATACTCCAAAAGAAGAGATCCTGGAGGCTCTACCAACATTAAACAAGGCAGTGTCTTCTATAGCGGATGCTTCAACAGAATATGAGCTTTATGGCCAGGGCTACAGCCTTAGTTAACGTGGCCAGGAGAGCTATCTGGTTAAAATGCTGGGAAGGGGATACAGTCTCAAAAATGAAGCTCTGTCCTCTTTCTTTTTCAGGTGAATTGTTGCTCGGGAAAGAGTTGGAGTCGGTACGTGTAAGGTCAGCCGATAGAAAAAAGGGGTTTCCTATCCCCAAAAAGCAGCAACAAAAAAAGGAATCTTCGTCCTTTTCAAGGGACAAGTGGCATCAGAGGTGACCGATGTTGGCAGAACAAAGATTATGCAAACAGGCAGGATCAGAGAAAAGGGTGGCAGTATAGGAGAGGGAAAGGAAGGTGGCATCCTTTTTAACCCCCCCCCGGCCTAAGGACCCCTCTCAGTGACTCAGCTGGCCAGGACAGACCATTTCCAGCAACAATTTTACTCTGGATCTTATCAATCACGGATACAGAATAGAATTAGCGGGCTGTCCTCCTCAAAAATTTCTTTTGCCAAGAGAGCAAGATAAAGCGGTGGCCATGTCTTCTCTCCTTCAAAATATGCTCGAGCAGGACGTGATAAGTTATATCCCTCCAAATCAAAGGAAGGGTAGAAGATAACATTCCTGGGGTACACAATAAATTTGACGTTATCCAAAATCTTTCTGTTGGAAAAATAAATCCTGATGATAATTACAGAGGCGAGCGATCTCTGCCCAAGCACAGAGACTTCAATACAAAACATGATGAGAATTCTCAGATTGATCATGGCAGCCATCCCAGGGGTTCAATGGGCCCAATTTCACATGAGAGCTCTTCAGTCCTTTATGCTCTCAATCTGAGATGGGAAGAAGGAGAACACTCAGGAAATAAAACTGACAGTCAGGTGGTGGCTAAATGCAGAAAATCTCTCAGCTGGTCATCTTTGGTCACAACACCTTCCAGTGACAGTCACCACAGATGAGTGTGGACGAGAAAGGGGGGCCCACACGGGCAACCAGATGGTACAAGGGGTCTGGAGCAATCAATTAGCCCACCTCTCTTCCAATGCGAAAGAGCTAAAAGCCTTACAGAAGGCCTTTCCTGATAGGAAAACACATACAAGTCTTTTCGGACAATATTATTATTATTATTATACAATATTTATATAGCGCCAACAGTTTACGTAGCGCTTTACAACTTGAGGGTAGACAGTACAAATACAATACAATTTGATACAGTAGGAATCAGAGGGCCCTGCTCACTTAGAGCTTACAATATAACTGTTAAGGATATGATTAAGAGCTTCAATCGAGCTCAAAGGTTATCTGCTGCTGTCTCTAATTGGAAAGTGTGGCTATGCATGCATATAAAAGTAAGACTCTCTGAGACACACTCAGCACCGTTACTTTTTACACTTCTGATTTATTCAAGGCGGTGCTAATGTTTTATACACAAAAATACGTCATTGCTATGTTAGTCTAATAGGTACATCTCATTGGTTAAGATAGAAAAGAAGATGGAGAATATTCATGTCGAGGTTTGGCTGTCCTTGGTTTTATCTTCAGTTCCGCGTTCTTCTGATGTGTGGGATGTAGGGGGTACCCGCCATCTTGAGAAAATATAGGAACAGAGCAAACCTGTATACTTATATAATGAGTAAGGTGAAAAATATGTATACACATAAGAAACTAGACATTTTTAGATTATTATTATTATCTACATTACATTCCTTCACAGTCCCCCCTAAAATGGCTATTTTCTCTTTCCTGTCCCTAATACTAAAGGTCCTACTTTCGCCTGGCCCCTTCTCCTCAGCAACTCTTTTAGGCTGTATATAGAGACGGGCAGCAACTGTTCACTTCCCTCCTCAATACAGCTGGAGAGGTGCAGTCAGGCACTATCTATCCCTAAAACCCTAAAGGATTGTGAGGTTATGGACAGGGAGTGACTGTAGAGGAGTGAAGGGTTTGTCATCTTCCATCATAAGGGGGCCCTCTTCTTCTTGGTGGAGAAATGTAGATGTGTCTACAGCCTTGCTCATTAACTTTTTTACAAAAGGTAGAATACAGTATACAATCAGGGCTAAAAGAACCAGGATTATTAATACCGTTACCCCTATCTGGGCGAGCATCTTCTGCCACCCACTCATCCTGCTAAAGTATTGATCCCATGGGTCTGTGATACCTGAGTTCTTCTTCAACTCCAATGACAGATCTTCTAATTTCTTTATAGCTAGAGTAACCTTACCATTTGGGCCTGTATTATCAGGAATGTATGTACAACAGGTTCCAGTTTTTTCCTGTGATTTTACAAATGCCTCCTTTCCCAGCTAGCACCATGTCTAAGGCCATCCGGTCCTGGAATGTCATGTAGGAAGTGGGGGCTAACTGGTCAGCAATTCCCTGGAGGGCATTTTTAGTGTAATTTACAAATCTCTGTTGGCTATAGTATGTGTAGTTAATCCAATCTACATTCTTATTGACAGTTGTTATGGGGATCAAAGACTCAAAACCAGCTTTTACCTGGTCCCTGGCTTTAAACTCATCAGGGACCCCCCTTGGAACCCCCATGGCATCTATGTATACATGAGGGACAAAGCTTCCAGAGAGAGCTGCTCGCTTCCTCCTCTGACTGTGTGCTGGGTCAGTGTATGTATCAGGGGTATCTTCGGTTAGGATATGGGGGGGCATAATGACCTTTGCAAGGGCACATTCACTGGTCCAGGTTCCCTCTAATCTGGTCCTGATTTTCAAATCCCCACAGATCCAGTACACATCACCAAGGGACTGGACCCGGTTTAATACCTGTCTTCTGCAAAGTCATTCTGCTTATCGGGGGCTTTCTATTTTCATCTTTTTTTGTCGAATACACTCTGTGGTCACCCAATCTGGCCCTGTGTTCCAACCCACTGGCCCCCACTGGAACCACAACTCTGTCCCCAGTAACTGTCTGTGCGGCATACATATATATATCCTTACTGTCAGGGATATCACTGTACCAATGGCATCACCATGAAGGGTCAAACGGACAAGGTACTATGTCACAGTAATCTAAGGTAAAGGTGGTCACATGTGTACCTGAAGAGTTATACCAAAACGTAATTATGTTTTTGTGATGGCCACCTCCTGGGCCCCTCCCCCTTAGATCAAACAGAAAAAGGATATGCAGCACCCGAAAACACGCTCTCCTGCAGTGATAAGTGTGCATTCAGGTGTTCTTCCTGGCCAACTTGACTGAGGTGGCTGTGGTCAGCAAAACTTGGAATGGACCATCATATCTTGGCTCAAGGATCTCCAGACAGTAGTTGGTGTGTTCCTGTATCTAATTCAGGCCTTGGAATGGAAGAAAACACCTGGACATGCATTCAGGTTAATTCTCGTGATAAAGTGGTTACATAATTAGTCAACACATCAGACTGCAACTGTAACTGTTGTGGAAAGTAACAACCAAGTCTGGGAGCTGAACCAAACAAAATTACATAAGGGGATAGGGCATGTTTCCCCTGGGGGTGTGTAGTGCTAACTGAACCCCAGTGCTGCCTAAATCTCTTTTGTAAGGGTTGCTGTTAAGGCTGGGCCCTGATCTCTCAATATCACCTCTGGGACCCCAAATCTACATACTATCTCACTCAGTAGTTTCTTAGCTGTGGTCCTGGCAGTCATGACCACTTCCACTAGGGCGTATTCGAATCTGCCACTTCTTGGCACTTGAGAATGATCAATTTGTATCCTCTGGAATGGGGTATAGGGCTTTTGCCAGGTGCTTCTTCTGTGCGTCCTGGGTTACATTTGGTGCTGATAATGCATGATCTGCAGAAGTTGTCGGTCAGTGGAGTAACTCTTGGTGCAAGACTTGTTGATAAGAGAGTTCATAAAAGTCTTTGTCAAGTGGGCAGCTCCATGTGCCCATTGCACCACGGCTGGGTACATACTCCTGGGTAGACAAGGCTTCTTGTTGCATTCGAATAGTCCATTTCTGAGTTGCTCCTCTCCGTTTCCAGCTTTCCTTCTCATCCGGACTTGCTGTTTCCTGTAGTTCTTTTAGATAAACTCTGTCCACTGGGAGAGTCTGTAAGGTAAGCACAGGGTGGTCTTCTTCTACCACCCTGCTGTCCACTTCCCGTGGACCACCAGCTGTCTGTTTGGCAGCTGAATTGGCTAGATGATTGCCTCGAGCTTCCTTTGAGTTCAGTTTGTCGTGTGCTTTTACTCAGAATAGTCACTTGGGTTGGGTGAAGCAAGGCATCCATCAAGTTTTCACAGGTGTTCCTGCAGCCGTCAGGAATCCTCTGTCCTAGATAACACCATAATCATGGGCAATGCTGAAAGCATATTTTGAGGCCATATGAATGTTGGCTCTTTTTCCCTCTGCCCATTTACATGCTGTAGTAAGTGCTTACAGCTCTGCCTCCTGTGCAGACATCACCGGTGGTAAGGCTTCAGCTTGTAGAACAGTGTTTTCAGTGGTGACCGCGTGTCCTGTGTGGTATTTGCCACGTTCATCAGCAAACAAAAATTGTTAGGTCCGAATTCTGCAGGGGTATTTCACTCACAGGGGGGAGATGCGTGGTTTCCAGCCGTATTAGTTTGATGCAGTCATGGGGTGACAAGTCAAGACTCTACTCCTCCTCCTTTCCCCCCTCGAGAAGTGGAAGAAGGGTGGTAGGGTTCAGTGTTTGACAACTTAATAGAGTAATGCTGTCCAGTAGGAGGAAACACAGGAGTCTTAAGTGTCTGGTAGTGGACAAGTGTTTCAGCTGGATCTTGGTTGAATATGGCAACAACGTCATGGGGAGCAAGCAGAACGAGGCAGTGCCCGAGGACCAAGTTCAAAGTTTTGTCAAGCAAGGCTTGTGCAGCAAAGCCAGCTCGCAGACACAATAGGCCTCCTCTTGCTACCGCATCCAGCCGACAGGAATAATATCCTATGGGGCGTAGGCGGATGCCATGTGATTGGGTGAGTACACCTGCAGCATGTCCCAGACGTTCGGATACAAAGAGCTTGAGCGTTTTGTCGTAGTCTGGGAGCCCTAGCGCTGGGGATGGCGCACACTTGAGGGCCTCAAATTAGATATTTCTTCAGGAGACATCTGGAAGGGTCTGATTGCAGAGCATCAGTAGGAAGGCTTCTGGAATCCATGCTCTGCACTAGGAAATTAGTCCAAGGAAGGCATGAAGGGATTTCTGGCCTTGTGGCAGTGGGATATCAGAGATTACTTGCACCCTGTCTTCAGTGGGGTGTCTTGTCCCATGGGACAGACAGTGTCCAAGGAAAATGACAGGTGTTGAGCACCACTGCAATTCGGGCTTTGAGGCTCTGCACCCCTGGTTGGCAGGATAGCACAAGAGGCTTTCTGAGGTGATTTCAACAGGGGGTAAGTCAGCTGCACAAAGGAGAAGGTCATCAACATGTTGGAAGAGAATCACTTCCAGGTGTTCCTCTTGTCATGTGTCAAGGATGATAGCCATAGCTTTTGCAAACTGGCTTGGAAAGTTCTGTGCCCCTTGTGGCACAACTGTTTAGGTATGTTGCCGTTTCTTTCCGTGGATAAATGCAAAAAGGTACCATCAGGAGGGATGAGGGTGGACACTGAAGAAAGCGTTTGTAAGGTCCACCTCTGTGAGGTACTTTGCAGTCAAAGGCATCCACAGCAGGTACCTGGTTCTCTTTTAGGGGTTCTTGTGGTTTCCGGGGCAATGATGTGCCCTCTTTTAGCTTGACTGAAACTGGTGGCACCTTTAAGTGACCGTTGTCTTCCGGTCCTGTGGACCATAGGCACGCAGGGATTCTGTCAAGTAATTCCTGCAGTATTGAACTTGAAGTTTTTGCTTCATGAAGTGTCGTCAGGAGAGGCAGAGAACACAAAGCAGATAAGCCTTCTAAAGATAGGGGAGTATGTAACTTCATTCCCCCTTCAGGCGTGTACATGATTGAGGCCTGTAGTCTGGAAAACACATCAGCTCCTAGTAGATTCAAGGGACATGTAGAGGACACCACAAATCTGGCAAGCAAATCAGGAAATGTCCCCACTTGGAGTGGCTCAGTAAGTGGACTGGAGCGAGGCACCCCATCCATTCCCATGCAGGAAACATCAATAGTGGAAAGGAAAGAATTATCAGGCAGGTTCACCGCCCTCAACACACTTTTGGCTGCACCCCTGTCAATGAGGAAAGTGGTAGGTTTTTCGTCTGGGACATCTTGGGGCTCTGCATTCTTTTCTAAAGTTACCCCATTTCTCACAGTTGTAACAGGTGATCCCTGGTATTGGGCAGTGGTGGTTGACTAGTGTAGGCGGGATCTTCATCATGGGTTACCATGAGGGGCGTTGGTTTTTTACCTTTTTGATTTTCTAGACCTCTGGTTACCAACAATAAATCAGACATTTTCATTGAATAGTATTCAGGGCGGGCCACCATCAGGCCTTTTCTGATATCCTCTCTGAGCCCTGAAACAAAAGCAGTTGATAACATGTGTGTGTGTGTGCCTTTTATGAGTCTAGCATGATACTTCTTCACAGACTCCCCTTTATCTTGGGTAATATCTTGGATTGTGGTGGTCTGATCCGTCAACTTCTCCTTTGCCCAGTCGTGGAGTTGTGCACAGAACTCCACACCTGAGATGTAGGAAGTGGCACTTATCAGGCAGGCATCATTGAAGGCCGTCTGCGTGACTGGCCAAAAGACATGTCCTGCTTTGATTTGGCATAGGCTGATCAAGTCTCTCCAGGCAGCTGAGTAAGTTTCTTGTATCTGCACTATTCTGTGGTAGAAGGGAATTGGCTGCTTCTCTGGGTCAGGCAGACTTGTCACTAAGGCAGCTGCTTGTGATGGAGTAAAAGCGACATACATCACTGGTGCCCCTTCTGGTAACCAAGACTGTTGTTGGAGCTGAGCTGGCAAGGGGCACTATTCTTTACGGTTGCCAGCATGTGTTTGAGATCCTCTCGGAACTGTGAGTCCGGAGCCGGATTGGGGGTTAAATCAGCGGGTGGCCTTGCTGCCTGTTTTTGGGCTTCCCACTCAGACGCTTCTTCATCATTAACATATCCGGCCTGGGAATGTGATGCTCCCGTATTGGGAAAGACAGGTGTGTGGTATGAACCATCCTGGTTTAAAACAGGGAGGGCTGGGTACATGCTGTGTTTAAGCTTACTGGGTGTACCAAGATGGCCGCCGGCAGGAAGTGCACTGGGCTGGGTAGAAAGTGAAGGCATGGGTGCACTAAGATGGCCGCCGGGCTGAGTTGTCACAGTGGGTTGTGCTTGGGTGGTGAGAAAGGAGTGGTTGTTAGACGGAGGGCAGTGCTGTCCCTCCCCTCCTTTTGTTTCAAGTTCCAACATAGCGTGATGGTTCACATATCATCAACTCTGTGATACACATACAGAATACAATTGCCAGCTTTCTTAACTTCCTTTATCCAATTTTCTTTATCACACAGGATTTTTCTCCCTGTTTCTTTAGCAACATAACTTTTTGCCACTTTGTTCAACTTTGTTAACTATTTCAACATCTTCTCTCCTCTTCACAATATCACATTCTTCACAATATCACAGTCTTCACAATATCACATTCTTCACAATATCACATTCTTTACAATATCACATTCTTTTCTCTCTCTGTTTCTCGGCTATCGGCTTGAGAGGAGAATACGTACAACTAAGGGGTTAATATTCTTCTCACTGCTCCTTATCAACAAATTCCTTGGGTGGGGGCACATAAGGCTGCGCTCCTAGCTGCTACTGTCTGCTATAACCCTGTAATGTACGGTTAATCTCATAACAAGAACAAACACGTCAGGGGTAGTGGGAAGCAACGGCCCGCGACCCAACAGATCCCCCGGGCAGCCCCCCCTCCGACCTTAATCAGTCCCTAACCCAACCCCTCTCGTGTATAGCAAACAGTAAACCACAAATACACTCACGACAGGACATTACACCTGCCACTCTTCGAACTGCAAAATTTCAGCAGGCTAAGGTAAACCACAGGGGCAGACAACTCCCCTTTAACCCCGTTTATAGTCGTTGTTGTTGTTACACCTCTACCCCAAGAGGCCGACAGCTCGTCTGGGGGTGAGACTTCTGTAACACTTTCAGACTGCAAAGCCAGCAGCTGAGTACCCTCGGAGGTCCTGGAAACCTCGAGCCCGACTATAACCGTCTGCTACAAGGAAACACCTCATCCCAGAGGCCGACAGCTCATCTGGGGATAAAAACACACATACACACATGTAGCACTTTTAGACTGCTCAGTTTCGTAGCCCAAAGAATGGCAGACAGTGAACAAATACAGACAGCAGAAACCCATCGGCAGGTTCGTTAAAACAGCCTCAGGCGAGGAAATACCTGCCTCTAAAACAGTCTCGGCATACCGACAGAATCCAGCGGTCAACCGAAAGATAAGAAAGTCGTACAGTGGTAAGAATATAAATAACTTACCGTACTGTTAGGGCTGCGCAAACCCCCTCTGTTATCTTATCAGTTAACGCTCGAATCCTTATCGCGGTATGGCTTCCACTGTAGCCTGAAGCTCCCGGGTTTCGGCACCATCTGTTATGGAAATGATTAAGAGCTTCAATCGAGCCCAAGGTTATCTGCTGCTGTCTCTAATTGGAAAGCGTGGCTATGCATGCATATAAAAGTAAACACTCTGAGACACGCTCAGCACCGTTACTTTTTACACTTCTGATTTATTCAAGGCGGTGCTAATGTTTTATACACAAAAATACGTCATTGCTATGTTAGTCTAATAGGTACATCTCATTGGTTACGATAGAAAAGAAGATGGAGAATCTTCATAACGCAGTTTTGCTGTCCTTGGTTTTATCTTCAGTTCCGCGTTCTTCTGATGTGTAGGATGTAGGGGGTACCCGCCATCTTGAGAAAATATAGGAACAGAGCAAACCTGTATACTTATATAATGACTAAGGAGAAAAATATGTATACACATAAGAAAATAGACATTTTCAGATTATTATTATCTACATCACATTCCTTCACATAACTACCGTGAACTATATCAACTAACAGTGGGGTACAAGACCGGCAGACCTAATGAGTATAGCAGAAAAGATTCTGGGATGGACGGAAGTAAATCTTCTATCTTCTGTGGATTGAAAGGAGAACTAATCTCACTGGCAGACGTCTTAAGCAGGGAATCTCTGTCGCAGATGGAATGGTGTTTAAATCAAACCATGTTCGAACTGATCATGGCAAAATGGGGGATGCCCAATATAGACCTGTTAGCGACCAGAGTAAAAAGGAAAGTGGGCCGGTTCTCCCTTCAAAGAGATCAGCTCAGTATGGGCCTAGATGCCCTATCACAACCTTGGGGAACAGACATAATGTATGCATTTCCTTCGTTTGTGCTCATACCAAAAATACTATGGAAGATAAAAGCCTCAAGGACGAAAGTCATTCTAATTGCCCTTTGGCCTTGGAGGGTTTGGTTCCCAGGGCTGTTAAAACTCAGCACCACTTGCAGACTCCCTTCCATGCCAGACCTCATTCATCAGGGAACAGTGAATCATCTGCAGGTGGACCATCTGTCTCTGATGGCCTAGCTACTGAAAGGGAGCTTTCAGAGCGGTAGGGGCAGATCTGGAAAAAGTTTGGTGTTTGGTGTACAATCAACAACAGAATCCCAGGCCCTATGATACCGGCGGTTCTAGAATTCCTCCAAGCAGGTGCAGATCTAAATCGAGCTTCCTTAATCATAGGTTAGTAGAAGAACCCCTAATCAAAAGGTTTCACACAGCCATAAGTTGAAGAAGGCCTCCCAAATCTAGGAGGTTCCCCTCTTGGGACGTATCTGCGGTACTACAGAGTCTTTGTATGGAGCCATTCGAGCCACTAGAAGACTGCCCCATAAAACTTTTCACCTTAAAAATGCTCTTGTCTCCGCTAGAAGGGTCAGAGAAATTCAAGCCCTCTCAATGGCAGAACCATTTTGCATAATATCTCAGGACAAAATTATCCTTTCTCTTGACCCTGCTTTCCTGCCTAAATTAGCTTCCACTGATTGGAACAAATGGTAATCCCGTCTTTTTGTGGTAATCCTAAAAATAAGGAGGCCAAGTTTAATAATCTGGACGTGAGAAGATGCATGATTGAGTATATCGAGTGCACCAAAGAGGAAAGTCCCAACAAAGGTAAAAAGGCATCAAAAAATACTATCGTCATGTGGATGAAGTCGGCAATCATTGAAGCATACAAGACACCATCTCTACCACCACCAACAGGAGTCAACACTCATTCCACAAGAGCAGTAATTACATCTTGGGCTGAAAGAGTCGGAGCTTCGCCACTCCAGATATACAAAGCGGCAACCTGGTCCAGCATACGTTTGTAATGCACTATAGACTGGATTTGCTTGCAAATCAAGAACAGTCCTTCGGCAGAAAAGTGCTGCAGGCTGTGGTCCCGACCTGATTAGGTAGTTCTATTTGGTTCTCTCTGTAAGCTGTCCTGGAAGATGACTGTGAAAAAACTTAACAAGTTATTACCTGTTAACGCTCTTTTCCAGGAGTCTTCCAGGATGGAGTCCCCCCCCCCTTGTTTCATAGGAATAATTATGTAACCCTAAGGTGGTTGCACCAATGGAAGTGTTTATTATTTTATCTGCACCTTCAGTTATTTGTTAACTGAGAGGCCATGGCCTATGTCTTTTATAATGTGGATCATGTGTTTCCTGTACTAGGTGGGAGGAGCTTCTTTCTCTGTAAGCCGTCCTGGAAAACTCCTGGAAAAGAGCGTTAACAGGTAATAACCCTGTTTTTGTAACCCCATCATAACAGATGATTAAAAAAAATCATGCTGCTGCTACTAAATGTCCTATGCTGGCCATACACGGATCGATTTTTGGACGAGAATATTCACACAAATATTTGTATGAAAATTATTTGTACATTTGATGAATGGACGAGTGTAGTTCAAAAATTCCACTTGTTTTTAACATTCAATTATAAAATGAATGTAACTTCTGAGCAAAAACCACATACACAATGTGAAAATTTGTTCGATGGAGAAAAGTTTCTGTTCTGCTCTTTCGAATTTTCCCGTCACTGTGGTGGAAATGAACACCGATTTGACCCACTAATGGTTAGAAAATTGGATGAATGTTTTTTTGAAAGAAAAATGAGTTTGTGTACAGCCAGCATAAGTGACATCAGGTGCAGGGAGCTTGTACCCACCTACCTGTCTATGACAAGGGAGTCTGTCATCCATCATATTATATTACACTCCTGTCTGATCATCTGCAAAGCTGCCTGATGTGGGCGGAGTCCTGGTTTAGGGGAACCAATCTGCTCATGTCGAATAATCTTTTTATTTCTATTTTAGTAGATGGACGGGAGATGAGGAAAACCTCAGAGGATTGTCTCACTTTGTCTCCAGACTGTAAAGTAGAAGATGAGGACATCACACAGTATAGTCCAGGAGAAAACCCGACTACCTCAAATCTCCATCCGGCACCACACAGTGTAGATGGACCATCGTATTCCTCTTATCCTGAGGAACCTCAGACTGTGAGGGACGGTGCCGTCCTTCCAACAGATAAGAGCTTTTCCTGTACTGAGTGTGGGAAGTGTTTCCATTCTAAATCCTATCTTAAAAGGCATAAAAGATCTCACACAGGTGAGAAGCCGTATTCCTGCCCTGAGTGCGGGAAATGTTTTTCAGAGAAGTCCAGTCTTTATAAACATCACAGATCTCACACAGGGGAGAAGCCGTATTCCTGTCCTGAGTGTGGGAAATGTTTTTCAGACAATTCCAGTTTTAACACACATCGGAGATCTCACACGGGGGAAAAGCCATATTCCTGCCCTAAATGCGGGAAATGTTTTTCAATGAAGTCCATTCTTTACACACATCAGAGATCTCACACAGGGGAGAAGCCGTATTCCTGTCCTGAGTGCGGGAAATGTTTTTCACAGAAGTCCCATCTTTACACACATCAGAGATCTCACACGGGGGAGAAGCCGTATTCCTGTCCTGAGTGTGGAAAATGTTTTTCACGGAAGTCCAATCTTTACAAACATCAGAGATCTCACACGGGGGAGAAGCCGTATTCCTGTCCTGAGTGTGGAAAATGTTTTTCAGTGAAGTACACTCTTCACAGACATCAGAGATCTCACACAGATGAGAAGCCGTTTTCCTGTCCCGAGTATTTTGTACGAAAGTCACAACTTTTCACACATCAGAGTTCTCATAACGGGGATAGTCCAGGAGAAAACCCGACTACCTCAAATGTCCATCCGGCACCACACAGTGTAGATGGACCATCGTATTCCTCTTATCCTGAGGAACCTCAGACTGTGAGGGACGGTGCCGTCCTTCCAACAGAGAAGAGGTTTGTCTGTACTGAGTGCGGGAAATGTTTCCCTTCTAAATCCCAGCTCAATGTGCATATAAGATCTCACACAGGAGAGAAACCGTATTCCTGTCCTGAGTGCGGGAAATGTTTTTCAGTGAAGTCGAATCTTTACATACATCAGAGATCTCACACGGGGGAAAAGCCATATTCCTGTCCTGAGTGCGGGAAATGTTTTTCAAGGAAGTCCAGTCTTGACACACATCAGAGATCTCACACAGGGGAAAAGCCATATTCCTGTCCTGAGTGCGGGAAATGTTTTTCAGATAAGTCCCATCTTTACACACATCAGAGATCTCACACAGGAGAGAAACCGTATTCCTGTCCTGAGTGCGGGAAATGTTTTTCAGTGAAGTCGCTTCTTTACGGACATCAGAGATCTCACACAGGGGAGAAACCGTATTCCTGTCCTGAGTGCGGGAAATGTTTTTCAGTGAAGTTGCATCTTTACCAACATCAGAGATCTCACAAGGGGGAGAAGCCATATTCCTGTCCTGAGTGCGGGAAATGTTTTTCAGTGAAGTCAAATCTTTACACACATCAGAGATCTCACACGGGGGAGAAGCCGTATTCCTGCCCTGAGTGCAGGAAATGTTTTTCAGATAAGTCCGCTCTTTACAGACATCAGAGATATCACATGGGGGAAAAGCCATATTCTTGTCCTGAGTGCGGGAAATGTTTTTCACAGAAGTCCAATCTTTCCAGACATCAGAGATCTCACACGGGGGAGAAGCCGTATTCCTGTACTGAGTGTGGGAAATGTTTTTCACAGAAGTCCAGTCTTTCCACACATCAGAGATCTCACACAGGGGAGAAGCCGTATTCCTGTACTGAGTGTGGGAAATGTTTTTCACAGAAGTCCAGACTTTCCACACATCAGAGATCTCACATGAGGGAGAAGCCACTTTCCTGTCCTGAGTGAGGGAATTGTTCCTCACTGAAGACCTGTCTTCCTGTACATCAGGGATCCCACACAACCCTCGAGGTGTATTAGTGCCTTGAGTGCGGGAAATGTCTTCTATATTAATGTTGCCGGACATCACAGCTCTCATGTGGGGAAGAAGCACACCCTGATATACACCTCAGATATACTCCATGGCTGATCTTCATCATGTAAGAAACAGTTCATAAGGAGATCACCAAAGACATGGATGAAGTGTTGTAAAAATACAATGGATGGGCGGCTCATACAGGTCTGGTAATGTACTTTTATGTCATGGCTTTCTTAAAGGTCTGCACCCATGCACGCGCACACCCAGAAACCTCCACTGTAATTGGCTGTAGGACAAGTTTGTCAGCAGGTCCCAGCCAGTGATTTTGCCCCGTACTCTGCTGATCACCTGCAGCCAATGACAAATCACTCCTGTGTTTTATTTTGTAAACACAGGGAGCTATCTTGTGATTTCTTCTCTTCCCGAGTCCTTTTCGGTTCAGGAAGAGAAGAGAACACCACACTGTGAGTATAATCACCACACTTTACACCCACACACCTTAGATTTGCACATTAACCCCATTGATTGCCCTTATTCACCCTTTGATCACCCCTGTCACCCAACCAGTGCCATTAGTACAGCGTCAGTGTACAGTATTTTTCACCAATCGCTGTATTAGGGTAACTTGTTACATCAGATAGTGCAAGGGTCAGCTAGCATTAGATTGCCCGCACACTATCGCACTCACGCTATAGGATCCTGATCACCACCATTGGTAGTATAGTGTCTGTATGGATCAATATCCTGATCACCACCATTGCTAGTATAGTGTCTGTATGGATCAATATCCTGATCATGAACAGAACTATATTGGTGTCCCCCCTTAGTATAGTGTCCCTAATAACGCAGTGTTAGAAGGATGAGCCCTTCTGCCTCCCAACAAGTGCAGTGTCAGTAGATCACCGGCACCTCTGATACATTGCACACATAACCGCAGTGTTAGCAGAATCAAGCCTGATCTCTAGCACTAGCAGGTACGTTTTATTTGTGTAGCACCCTGGAGTTTAGGCAGGGAGCTCCTCACACATTTACTTGCCAGGAGTAGTTATCCTGGTTGATTGTGAGAGATCTACTGATTTCTCCCTAAGTTTGGACTTGTTGCACTTTTCTCTTCTACTACTAGGTGACCGGGCACTTGGCGGTACTAGATATGAGAAGGACAACCCAAATTCAGGTTATGGGTATATGAGGTATCTCAGCCAATGGGCAGGGGTTTTCTTGAATCTCTTGGCCTGCTGGGAGAACCTATATATAGGGGTGGAGTCAGGTGACCGATGTTCGGTGCCACCTGGACAGCTGTCTAGGTGGATGTGTGTTGTATGACCCGTGCTGCTAGACAGGAGATTGGGCCTATCCCAGGCACATCTGACTGCTAGGCTGTGTGAGGTCCTATCCAGAAGTAAGTGAGCAGCGCAGGGTTGGCACTGTGGCTTGCAGTCCAACCAAAAGTGACGGTTCTGCTGGCTGGAAAAACTGTCATGGTTGGAGGTAGAGGGGAAGCTGTCACCACTAAGGGACTAACCACCTTATTACCAGGGACCTCAGTGAGTAATGGAAGCAAGTACCAGAGCAGTATTCTCACTGAACGGGCATGGTGGAGAATCAGGAAACTTCAGGTGGTGATCAAGCCAGGGACCCAGCCAGCGGAGGTGATGCTTGTAGAGCAGCCTTGTGTGTCAAGCCAGGAACTGAGCAGGCCAGTGGAGTGAAGCTTGAGAAGTATCCGGAGTGCCCAGTTAGGGACCCAGCAAAGAGGCGGGGGTGACGCTTGAGGAAGATACCACCATGAAGATTGGAGAAGCTCAAGGGATTCAGAGTCAGTGAATCAGAGGGTCTAGTGAGAGACCAGGAGCTCAGTGGGCTGAAGAACTACAAGGAGAAGTTGTAGTGAAGGTGAAAGAACTGTTATGCTTTGTGTTAGGAACTGTTAAAGACTGTTGCCATTGGAGACAGCATTCCTGCACGTGCAGATTTGGCATCTTGCTGGATGCCTTTCCCTGACGGCTGGCCTCCTATTGAAGTCTTGGAGTCTGCTAATTGAACTTGCAACTACTTTAGGGTGTCCTGGCCCTAACCCTCTTTCCCCCAAAAAGTTTGTAAGAGAAATAAACATTTCTTGCATTCAAGAAGTGTCTGGTGCCCAATAACTTCCACCTTGCACCCATTATGCTTCACAACCAACCATATACAGAAGGATATAGATAGATCCACTACCAAAGAATTTACGTTCTGACCAACTACAATCCCTAAAAAAATTACGTAATTGCCCTGATCTGATTATTAAACAGTCGGACAAAGGAGGCAATATTGTACTGATGACTGAACAACAATATATCAAAATGTGTCTCAACATCTTAAATAATAAAACGTGGTATCGCAGAATCACTGCGAGTGTCAGTCACCGCTTTGCTAACGAATACAAATCTCTTATAGGGGAGGCATACTATACGGGCTTGATAGACCAGGATACTTACAACTTCTTGGACAACAAATTTCCTCGCATGGCTACATTCTATGCATTACCAAAGGTTCACAAGAGCCTGAAAGCTCCCCCTGGCCGCCCCATAGTATCAGCAATAGGCTCACTGACAGAGAATGCAAGTAGGTTTGTTGATTTCTTTTTGACTCCCCATGTCCGACGACTACCTTCTTATGTGTGGGACACCCTAGACCTCCTTAAACAGATTGAGGGGGTAGCGGTCCCTCCCGATGCCCTGCTCGTGACCCTGGATGTGGAGGCCTTGTACTCCAGCATCCCTCACGAGCAGGGTTTTGGGATGGTCCGCTCGTTCCTCATGGAAGAGGACCATCATGCATGGCCCTTCAATGATTTCGTGTTGAAATTACTTCTGTTTATATTGACACACAATTGCTTCCTTTTTAATGGTTCCCACTACCTCCAGGTACAGGGCGTGGCCATGGGCACATGCGGTGCCCCGGCCTACGCCAACCTGTACCTGGGGGGGTGGGAACGTTATGTCTTCTCGAATGAACAACTTAGTAGCCACACCAATGAGGTGTTGTTGTGGCTAAGATACATCGATGATATTTTCATCATATGGACAGGATCCCAACAAACATTGGCTTCCTTTGTAGATCATCTGAATAGCAATACATTTCATCTAAAGTTCACTTACAATAGTGATCTACACAAAATTTCGTTCTTAGATCTAACAATCTACAAAGACGCCAATCTGTGCCTGGCTACCACACTCTACCGCAAAGAGACGGCAGGAAATACGGTACTTCATGCCTCTAGCGCCCACCCTTCCATGCTGGTACGAAGTATCCCCTATGCACAGTACATCAGCCTTAGGAGAAACTGTACCGCTGACAATGAGTTCAAACACCATGCGGATGCACTGAGGGAACGTCTCCTCAAACGGGGTTACTCTAAGTCCCTACTTCGCAGAGCCTTTAATAAAGCTTGGGACCAATCTAGAAATGCACTCCTTTTCTCAAAGGAACCCAGGAGGGAGGAACACTTAACGACGAAATTCATTACCAAATACTCGCACCAACAGTATCAATTACACAATATACTACAGCAAGACTGGCATATTTTATCTGAGGATCCTATCCTAAGGAAATATGTCAGTGACTATCCTGAGATCGTTTTTAAAAAAGCACCATCCTTGCGTGACAAATTGACCAAGAGCCACTTTGCACCCTCACAGGCTCAAACGACCAATAGAGTGGGTATACACACGTGCGGACACTGCTCCTTTTGCCCCTGGGTATCGACAGGCTACAAATTTCAATTGCCCAACGGTGAGACATTCTGTCCACCTTTTTGGGCTGACTGTAACACCCAAGGTGTAATATACCTGATGACTTGTAGATGTGGGATATTCTATGTGGGTAAGACCATCCGCCATTTATGGCAAAGGATACGTGACCACGTGTATTACTCTACTAACGGTAAAATGCTTAGTCCCATCAGTAGGCACCTGGATTTATGCCACAGATTTGACACCTCTGTTGCGAGCTTTATTGTCCTAGCAGTAATCCCTCAAGACCCAAGGGGGGGGCGACTGGGACAGGAGGATACTCCAACAAGAGGCTAAGTGGATTGAACACCTAAACGCCACCCGGTGGCCAGGCATCAATGAGGTACAATCTTACAAATCCTTCCTTGGATAAAAACCCTAGGTCGACTCATACGACAACAAACTAAGGTTTCATGCTCTCCAGTAATTAGATAATATGCAGCCTATTACAGTCTACTATTTCTAGAATATTGCACCATCAATCCAATGGCCTCTTCCTCTTTGGGATGGAGGACCCCCCTGTCCAGTGCTCCGCCCATTATGGGCACTTCTGCAGGCTAACGCAGCCTAACATACTCCCTGCTAGTGTTATGTATGGATACTATGACCCTACCGAGTTAAGGGACTGGTTAATTGCAGGAAATCGCAAACCTGTAATCACACTGCTATTTGCAAAATGTATATGCATATTGTATTTTTTCTATGACTATTAATTATGAGTATGCATTTATGAACTGTATCACCATGAATGGATTCATTTCCTACATGGTAACTAATATTTTAATTATGTAATAAAACACTGGCCCGATGTCTCAGGCCTGTGAGAAGTGCTGTGGTAAACTGATCCCGGGCCCCCATCAACTTGCTGGTGTCTGGATTACATGTGCGGCCGGTAAGCCGCATTCTGCCCCCCCCCTTATCTTTTGTGGGATGGTGTCTGCGGCTTTGGGTCAGATCCATCCCTCCCCCCTGGATTTACAACGCACACTCTATGATATGTGCGCTGTTATCTCCAGACTCTTCCACCTGTTGGTTCCAGCCTTTACAGCGCTTCACACGCTGTACTTAGGAGGAACCACTGGGGGGGAGCCTTTAGATCTGATACCTATAGGACTGCTCTCCCTCCTCACATCGTTTCTTGACAGAGGCCTTTTTGACCACTGCGCATGCGCAATGGACGTGAGTGCGCGCGCAGCCCCGTTTGGCCGAATCAGGTGATGCATGTTTTGCACACCTGATTGGGACGTGTACTTAAGGCTGCTAGCAATAGCCTTGTACCACGTCACTACCCTTTATGGCGCTCTGATGCCTGGACGTCTCATCTGTACAACACAATTGTCTGGTAAGAATATGCTGAGCCTATACAAGTCTATACTTAAACGCTCTGTAGTTGTACCTTATTTATACAAGTAGATGAAATCTTTATATCCTTTTCACTCCCTATCTAGACAGCGGTCCTGGGATCCTACTAGGTAGCTCCCTGCTGGGATAGGATTAGAGCTTCATTGCAACCATGCTAGTGATGACTTATCTGATGTCAGGTTTACAAGCAAGTAGCTGACTCATGCTGTCTACAAGACCTGCTCAACCTGCATTACTTATAAGGTAGGAGCAGCCTTTCATGTACAATTATCCAGTTCTACAGGCAGACCCATATATAATAACTATATGAGGATCTGTTTATGCTTCCTGACTGAATGACAGAACGGCACATTATAAGGAGTTAGTGTCATTACTGGCTAATTAGATACATTTCTTATATTCACCAGATTAAAGTCTCTGAATTCTCTGATGCATCTTGATCATTGGAGGTTCTGTCTCTAATTATATGGCGTTTCAACCACCCATAACTTCTACCTGATCCGAAGACGGACCCATTTACTCTGGCTAGTATATAAATTGCCATATCCCAGCCTTTTTACCTACCTCCCCCTCTGCTCCCTTTCTTCTCCTTTCTTCTCTCTTTTTCTCCCCCCCTTTTTGCTCAGATCAAATAAGCCATAAGTTTACAGTTGACCACCCAAAACAGAGGAAAAAAGCATATAGTGAAGTATTGTGGATGTTGGCAAATCACTAGCGCTACAAGCCACTACTCACATACTCCCGGTTGCAATTAGGCATATCAGACAGTCTCCGCGATCGCCGCTTGCAGTGTGCGTTCTACGGAGTCAGGAAGGAGAACGTCACTTGGTTGTGCAAAGTGACTCGTCCTTTGATGACGCCCTGGGGGAGGGGTGAAACGCGTCGACGTAACATCCGGCTTTTTGCACAACCAAGTGACGTTCTCATTCCTGACTCCGTGGAACGCACGCTGCAAGCGGCGATCGCGGACACTGTCTGATATGCCTGATTGCAACCGGGAGTATGTGAGTAGTGGCTTGTAGCGCTAGTGATTTGCCAACATCCACAATACTTCACTATATGCTTTTTTCCTCTGTTTTGGGTGGTCAACTGTAAACTTATGACTTATTTGATCTGAGCATCGGCCATCTCTTCCACTTATCCACGCCAGAGATATACTTTGCAAATTACCATTGAGAAAGGCTGTCAGCCTAAGAGGAGGAGCTGCTGTATCATTGCAGGGCTGTCCTGCCTGTGAATTTTGTGATAAGTCTTGTTGTTGCCATCCACTTTGGGACTATTGCTAGTAGTAATATCTCTGTCTTGTGAGCAATTATTGTTCAAATCTATCAGTCTAGCTGCCAATATTTATTGTCAAGAATTTTCTTCTGTTTATCAATTGGTCAGCACTTATGGTCTATTTTATTTTTCACATTATATGCGTTATGCACATATGTTTATTTTTGTTAATCAATAGTTGTTTGTGTATTCACCTATTATGCTTCACAATTTGCATCCAAGAGTTGTATGTAATTCTAGACTGCATGTGATATGTAGTCCATCATATATCTATTACTCTGTTTACATTTATCGTTAGCACTTAGCACTTTATAGTCACGTTTATCAGCGCTGTATCTGTTTGTTTCTAAACTTTCCTACCAGACACGTCCCCGCATGTGATCACATGTCACCATATGCGTGTTGAACTTTGGGCATTTGGGACTGCTCTCTCACAGCACTCAGTGGTTTTGATTGAGACGCATTATTGTAAAGCCTTTACATAAAAACAATATTAATATATTATTCAATGTTTTTTGGTGTATGTCCTTCTCTATTATTCCCCATTACAGGTAACCCAAACAAGCTCCTGAAGAAGCAATCAAAATTTGCGAAACATGTAGAGCCTTACCGAGCCATATCAGTTTGAGGTTATTGAATGGGAACGGAAGGGGTTCATCCCTTCCTTTGTTGTAGGGACTATCCCCTGATCCGTTCTCATACACTTAGGTAGTGATAAAAACTACCACTTTCCGCAATGTATTGCGTTTTTTTAAAAAAATGTTTACGTCTATCTGATTCTTTTTAACAATTATGTATAAATAAAAGTTTACATTGATTTTTATGATTGGTGCCTACAAAGTCCATTTGTTTTGTTCTGGGTATTCATACCCCCTTCCCTCCCATGCTTCTAAGATATACAGAAGGATGTCAGCTATCTCTGGCTCTGGAGGTTCTCATTAGACTGAAGGAGGCCGGAGACCTTGCTACATTTGTAGTAGTTCAAGCAGTCGTTGACAGCCAGAAGCTCTTTTTCCCGTGAGTCACACTAGGTACCTGTGAATTTAGTGGCCAAAATTTCCCAAAAAAGGTACTCTAGTGAAGAGGCCTACAGGATTCTGAGTATGACAGCTGAGAGTGAAGGGGGAGTCCTCACTGACAGAATCAGGCTCTGAATAAGAACCTGTACAGAGCAGCGGCACCCCGACAGGGAGCTCAGAGGATGGAGGAGAGGTCCCTGCTAAGGTCAGGCATACCCGACCCCGGGTAGCTGAAGTGCTAGGAACACTTGATTTGTCTTATATGTAGCAGGATGCCAGTACTAGTGCCCCACTACCTTTTGGTGAACTGGCAGGCACCAGCGGCCTAGTACATCCTAGTCTTTTATATACCAGGACAGAAGTATTTTGTGTTGACCTGGCGGGTCCCACAAATGGAGTCCAAATTGGTGAGGTGGCTAGCACTAGTATTATCCTGCAGACACCAAGAATTCAACCACAGACCCATGGAGCCCATAGTGTTCTTCCAGATGTGCTTGTGCAAGTCCTGATTAGCAGCCCACAGATTGTGCAGCGCTCGTACTTACCCCATTCACTGCCCAACCTGGAATTCAGGTGGAAAAAGCAAATTTAACAACTCCCCTAGATTTTTGGAGACCTAGCAAGGTTTATAAATGTTAAACTTTTTTGAGCCTAAAACCCAATGTGGGCGTTACTAAAAAGAATGAGCTGCGATCATATTGGTCCAGAGACCCAATTCATCATATGCCCGTGTTCTCTGCTGCAATGGCCAGGCATAGATATGAGATGATAATGCATTTTATGTATTTTAGTGATCACACACTTTGTCGTCCTCGGGGTGACCCTGAATATGATCAGCTTTACAAAATTCCACCCCTCATAAACTACCTCTCCCAGAAATTTTCAGATGTGTATACGCCCCAACAAACCATCTAAATAGATGAGTCCATCATACATTTCACTGGTCACCTTCCAATCAAACAGCATCTCCCCAGCAAGCGTGCCAGATCTGGGGTCTAAATGTAGAAGCTCTGTGATAGGGCCACAGGCTATACATGTCATTTTTTTTATATAATATCCAGCACATAAACACCACTTTACATTAGTAAATTAACCACAATCTCTGGGAAACCTTCCCTGGACTTCCGGGTCTAGGGAGTCTGTGCAGCCCACGTGCCACTTTTTAGACACAATCTTGGAATTGGCTCGTGGCACCGTGCGACCTAAATGCCGGGGCTTCCCCCGACGGCTTGTAAAACATCCAACTTAGAAAGGAGGAGAAAGCCTGCTTGAGAACTAATGAATTGTTCGCAGTGAAGTGGAAGGACAATTAACCACCTCAATACCGGGTACTTTCACCCCCATCCTGCCCAGGCCATTTACTTTGAATGACAATTGCGCGGTCATGCTACACTGTAACCATGTGATTTTTTTTTATCATTTTCTTTACACGAATAGAGCTTTATTTTGGTGATATTTAATCACGTCTATATTTTTTTTCTTTTTTCTAAAAATAAAGACCGAAAATGTTGAAAAAAATAAAGGTTTTTCTCAGTTTCTGTCAGTAAATTTTGTAATTTTTCTCCTTCACTGATGGGCACTGATGAGAAGGCACAAATATGCCTCACTTATAGGCACTGATGGGTGGCACTGGGCACAGATAGGCGGCACTGATGGGCAGCAGTGATGGACATCACTAATAAGCACTGATTGCTGGCACTGGTGGGCACTGATTGCTGGCACTGGTGGGCACTGATTGCTGGCACTGATGGGCACTCATTGCTGGCACTGTGTGGGCTTTACTGTAATCAGGACACTGATTATCAGTGCCCTGATTACATACCTAGATGTCCTCTGCGAGGAAATGCCGCTGATTGGCTCTCCTCTTCTCACACTCTGTCAGTGTGAAGCGAGGAGCGCCGATTACCGGCTTCTCCGTATTTACATGTGACCCGCTGTGATTGGACACAGCTGATCACATGGCTAAAGAGCTGAGGCCACAGCTCTTCACAGAGATCGGGGTCCCCCCGTGTTCTAGCAACACGGCGCAGCTACGATCACCCCATGGCCGCGCGAGAGCGGCCGTTCTTGGCACCGTCATATAACGTCCACCCAGAACGAGTGCCACCCCGTCGTCATTTGATGGTGGGTGGGCGGCAAGTGGTTAATTCCATTAATGCAGAAACTATGGTTCAAATTTGCACGGTATCTGATGTAGTTGAAGAGCCTCTCTGTGTCCACGAATATAATCTTTATATGGGAGGGGTGGACTTCAATGACCAGATAATGAAGCTCTACTTATTTTCCTGTAAAGCCAGATGCTGGTACATGAAAGTGTCTGTATATTGTCAGAACTATTGAGGTTAAAAATAATTCATTTACCTGTGTGAGTGGATGTGCTGAGTAACGCCCTCCACTCTACACCTCCCCGGGCTATGAGCTAATCTGCAAGGGCTGTGAGTGAGGCTGATTGGGAACCTCCCAGCGCTCCAGCCCTTCAGCCTACTGAGCTTAGCAGAGACATGCCAACACGCAAGCAGGCAGCACAACAAGATGGAGGAATAAGATCATACCTCTCTCCATGTACGGTGGACCTCGGCGGGAGCCGCTCAGTGAGCGGGCAAGATCCGAGGAAATTGGTTTAGAGAATGATGACGCCGGGTCGCTGTATGCAAACCACAGAGCAAAGATCTCCAGGGCTGGGAAGAGGAAGGACGGCTTACAGAGATGGCAGCACAGTAAAAAGCGCGGACCCCCAGTGATAGAGACAGCTCTACAATCCCCCAGCCGGAGCGGTCTGGGATATGGAGAAACTCCAATGAAAGCGGACTCTGGAACAGAGAGAAGGAGAGATGGCCCATCTAAAGTGCAGCAGGACTCCCAGGTACAAGAGCAAAGTGCATTAAAGACCCAAGTGGTTAGTCGGAACGGGGGAGACAGGACAGTATTGAACCTCAGTGAGGAAGTATCCACAAAGGATAGGACTCCCCCAGGGTCGGAGGAAGAAAGTGTGGGGGCTGGTATGGGAAAGAATGTGGATGGACCAGGCTCCCCTGGAGAGGGATCAGTAGCACAGACCAAAACCCCTAGCTTTGTCCCAATACAATATGGAGATAAACTATCTGTAGGGACAGGTGGGGGTCTAGAGGGTCTGGAGCTGGACATTAGAGAGCTTTTAAGGTCCCTTCCCACTAAATCAGATATCCAGGAACTGATATCAGCGGTGGAACAGTCGTGTCAACAAGCGGTGGAAAACCTCAGAGAGGATACACGTGCAATGGGTCACAGGGTAGAGTCACTAGAAAATAGTCATGAAGCAGTGGTACAAGCAGTAGCAGACATTCAAGACACTGTAAAACAACATGAGGAAGCCCTGAATTTCTACAGGGACCAGTTAGACGATTATGAAAATGGAGATCGTACACAAAATATTCGAATAAAAGGATTACCTGAAACGATTCGGTCACCTGAATTGCTCCCAACTGTTCAAAGACTATTCCACCAGATAATGGGGGACTCATCACCAGAGAACATTGAGGTGGATAGGGTTCACCGTGTCCCCCCTAATGTAACCCCAAATTCTGAGAAGCCAAGAGATACCATATACAGATGACATAAATATACTGTTAAGGAATCAATTATGAAAATAACTCGAAGCAAATCTGAAATGATTTTGGAGGGAGTACATGTATCTCTGTACCCTGACTTATCACGTAGGACCTTAACCACTTCCCGCCCGCCCTATAGCGGATTGACGTCCGGGAAGTGGTTCTGTTATCCTGACTGGGCGTCATATGACGTCCAGCAGGATAACATGCTGCAGCGCGCCCCCGGGGGCACGCATCGCGGCGATCGGTGGATCGGTGTGTCAGTCTGACACACCGCTACACCGATCTTGGTAAAGAGCCTCCGGCGGAGGCTCTTTACCACGTGATCAGCCGTGTCCAATCACGGCTGATCATGATGTCAATAGGAAGAGCTGTTGATCGGCTCTTCCTCACTCGCGTCTGACAGACCCGAGTAGAGGAGAGCCGATCGGCGGCTCTCCTGGCAGGGGGGGTCTGCGCTGATTGTTTATCAGCGCAGTCCCCCTGCAGATCACCACACTGGACCACCAGGGATCGCCACTAGGACCACCAGGGAAGGGGCAACATGTGGATGGCCAGGTATGTACAAGCAGTGTCATCAGTGCCACCCATCATTGTCCATTAATGCCACCTGTCAGTGCCCATTCATGCCCATCTGTGCCAACTATCAGTGCCACCCATAAGTAGCCATCAATGCCACCTATGAGTGCCCATCAGTGCTGCCTATAAGTGCCCATCCGTGCCACCTATGAGTGCCCATCAGTGCCCCATACCAGTGCCACCTATCAGTGCCCATCAGTGCCACCTATTAGTGCCGCCTATCAGTGCCCATCATCAGTGCCCGTCAGTGCCACCTCATTGGTGCCACCTCATCGGTGCCCATCAGTGCTGCCGTATCAGTACCCGTCAGTGCAGCCATATCAGTGCCCGTCATTGAAGAAGAAAACGTACTTATTTACAAAAAGTTTTAACAGAAACAAAGAAAAACTTGTTTTTTTTCAAAATTTTCGGTCTTTTTTTATTTGTTGCGCAAAAAATAAAAACTGCAGAGGTGATCAAATACCACCAAAAGAAAGCTCTATTTGTGGGAACAAAATGATAAAAAATGTGTTTGGGTACAGTGTAGCATGACCGCGCAATTGTCATTCAAATTGCGACAGCGCTGAAAGCTGAAAATTGGCCTGGGCGGGAAGGTGTCTAAGTGCCTGGTATTGAAGTGGTTAATGTGACGATGGAATGTTAAATCTCTGTTAGAGGCCCTATGCGCAGTAGAGACTATCGATGGGGGTTTCCATTTAACCTCACAGCCTCTCGAAATGGCAAGACAGCAACCCTGCACACTAAGGAGGATCTGCAAGTGTTTGTAGAGACTTTAGATTTACCCCCAATTGACTTTGTGGACTGGAGGAGGAATAATTTTATGAACCCCCTACAACGCCCTGCCCAATGGCAACAAATGCCCAATAGATCCCAATGTAGAGATCAATCAAAGGGACAGAAGGAAATATGACAGACGTGATGGGGTTCACTTTGTGGGGAAATTGAGAGAGAGGGGGGAGGGGAATAGGAAAGGGAATGGTTTGAGGATTCATTTCTTTAATTCTGTTTTTTTTTTGTTTTGTTTTGTTTTTTGTTTTTTTGTTTTTTTATACTTAACTGTTTACTTGTATTTGGGATCTACGTTCACAGTTAAATGTGCAAACAGGGATTGTGTGTGTGTGTATGTGTGTGTACATGGGCTCACGTATACACCCTTTGGATTGTATGTGATTTCATGATATACCTATTGCATATACAACAACAGATATATATATATATATATATATATATATATATATACACATGTATATTTTTCACAGTCAGTTGTGCAAACAGGGAGTGAGTTTATATGGGTGGGTACATGGACTCATGGATGCATCCTTTGGAACATGTGTGACCTCATGATATACCTATTGCATATACAACAGAGATCTGGTGGACCCCATATAGAAGTGTATATATATATATATATATATATATATATATACAGTACCTGACCGCGAGATTGTGTTTCCAGCGCGATACCATCGCGCTGGTTCTTGGCGACAGGGTACTGTGCATGTCGCGCTGGCTCATTCATCCGGAAAGGAAAACTTTCTTTTTCTTCCGCGATGAGTGACAGGCAGTGCAGACAGCTGTCTGGTATGAATCCTGAGGCGGGAACACCGCGCCAAATTTTAAATGAAAAAAAAGGGGGTGGGGACAAGCGTGCGCCCCCCACCTGAGCCGTACCAGGCCGCATGCCCTCAACATGGGGGGGTGGGTGCCTTGGGGGAGGGGGGTGCCCTGCGGGGGCCCCCCACCCCAAAGCACCTTGTCCCCATGTTGATGAGGACAAGGGCCTCTTCCCGACAACCCTGGCCGTTGGTTGTCGGGGTCTGCGGGCGGGGGGCTTATCGGAATCCGGAAGCCCCCTTTATTATGGGGGCCCCCAGATCCCGGCCCCCCACCCTATGTGAATGAGTATGGGATACATCGTACCCCTACCCATTCACCTAGGGAAAAGTGTCAATGTAAAAAAAACACAGTACACAGGTTTTAAGAGTAATTTATTAGTCAGCTCCGGGTTCTCCTTCCGACTTCTCCCGGTGTTCGGCCTCTTCTCCGGGCCCCACCACTATCTTCTTCCAGCTCTATTGCCAGCGAGGAGCCCGGTCTGCTGCCGCTGTCTCGCCGCCGCTGTCTTGTCGCCGCTGTCTCGCCGCTTCTTCTCTTCTTCCCCGATGTTGACACGACGCTCTCTCCAGCTCGAATGCTGTGTGGCCCCAGAGTCCCTGCGCATGCTGGGACCATGACGTCGTAAGGGGGCGGGGTCACCGCCTATATAAATGGCTCAGCAGCTCGCACACAGCATTCGAGCCAGAGAGAGCGTCGTGTCAACATCGGGGAAGAAGAGAAGAAACGGCGAGACAGCGGCGACAAGACAGCGGCGGCGAGACAACGGCAGCAGACCAGGCCCCTCGCTGGCAATAGAGCTGGAAGAAGATAGCGGCGGGGCCTGGGAGAAGAGGCCGAACACCGGGAGAAGTCGGAAGGAGACCCCCCCGAAGTTGGAAAAGATCCCGGAGCTGACTAATAAATTACTCTTAAAACCTGTGTACTGTGTTATTTTTATATTGACACTTTTCCCTAGGTGAATGGGTAGGGGTACCATGTACCCCATACTCATTCACACAGGGTGGGGGGCCGGGATCTGGGGGCCCCCTTATTAAAGGGGGCTCCCGGATTCTGATAAGCCCCCTGCCCGCAGACCCCGACAACCAAAGGCCAGGGTTGTCGGGAAGAGGCCCTTGTCCTCATCAACATGGGGACAAGGTGCTTTGGGGTGGGGGGGCCCCCGCAGGGCGCCCCCCTCCCCCAAGGCACCCACCCCCCTATGTTGAGGGTATGCGGCCTGGTACGGCTCAGGAGGGGGGGGCTCGCTTGTCCCCACCCCCTTTCCTGGCCGGCCGGGCTGCGTGCTCGGATAAGGGTCTGGTATGGATTGGGGGGGACCCCCACGCCAATTTTTCAGCATAGGGGTTCCCCTTACAATCCATACCAGACCTAAGGGCCTGGTATGCCCCTGGGGGGAACCCACGCTGTTTTTTTTCATTTAAAATTTGGTGCGGTGTTCCCCCTCTGGATTCATACTAGACAGCTGTCAGCACTGCCTGTCACTCATCGCGGAAGGAAAACAAAGTTTTCCTTTCCTGGTGAGTGAGCCATCTCGGCGCTGGCTCCTGCAACGGGGCTCGCAGGTGTCAAATCTCGCAGAGAAATGAGGCGAGATTGACACAATATCGCGGTCACCTACTGTATATATATGTATGTGTGTGTGTGTGTGTGTGTGTATGTATGTATGTATGTGTATGTATGTATGTATGTGTGTGTGTGTGTGTGTGTGTGTGTATATATATATATATATATATATATATATATATATATATATTATGTGTATATATGTATGTATGTATTTTTTTTTTTTTAAGATGTAGGATAAAATACCCTGCGTCCCCCCCAGTGTTTAAAAAGACATGAAATTTAGTGTTTAAGAGGATGAGCAATGGAGGGAGGGGACGGGGTGGGAATATATTATCTTCAGAATGGAGGTGTTTGTCAAGGTGAATAATATGAATATGTGGGGTTTTTTTTTTTTTTTGTTTACTTGTGTTTGGAGTCTAGATCCACAGTTAGTTGCGCAAACAAGGAATATGTTCGTATGTGTATATGTGTGTACATGGGCTCATGTATGCATCCTTTGGAACATATGTGACTTCATGATATACCTATTTCATATACAACAACAGAGATCTGGTGGATCTGATATAAGAATATACACACGGGATGTGTATATGAGAACACGCTCTTTACACACAGTTGGTGTTAGACAGCATGGAGTCATTTATTTATTTACACATACTTCTGTGATCAGGTATGTTTTGGCACACTTATGTATATACATGTATATTTCTCACAGTCAGTCTTGTAAACGGGGGCTGTGTTTATAAGTGTGTGTCTGTGGGCTCATGTATACATCCTTTGGAACATATGTGACTTCATGATATACCTATTGCATATACAACAACAGAAGATCTGGTGGATTCCATATAAGAGTATACATATATATTTTTTAGTGATTTAATCCGACATAAAGAGAGAATTGTAAAGATGGAGGATAAAAACCCCCTGTGTCCCCCCAGTGTATAGAAAGACATGATGTCTGGTGTATAAGAGGATAAGTAATGGAGGGAGGGGACGGGGTGGGAATATGATATTTTTTCAGAATGGAGGTGTTTGTTAAGGTGAATAACATATGAATAGGTGGGTGTTTTTTTTTTTTTTCTCTTCCTCTCCTCCTTTCTTCCCTGCTCCTTCTCCCCCTTTTTCCCCGTATTTATAGGGGAAAAAGGGGGGTTACCCCGCATAGTGTATATGAGTAAGAGGGATGATAGGGAAGGTCTCTATAGAGGGGACAAATAGCCAGATGCAGTTATAAATAAAGGGGAATATATTATGATGCCCGGGAGGGGGGGAGGGATATATACTAATGCATGGGAGGATGGGTATGGGTCGCCTAGTAGGCCAGGTCCGATATAAGGGACTTGATATCCTGCGGTGTAGCAGGAAGGTGGAGAGGTCTAGGGGGGGGGAGACACCCCCTCTCAGAGTTCTTTATTGTTTAGTACATATTCCCTAAAGTGGAATATTGGGGCGGAGGAGAGGGGGGGGGATGGGGAGGGAGGGATGGTGTGGGGGGGGTTTTACTTCTCTTTTTGGAATTCTTCCCCTTTTTTTTTTTCACCCCCCGGGGACACCAGCTGGGAGCAAAGAGACACTCTAGCTACTGGATGATTATATTGGGCAATAGTATTATCGGATATGGCAGCCCCAATAAAGGTGATATCATATAACGTGAGAGGTTTATGTTCACCACAAAAAAGGGGTCGTCTTTGGCAGGAACTACGCCACCTTAGGGGTGACGTGGTTTTCTTGAAGGAGACGCACTTCGTGAAGGATTCCATTCCAAACATGCCCGTGCATGTGTTTAACCAGTGGTTTCATGCACCATCTCCGATTGCGAGAGCAAGGGGGGTAACCATAACCTTTAGGAAGACATGTCCATTGGTTGTAATAGCCTTACAAATAGACCCAGAGGGTCGCTTCCTGTTTGTAAAGGGAAGACTACAAATACCGGAACGGTCAATTTCCTTGTAAACACTCTGAAGCTGTTGGAGGAATTCAGGGATGGCCTTTTGATGCTGGGGGGAGATTTTAACCTTACCCTAGATTCAAAGATAGATACGTCAACTGGCAAAACTCACATATCTTTTAAAGCGTTAAAGCATCTAAAACAGCTCTTACATTCCTTTCACTTGGTGGATGGATGGCGTGTAACACATTATGGGAAAAGGGATTATAGTTATTATTCCAAAATACACGATACTTATTCTCGCCTAGATCTTTTTTTGGTGGAGCAGTTCTATCTTGAAAGGACCCGTTCTTTCACTATAGAACCAATAACAATTTCAGACCATGCTCCGATTACCATGATTTTCCTTCCAATTTCTGCAGGCCACATAGAACGAACTTGGCGGTTGAATGAACCTTTACTGGACGGTAATAAAGTGGTGGAGGCTTTATCTTATAAGATAAAAACATATTTTGAAACAAATATGCCTGGAGAAGTTTCAGAGCAGGCTGTTTGGGAAGCCCACAAATCAGTGATTAGGGGGGAACTGATAGCACATGGGTCACGGATTAAAAAAAAGAAACAAAAAGAAATAGTAGATTTATTGAAAGAGATTAATGAATTAGAAATCAAACATAAAAGACACTTGGACCCAGCAGATTCCCAACAATTGGAGGACTTGAGATATAACTTAGCACAATGCCTAGACCGCAAAGCTAAAAACAAGCATAGATACTATGCGCATCGGTTTTATGAGCAGGGCTATAAATGTGGTCGGCTACTTGCTAGACAGCTTAAAAAACAGCAAGAATCCAGGCATGTGCATAGCCTAATAGTCCAAAATAAAAAGATAGTGGAATCTCAAGCCATTGCAGCAGAATTTCACAAATTTTATAAGGCTTTATATAATATACATGCTGTTTCGCCAAATGCGATGGGAGAACAGCGTAAATTAGAAATTCGAGAGTATATAGAAAATTGCCCTCGCTGTTGCCCGCGGTAATCGAGGAATTAGATAGACCATTTTATATTAATGAATTAAATGTAGTAATATCGAGTCTGCCAAAAGGTAAAAGCCCAGGACCAGATGGGCTCAACAATTCATATTATAAGAAATTTATTACCAGATTAGGAGGCCCGTTATGTAGCTACTTTAATTCAATTAATGCCTCCAATCCATTACCTCCAGAGGCCTTGTTGGCATACATAACGATACTTCCTAAACCAGGGAAAGATACTCAACAGTGCGCAAACTACAGACCCATCTCCTTGCTAAACTCAGACACTAAGGTTTTAGCAAAAATTTTGGCTTTTCGGTTACAGGATCATATAGTGAAACTAGTTCACTCTGACCAGACAGGATTTATGAAGGGTCGTGAGGCCAGAAATAATACCATTCGGGCATTACACACCCTTTATTGGATGCCACACGGCCCTGACAAGGCCCCAAGAGTGATATTGTCAATGGATGCTGGAAAGGCGTTTTACAGGGTGAACTGGGGATTCATGACGGAGGTGCTAAGGGGTTGGTCTGGGGAACACGTGATGGGCTGGGTTGCAGCATTATATGCGACACCGAGAGTCAAAGTAAATGGCACACTGTCGGATTATTTCCAAATACGCAATGGCACAAGACAAGGGTGTCCATTATCCCCGCTGTTGTTCGCTATGATATTAGAACCATTTCTTTGCAAAGTGAGGGGAAATATTGAAATTCAGGGGGTACGGGTCAGATCAGTTGAATATAAAGTCTCGGCATATGCCGACGACTTATTATTTATCTTTCATCACCACAGACATCACTACCGGCCTTGATGGCAGAGCTCTCTAAGTTCGGAGACTTATCTAACTTCAAAATACATTTTGAAAAGTCTGTACTGTTACCTAGTCCTGTCTCCTTAGGGATGAAAACGATTTTGCAAAATTCTTATCCCTTTATTTGGAACAAAAACTCTTTGGCATATTTGGGAATACATATCACAGCAGATCCTGAACTACTGTATGATTTAAACTATGGTTCCTTAATGAAGGGGGTAATGGGGGACCTGCAGAAATGGAGGAGCCGGTTATTAACGTGGTTTGGAAGGGTCAGCGCCATAAAGATGAGTGTACTACCCAAAATAATTTATCTTTTCCACAAAGTTTTTTTAAAACCTTACGTAAGGCCTTCATAGCATTTGTATGAAGTGATAAGCATCCCAGATTGGCGTATGATGTTTTGCGTAGAGGCAAATTGGAAGGGGGAATGGGACTACCAGATGTAGCTTTATATTATAGAGCAATGTCTTTAGTGCGGATCCTGAACTGGTGCCACGACTCGGCAAAGAAAATATGGGTCTCCATAGAGCAGATAATGGCAGGCAGGAAGCTGGCCGGAATCCCGTGGATTCCGAGTACAGACAGGGGCCTCTCAAAATGGACGTCACCATTAACAAAGAGCACACTCTTAATTTGGGATAAATCAATCAGGAGACTATGCTCCTCGGATATCCCCTCTGACCCCATTGGAGGGGTACCCATGGTTTCCTCCATGGGAGGAGGTGGGATTTTTTGGAGCCTGGGGGAGGGATGGGGATATGACATGTGGCAAATTTGCCCCTCATGGAACATTAACCCCCCTGCGAGATTTGGCATCGAAAATGGGGAGGATACCTATGGAGGAGTGGAGATACCATCAATTGGGGTGCTTTTTTAAGGGCCTGAAACCCAGGATGAGACCAGTGAGTTCTCTTACTGCTTTTGAATCCATGTGTGTAAATATACCCACTGAAAGACACTTGATGTCACAGATGTATAGACTGATTCTCGCGACACAAAATCGAACAGTTCCACACTTTATTAGAGAATTGGAAGGAGAACTAGGTCATAATCTTACCACAGCACAAATTAAGAAACTATTTAACGTCTATAAGCTCTCAGATTCAAGAAATATCATATCAATTTTTGACTAGGTGGTATTGGACCCCAGTTAAGATAACAAAGAGGTTCCCGATGGCAGACGCCAGATGTTGGAGAGGGTGCGGACAGGAAGGCACCTTTCTCCACCTATGGTGGTCTTGCCCTAAGATTAAGGTGTTCTGGGAAGCAATCGCTTCTTGGGTTGAAAGGTTATCCCCCGGACCAATAGAGGTGACGCCCTGGAACTTTTTGTTTCATGGAACTTGGGGGGGGGGGGGATATAATAAAAAAAAAAATTTCTCTCTCTTCTTCTCCCTTATTAGTTTTTTTCACCTTTTCACCTGGGGTTGAATACGGGGAAGGGATAATAGGTGGGAAATAGGAAGGGATAGAACACTTAAGGAGGAAGGGGGGCACAGAAGAGAATGGATAGTTTGAACAGATATAGTAAAGGGAAGAGGGCATATTTACTCACTGATTATGAAGGATGTATGGCTCATAGAAGCCTCATATAGTTCTCTCTATTTTTTTTTTTTTGGGGATATTAAGGTTGACGCTTAAGAGTGATTTGAATTGGCTTAGTAGCCTCCTAAACAGAATTTTTTTGTACAGGCTGAGGGTTTGTTTTTGTTTTTTGTTTTTTTCTCACAAGGACGGAATGACTTTTCAATTTTGTGGATTTGGAAGGGAAGTGTGGAGCACAATGGAAACACTATATCCAGAGGAAGAGATGAGTGGGGGTGGGAGCACTACTGGTGCAGGGGTGGGAGAAAAAAGGAAGGGGGAAGGTGTTTAAATTTTATTGGGTTTTTTTTGTGCTTGAAAGGGGGAAGAATTGTTAATTGTTAAGATAAATGTATCTATTTGGATAAACTTGAATATTGTAGATTCAAAGTATGAAGTAATGTATATAATGGAAAATAAATAAAAAATTTGATAATAAAAAAAAAAAACCACAGCAGCAATTAATGGTTAAACAACAAATTTCAGATTGGCCACAACAAACACATGATGCATTTAAAAAGGCTTTAACAGAAAAGGATGCAGCATGGTGTTTCGAGGTGCCCAGAGAGAAACCAATAAGTACCCACTTCCAAACAGACATGTACCAGAGAGGTAGGGGCAGAGGAAGAGGCAGATTTAGGGGTCGAGGACCTTATTCAAGGTCACCATATCCTAATAAGAATATACAGCCACAAAAGATGGGGTGTTTCAATTGTGGGGACCATATTCATTGGAAAATGAACTGCCCTCACGAGGTGAGGTAGCCAGAGATAAGTGGGGGGTTCCAAATTTGAACCCAAACAGATGCCAGGTTCCACAGAAAGACCTCCGAGGTTTCAGGTTGACTGGGGGACTCAGGCCCCACAATGAAGTTGCCCGGAAGGTGGGGAACCAGCTTTTCCTTTGATTTCTTTCCACTACAGGGAAGAACCCATGATATCCCTCTGTGTAAATGGTAGGGATATACCATTTCTTGTAGATAGTGGTGCTATTTGCAGCACACTGTCCCAAGAATTTTGGAATGGAGAGATGATCCAAGCTGAACCTTCTATGGGAATTAACGGCCTCCCCACTTAAACCTTCCAAACCCCTCCCTTAGAGGTAAACCTGTTAGAAATGGGTCCTTCAATAGTCCACAGTTTCAGAATTATACCAACGTGTCCAGTAAGTTTATTGGGTAGAGACCTTATGGGGATATTGCAAATTTCAGTGAGAGCCACTCCCGAAGGGGGACTAAGGGTAGAGTCCTCGAAAATGAACATCTTTTGCCCTGAAAACCCTATATACTTAGCAAAAGAAATCCTAGCAGATGTCCAGGAAATACCAGTGAATCCCAAGGTGTGGTCCGATGGTCCCCTAGATGGTCCTCTTGCTGACAAGGTGGCTAAAACTGTAGCCACCACACAAGAAGCACAGATTGCTATGCCAATGTTGACACAGGTAATTAGTCTCCTGGACCATACACTGATAGAACTCCAAAAACATGCCACAGATCAGGATCTAAAAGACTGGGTGAAAGAAGAACATTCAGAAGGGGAGAATGAGGATTTAGACGTGTCATATACAGTCCTGTGTATAGAATGCAGTGATCAGGAACATGATATATACAGTCCTGTGTATAGAGTGCGGTGGTCAGGAACATGTCATATACAGACCTGTGTATAGAGTGTAGTGGTCAGGAACATGTCATATACAGTCCTGTGTATAGAGTGCGGTGGTCAGGAACGTGTCATATACAATCCTGTGTATAGAGTGCGGTGGTCAGGAACGTGTCATATACAGTCCTGTGTATAGAGTGCGGTGGTCAGGAACGTGTCATATACAGACCTATGTATAGAATGCAGTGGTCAGGAACATGTCATATACAGTCCTGTGTATAGAGTGCGGTGGTCAGGAACATGTCATATACAGACCTGTGTATAGAATGCAGTGGTCAGGAACATGTCATATACAGTCCTGTGTATAGAGTGTAGTGGTCAGGAACATGTCATATACATTCCTGTGTATAGAGTGCAATGGTCAGGAACATGTCATATACAGTCCTGTGTATAGAGTGCGGTGGTCAGGAACGTGTCATATACAATCCTGTGTATAGAGTGCGGTGGTCAGGAACGTGTCATATACAGTCCTGTGTATAGAGTGCGGTGGTCAGGAACGTGTCATATACAGTCCTGTGCATAGAGTGCGGTGGTCAGGAACAGGTGATATACAGCCCTGTGTATAGAGTGTGGTGGTCAGGAACATGTCATATACAGTCCTGTGTATAGAGTGCGGTGGTCAGGAACATGTCATATACAGTCCTGTGTATAGAGTCCAGTGATCAGGAACATGTCATATACAGTCCTGTGTATAGAGTTCAGTGGTCAGGAACATGTCATATACAGTCCTGTGTATAGAGTGCAGTGGTCAGGAACATTTTGTATACAGTCCTGTGTATAGAATGTAGTGGTCAGGAACATGTTATCTACATTCCTGTGTATAGAGTGCAGTGGTCAGGAACATGTCATATACAGACCTGTGTATAGAGTGTAGTGGTCAGGAACATGTCATATGCAGTCCTGTGTATAGAATGCAGTGATCAGGAACATGTCATATACAGTCCTGTGTATAGAGTGCGGTGGTCAGGAACATGTCATATACAGACCTGTGTATAGAATGCAGTGGTCAGGAACATGTCATATACAGTCCTGTGTATAGAGTGTAGTGGTCAGGAACATGTCATATACATTCCTGTGTATAGAGTGCAATGGTCAGGAACATGTCATATACAGTCATGTGTATAGAGTGCGGTGGTCAGGAACGTGTCATATACAATCCTGTGTATAGAGTGCGGTGGTCAGGAACGTGTCATATACAGTCCTGTGTATAGAGTGCGGTGGTCAGGAACGTGTCATGTACAGTCCTGTGCATAGAGTGCGGTGGTCAGGAACAGGTCATATACAGCCCTGTGTATAGAGTGTGGTGGTCAGGAACATGTCATATACAGTCCTGTGTATAGAGTCCAGTGATCAGGAACATGTCATATACAGTCCTGTGTATAGAGTTCAGTGGTCAGGAACATGTCATATACAGTCCTGTGTATAGAGTGCAGTGGTCAGGAACATTTTGTATACAGTCCTGTGTATAGAATGTAGTGGTCAGGAACATGTTATCTACATTCCTGTGTATAGAGTGCAGTGGTCAGGAACATGTCATATACAGTCCAGTGGTCAGGAACATGTCACATACAGCCCTGTGTATAGAGTGCAGTGGTCAGGAACATGTCATATACAGTCCAGTGGTCAGGAACATGTCACATACAGCCCTGTGTATAGAGTGCAGTGGTCAGGAACATGTCATATACAGTCCAGTGGTCAGGAACATGTCATATACAGTTCTGTGTATAGAGTGCAGTGGTCAGGATCATGTCATATACAGTCCAGTGGTCAGGAACATGTCATATACAGTCCTGTGTACAGAGTCCAGTGGTCAGGAACATGTCATATACAGTCCTGTGTATAGAGTGCAGTGGTCAGGAACATGTCATATACAGTCCTGTGTATAGAGTGCAGTGGTCAGGAACATGTCATATACAGTCCTGTGTATAGACTGCAGTGGTCAGGAACATGTCATATACAGCCCTGTGTATAGAGTGCAGTGGTCGGGAACATGTCATATACAGCCCTGTGTATAGAGTGCGGTGATCAGGAACATGTCATATACAGTCCTGTGTATAGAGTGCAGTGGTCAGGAACATGTCATATACAGTCCTGTGTATAGAGTGCAGTGGTCAGGAACATGTCATATACAGTCCTGTGTATAGAGTGCAGTGGTCAGGAACATGTCATATACAGCCCTGTGTATAGAGTGCAGTGGTCAGGAACATGTCATATACAGCCCTGTGTATAGAGTGCAGTGGTCAGGAACATAGATACACAGAACTGTCACTTCTGATGTAAGCGGTAGTTGTATTTGTCAGCACTATAGGCACTTTCCACTGACTGACAGTATAAACCCGAGCACACAATGGGGCTGATTTACTGCGCTGGTTCATAACTTAATTGTTGCGCTGGATAAATCATTGATTGGGCGTGTGAACCAGCACGCGCAGAACCACAACGCGATAATAAATATGTAAACAGCAACTGTTGCCAGGGTAACGGCTGTTTTCTCATTGATAATAGCGCACGCCCATCTCATTGGATGTGTCTTGTTAGGCAATTAGTAGTTGTTCTCACTTAATTACCCCTTTTGATGCTAATCTCATTCCTATTACTTCATATATCGTTGAAATGTTTGTTTGTTTTTCTATTTTTACACAAATATTTCAATACATTACAAAGAACAGAAAAGTGTTTCTAAACCCAAGAAATTAATATTTTCAGATCTTGATCTTTAAAAGTGACCATACACTGCAATCTTAAAAAAAATAGAAAAATAAAAAAAAATAAAAGAATTAGATTTAGTGCAAGAGCCTGTTTGACTTCCAAAAATTTGAATTAATTGTTCAAGTGCGTCTTCTTATTACCTATTTTTCTGAAATATCGAGTTGTGCAGAGATTGGCCAATCAGATTGCATAGTGCATGACCATCTTAAGTGCCAAATTTGGACTTTAGATGTGCCATGTGGAAGATAAAAATACACCATCTTTGCTTCTACATGATTGGATGATAAAATCACCAGTGCTTCCCCTCAGATTTACAGCGACTACACTTATATTGCAGAGTGGATTTGCCTTTACTAAACCCTAAAACTACCTAATAATTTGGGGTGTACACCACAAAGTGCTAGAGTGCAATTTGCTTAATGTGGACACTAGTTAGATTGACCTGTGTGTCCCCAAGAAAAGACATTGGTAGGGTTTTACCCTCACTTCCTGTTTGGGTATGTGACAGGAAGTGAAGACAATTTTAAGAAAAGGGACACAAAGCCCAACCTAAAAAAGACAAGCAGGGGTTCTAACATTCACTTGGTTTCCCTCAAATGCACACAATTAGAATAGGATTGTCTTGAGCTCGATTTTAGATCAGTGCTTCTTAACCCTGTCCTCAAATACCCCCAACAGGCCATGTTTGCAGGTTTTCCTTCATCTTGCACAGATGCTTTAAATCACAGTAAATGGCTTGGTATCTTGGACAGCTATTTTAGATGAGATAAATTCACAAAACATGTCCTGTCGGGGGGGGGGGGGGGGGGGTACTTGAGGACTGAGGCTGAGAACCACTGTGCTAAAAAGGAAAATTGAATACTTACCGCTCTGTAATTTTTTTCCTTTCTTAGTGACTATCCATGGCAGCATACACACAATCCATGCATATGCTACCATGAAGGCACCAGGAAAGTAACTGACAAATCACACCTGTTTTGTCTTCCAATGCCAATCAGCCTAGTTAAGCTGCAGCTGGGAAATCTGTTGCACGAACAGTAAACAAACAACACAAACATCAAAATTTGCAAGAAATTTTATTGGTCACCAAAACAGGACTTGGAAAAGAGCAATGAAAGCAAAAAACACATGTAGGTTAAATTTGGGACACTAACAGAATATGTTTTTTTAGGTCTGACCATTTTGCATTGGAAATTAACAGGAGATAAAAGGACTGCACCCATAAATGGATATCTATTAAGGATTTAAAAATTTTCACAACATCTTGAGAAAGATTTTGCAAAATAATGCAGCACAGACAATTAAATCAAAGTGAACAACCTACAAACGACACACATTGACAACATCAAAATAATTTCAGGGGAAAATATCCCCCACCCAAAAAATACAATAAACCAAAGTAAAAAAAACATCTGTTTTGCAAAGACATAACAAATAAAATACAAAGAGAAAATACATGTGTTACAAACTCGATAAGGACACCCAAATGTACTCTCTTGCCGCCCCCACACACACACAATCTTGCCTCTTTTCATGGCAAGGTAAAAAATGCTATCTGCAAGCTTTATATGAAATAGGTTTGTGTGCTAATGAGGCAATTGAAAACACATGCACAGTCCATGAAACACACAAAACACAAGTTCACCCAATGTAGAGACTGAACTTCAAAGTGGGTACACCTGTTAAGGATGTCCTTATATTACTAACCCAAAAAACACACTCTATGAGCATGCCCAGAAACATCCAAGTGCTGTTCACACACAAAAAGCACCAAAAAAGTAAAGTCCCTGAGCATGTCCAGACCAAGCCAAATGCATTTCACACACCAAAAGGCACAGAAAAAAAAAATCTAAGTCCCTGAGCATGCCCAGAACAACCCAAATGCAGCTAGCACAAAATAAGCCAACCCCCTGTCGAAAATTAAGCACATCTTCCAGCATGCTACTAAATTAGAGATGGGACAAACACCCCCCGGTCCAGGGGGGCAAACAAAGAGCCTAACATGGGCAAAAGTTAGACAACAAATACCATTGCAGTCTATGGAAACTGACTTGTTAATTTTGCTAGTCCCCACTTGGCTGGCTTATATTCTAGTTATTGGCCTTAAAATGGGTAGGGGGGCCCAGGTCTCATCCTGAGGGACATAGATCAATGTCACCAATTTGGACAACACCAAAACATGAAACAAGGAGAAGTGCCTTTAAAAATGCAAAATTGATTAAAATCTAGTAACTTGGGGGGGGGGGTTACTCTGCCTATAAAGTGGTACAACTGTAGCATGAATCCAAAATACTACTTCAAAGATGTACGGCTTTAGAGCAAACTTACAAATCGACATTGCAGCTGCAAGATTTTAACACAAAACAAAAAATAGTCTGCCCCCCCCCCGCAATACATACAAGGCCATTTGGGTCTGTTAAGGCTTAAAATGAGAACCCGCACATGAAAAAATCCCACCCCAAACTAAAAAAATATTGTGCCCCTCCCACACACTAACAAACCCCTATCCAAACACAGCAAGCCAGCCCATGAAAGGGGGTGTACTCTTGGGGGCAGGAGGGGCTCAGGCACCCCAAAAGTCAACCACCTTGTTCCCATATTCAGGGGGAGAAGGGCCTCTTCCACACAACCCTAGGCTGGGGTTGTGGGGGGCTACAGACAGGGGGGCTTTACAGAATGTGGAAAGCCCCTTGAAACTAGTGGGTACAAGGTGCTTTGTGGTTGGTATTGGGCTGAGCCCAACATGCCCCAAAGGCACCCACCTATGTTGAGTGCATGTGGCCTTGTATGGTTCAGGAGGGGGTTGGGTGATCACTCTTCTCACCCCTTTCCTAGCTGGCCCTGTTGTTTGCTCTGAAAAAGGATGTGGTTTGGATTGGTGAAGGCAGCTCACAGTCTTTTGAGAATGAAGTGGAGTGTGGAGTTCCCCTTTAAAAGCAAAAACTAGCCCAAATAAAACATATGCATTAGAAGGGGAGACAAGAGCATTGGAGAATGGAGTGTGGAGTTCCCCTTTAAAAGCAAAAGTTAGCCCAAGGAAATCATATGCATTAGAGGGGGAAGGGTAAATGCCCTTTTAGGAGGAGCTAGAGGAGCGAGAGTCTTTTTACATAATTATAACAAGGTACATGTCACATGTTGGCAACGTAACACGCTAACATGACCTGTGTGCAAATATCCTTAACAAAATACATAAGGGTGAACCAGCGTAAACAAAAAATTGTCAAGATTAGAGTTGCGCCCGTTCAACCCACACAATTGCATTTGCATTGCTTGACATTTACTAAGATTTTGGCTGCACAGTGAACAAACGTATTTGAACGAGCGCAAGAGACGCTTGCGCATGCGCAGTGCTTACATTAATCTCACGCAGTTCTAAATGTACTTGCAGGCACAGCAAGCTTGTTCAGAAAAATTTTGGGGATATTTGTTACTTGTGCAGTTATTACTAAACTTCCTCACATCACCCCATAATATTGGCACTTCCAGCTTCTTTTCATTTTGAATTGAAGATGCCGTGCGCCATGTCCATAGTGGCGCACTGATCGCACTCTCCTGTGCGCCGAGATTACTTTCGTAAATGGGGATTAGCGATGTGTTACCGGCGCAAATGTTTCGAAACTATCAAAATGTACATTGCGCCTTGCCGTGCGCCTCAACTTACGGCGCAAACGTTTCATAAATCAGCCCCAATGTCTGTTCACTGTTATTTGAAACCTAGGAGTCCCTTATCCATGGCCGCCATCAGGGGGGTACAGCCATCACAACTGTAAGGGGCCCCAGAAGAAGGCAGGACGGGTGAAGGGGAGCCGTGTTGTGCATTACAGAAACGTTTTCACAGCTTCTGCTCTTCTCGTCTCATTGAGATTAGACATCGAGCTCTTTACTGCCACCTCTGGCTACTATGTGATCTGCACAATGCTTCTCAGCAACATGTCAGCTTTGTAAAAACAGGCTGGGACCAGGTAGGAAGATCTTCTTTACAAGTAGGGGCTGTGAGGGAAAGGGAGGGGGGGCTGTTTGTGTACAGGAAGGGGCCAGAGCCTTGTGTGTTAACAGATTTGTGTATGTGAGGGGCTGGCATATATACAGGGTTGTGTGGGGGGCTGGCATACATACAGGTGGGGGTGACATATATACAGGTGTGTGTAGGGGTGCTGACATATATACAAGCATGTGGAGGGGGGCGCTGACATATATACAGGTGTGGGGGGGCTGACATATATACAGGTGTGGGGGCTGGCATATATACAGGGTTGTGTGGGGGGGCTGGCATATATACAGGGTTGTGTGGGGGGGCTGGCATATATACAGGTGGGGGTGACATATATATATATATATATATATAGGTGTGTTGGGGCGCTGACATATATACAAGTGTAAGGGGGGCTGACATAAACAGGTGTGTGGGGGGGGCTGACATAAAAACAGGTGTGTATGGGGGCGCTGACATATATACAGGTGTGAGGGGGCTGACATATATACCGGTGTGAGGGGGCTGACATATATACAGGATTGAGGGGGGTTGACATATATACAGGTGTGTGGGTGGCTGACATCAATACAGGTGTGTGGGGGGCTGACATATATACAGGTGTGTGGGGGCTGACATATATACAGGTGTGGGGGCTGGCATATATACAGGGTTGTGTGGGGGGCTGGCATATATACAGGGTTGTGTGGGGGGGCTGGCATATATACAGGTGGGGGTGACATATATATATATATATATATATATATATATATATATATAGGTGTGTTGGGGCGCTGACATATATACAAGTGTAAGGGGGGCTGACATAAACAGGTGTGTGGGGGGGCTGACATAAAAACAGGTGTGTATGGGGGCGCTGACATATATACAGGTGTGAGGGGGCTGACATATATACCGGTGTGAGGGGGCTGACATATATACAGGATTGAGGGGGGTTGACATATATACAGGTGTGTGGGTGGCTGACATCAATACAGGTGTGTGGGGGGCTGACATATATACAGGTGTGTGGGTGGCTGACATCAATACAGGTGTGTGGGGGGCTGACATATATACAGGTGTGTGGGGGCTGACATATATACAAGTGTGAGGGGGGCTGACATATATACAGGTGTGTGGGGGGGCTGACATATATACAGGATTGAGGGGGGCTGAGTGCGTACAGGTGAGGTGGACGGTGTTTGGATTCAGTGGGATGGCCCGTGGGCAAGCCTTGGGGAATGTTGGTGGTCAGGCTGGGGGGGGGGCAGGCCTAAAGCTGTGTAAGGGGCCCAAAAATTTCTGATTTCTTAACATAACATTGGGCCTCCTTGGCTAATGCCTTAACTGATTAACTGACAAGAATTCATAATTTATAACTTAGTAGAATATATGGTGAGGCCTTAAAACCTTCCTATGAAAATCTCTTCTCTAAGGACAGTAAACTTTGTTTAATCTCTTAAAAAATCTCTTTTGAACAAGATGGCTACTACTCATGTCCAGAGAATCACATTTAAAAATAATATATTTAGACCATTATAAATTAATTCTTTTTAACCTCAATAGGTCTGGAATTAACCACTTGCCACCCACCCCGCTGTCAAATGACGACGGGGTGGCTCTTGTTCTGGGTGGACGTCATATGATGGCGCCAAGAATGGCCGCTCTCGTGCGCCCACGGGGCGATCGCAGCTGCGCCGTGTTACTTTTTTTTTAGGAAAAGATAAAAGATCCAGAAGTGATTAAATACCACCAAAATAAAGCTCTATTTGTGTGAAGAAAATGATAAAAAAATTCACATGGTTACAGTGTAGCATGACCGCGCAATTGTCATTCAAAGTGTGACAGCGATGAAAACTGAGAAATGGCCTGGGCAGGACGGGGGTGAAAGTGCCCGGTATTGAGGTGGTTAATTGTCCTTCCACTTCACTGCGAACAATTCATTAGTTCTCAAGCAGGCTTTCTCCTCCTTTCTAAGTTGGATGTTTTACAAGCCGTTGGGGGAAGCCCCGGTATTTAGGTCACACGGTGCCACGAGCCAATTCCAAGATTGTGTCTAAAAAGTGTCACGTGGGCTGCACAGACTCCCTAGACCCGGAAGTCCAGGGAAGGTTTCCCAGAGATTGTGGTTAATTTACTAATGTAAAGTGGTGTTTGTGTTGGATTTTATATATTATATAAAAAATGACATGTATAGCCTGTGGCCCTATCTTCTAGCTTCTACATTTGGACCCCAGATCTGGCACGCTTGCTGGGGAGATGCTGTTTGATTGGAAGGTGGCCAGTGAAATGTATGATGGACTCATCTATTTAGATGGTTTGTTGGGGCGTATACACATCTGAAAATTTCTGGGAGAGGTAGTTTATGAGGGGCAGAATTTTGTAAAGCTGATCATATTCAGGGTCACCCCGAGGATGACAAAGTGTGTGATCACTAAAATACATAAAATGCATTATCATCTCATATCTATGCCTGGCCATTGCAGCAGAGAACACGGGCATATGATGAATCGGGTCTCTGGACCAATATGATCGCAGCTCATTCTTTTGAGTAACGCCCATGTTGGGTTTTAGGCCCAAAAAAGTTTTACATTTATAAACCTTGATAGGTCTCCAATGTGAACTGTCTGTACTGTTGTGTGTATAAATTCCTTCAGCTCACAATCGATCGATACAGATCTTCCGTAAAAAAACACCAAAAAAAAATCTAGGGGAGTTGTTAAATTTGCTGTTTCCACCTGAATTCCAGGTTGGGCAGTGAATGGGGGAAGTACGAGCGCTGCACAATCTGTGGGCTGCTAATCAGGACTTGCACAAGCACATCTGGAAGAACACTATGGGCTCCATGGGTCTGTGGTTGAGTTCTTGGTGTCTGCAGGATAATACTAGTGCTAGCCACCTCACCAGCTTGGACTCTATTTGTGGGACCCGCCAGGTCAACACAAAATACTTCTGTCCTGGTATATAAAAGACTAGGATGTACTAGGCCGCTGGTGCCTGCCAGTTCACCAAAAGGAAGTGGGGCACTAGTACTGGCATCCTGCTACATATAAGACAAATCAAGTGTTCCTAGCACTTCATCTACCCGGGGTCGGGTACACCTGACCTTAGCAGGGACCTCTCCCCCATCCTCTGAGCTCCCTGTCGGGGTGCCGCTGCTCTCTACAGGTTCGTATTCAGAGCCTGATTCTGTCAGTGAGGACTCCTCCTTCGCTCTCAGATGTCATACTCAGAATCCTGTAGGCCTCTTCACTAGTGTACCTTTTTTGGGAAATTTTGGCCACTAAATTCACAGGTACCTAGTGCGACTTATGGGAAAAAAAGCTCCTGGCTGTCAACGACTGCTTGAACAACGGTGATGTAACAAGTGACCCTAATACAGCGATTGGTGAAAAATACTGTACACTGACACTGTACTAATGGCACTGTTTGGGTGACAGGGGTGATCAAAGGGTGAATGAGGGCAATCAATGGGGTTAAATATGCCAATCTAAGGTGTGTGGGTGTAAAGTGTGGTGATTATACTCACAGTGTGGTGTTCTCTTCTCTTCCTGAACTGAAAAGGACTCGGGAAGAGAAGAAATCACAAGATAGCTCCCCGTGTTTATAGAATAAAACACAGGAGTGATTTGTCATTGGCTGCAGGTAATCAGCAGGGTATGGGGCAAAATCATTGGCTGGGACCTGCTGACAAACTTGCCCTACAGCCAATGACAGTGGAGGTTTCTGGGTGTGCGCATGCATGGGTGCAGACCTGGAAGAAAGCCATGACATAAAAGTACATTACCAGACCTGTATGAGCCGCCCATCCTTTGTATTTTTACAACACTTCATCCATGTCTTTGGTGATCTCTGATCTCCTTATGAACTGTTTCTTACATGATGAAGATCAGCCATGGAGTATATCTGAGGTGTATATCAGGGTGTGCTTCTTCCCCACATGAGAGCTGTGATGTCCAGCAATATTCATATAGAAGACATTTTCCACACTCAAGGCACTAATACACCTCGAGGGTTGTGTGGGATCCCTGATGTACAGGAAGACAGGACTTCAGTGAGGAACAATTCCCTCACTCAGGACAGGAATACAGCTTCTCCCCCATGTGAGTTCTCTGATGTGTGGAAAGATTGGACTTCTGTGAAAAACATTTCCCGCACTCAGGACAGGAATACGGCTTCTCCCCCATGTGAGTTCTCTGATGTGTGGAAAGATTGGACATCTGTGAAAAACATTTCCCGCACTCAGGACAGGAATACGGCTTCTCCCCTGTGTGAGATCTCTGATGTGTGTCAAGACTGGACTTCACTGAAAAACATTTCCCACACTCAGGACAGGAATACGGCTTCTCCCCCGTGTGAGATCTCTGATGTTTGTAAAGATTGGAATTCTGTGAAAAACATTTCCCACACTCAGGACAGGAATACGGCTTCTCCCCTGTGTGAGATCTCTGATGTGTGTCAAGACTGGACTTCACTGAAAAACATTTCCCACATTCAGGACAGGAATACGGCTTCTCCCCCGTGTGAGATCTCTGATGTTTGTAAAGATTGGAATTCTGTGAAAAACATTTCCCACACTCAGGACAGGAATACAGCTTCTGTCCCGTGTGAGATCTCTGATGTGTGTCAAAACTGGACTTCACTGAAAAACATTTCCCACACTCAGGACAGGAATACGGCTTCTGTCCCGTGTGAGATCTCTGATGTTTGTAAAGATGGGACTTCTGGGAAAAACATTTCCCGCACTCAGGACAGGAATACGGCTTCTGTCCCGTGTGAGATATCTGATGTCTGTAAAGATGGGACTTCTGGGAAAAACATTTCCCGCACTCAGGACAGGAATACGGCTTCTCTCCTGTATGAGCTCTATGATGCACATTGAGATGGTATTTAGAAGGGAAACACTTCCCGCACTCAGTACAGGAAAGCCTCTTATCTGCTGGAAGGACGGCACCGTCCCTCACAGTCTGAGGTTCCTCAGGATAAGAGGAATACGATGGTCCATCTACACTGTGTGGTGCCGGATGGACATTTGAGGTAGTCGGGTTTTCTCCTGGACTATACTGTGTGATGTCCTCATCTTCTACTTTACAGTCTGGAGACAAAGTGAGACAATCCTCTGAGGTTTTCCTCATCTCCCGTCCATCTACTAAAATAAAAATAAAAAGATTATTACTAGACATGAGCTGATTGGAGCACAGCAGGAACCAATCAAATCATCAGATATAAAACGTCCAGCTGATAGGAAATGGGTGTAACAAAAGAGAATATATATTATGTGTATATATAGCAGTGGGTAGAGGGGAGAGAGCAGAAGTCAGGACTATGTAATGTACAACATATTGTATAAGATACAACAGATAGGACTATATAGTATCAGAATAATGTAATGTACAATATAGAGTATATAGTGCAGGGGTCAGGAGTATGTAATGTACAACATAGCGTATATAGTGCAGGGGTCAGGAGTATGTAATGTACCACATAGAGCAGGGGTGCCCATCCTCTTGAGGAGCGAGGGCCACTTTAGCGACTTGGTAACAGGTCACGGGCCACGATAAGTGTAGCGGGCGGATGGCAGGTCTGTGTCCACTCTGCATATGTAGAGCAGACACAGATGCAGCCCGCTCTACCCTAAGGGCCCTCCAATCCACCCAGACAGAAGGGGACAGATTCCCTTCAGTTTTTTTATGCAGATCAGATTGCAGTTAGGCGGGTGTAAGAAGACACAAGTCCGTTTACATCTGCCGCTCTATAGAGGTGAATGGAGGGTCCGATTGGGTCCACCTGAAAAACAGACAGGCAGACCCAATCGGACCGATCGTGTGAAAGGGGCCTAAGGCTGCTTTCACACTGATGCACAGCAATTTACCTGCATCTCAACTGACCTCGATCTTCAGTTCTTCCTCAGGATTCCTGCAGCTGGTTGCTGCTGTCCACCAGGTGGTTATAACTGGTGGCTGCTGCTGGCTGTCCTCCAGGGCTGATACTGCTGGCAGATACTGCTACTGCTGGCGGGTACTGGTACTGCTGGTGGGTACTGGTACTGCTGTCGGGTACTGGTGACTGGCACTGCTGGCTCTGGCACTGCTGGCTCTGGCACTGCTGGCTGCTGTCTGAGATTGCGGGTTCCCGTGCATTAGTGTGACAGAATCATGCGGCTGCAGTAGAGAGCAGAGCCGATGCTTCCTGTCACAGGCGGAGTACATTTGGTATCACTCCGCCTGTGAAGGAGCCGGCACTATACAGGAAGCATCGGCTCTGCTTCCTCTAGCAGAGGCTCCGTTCTTCACGCTGATGGTCAGAGATGGCGGGTCTGGAACCTGCGATCTGGGCTTGCCAACCCGCCATCTCAGAGCAAGACGCGGTGGGCCACATGTGAGTATATAGTGCAGGGGTCAGGAGTATGTAATGTACAACAGAGTATATAGTGCAGGGGCCAGGGGTATGTAATGTACAACATAGAGTATATAGTGCAGGGGTCAGGAGTATGTAATGTACAATATAAATTATACAGTATAAGGGTCAGGACTCATAATATTGGTATTCAGTAATCAGTGGAAGATTAAATGTTTACATGAGACAAGTTGGAGAGGTTCCACACCGCTGCCTCCCATCTCCTGAGACTGCACTCAGTGACTTGGATCTGAGAATATACAGACATATCCCTTCACCCGGCACAGCCAGCAAATAACAGAACAAGTAATCCTGGGAGAATTGTTCTGTCAGAGATCATGCTAAACCTGGGCATGGGGCAAAAGACCCAAAGCACATGCCCAAGGTGCCTAGGTAGAGCAACATTTATGGTGAAAATCAACCTTTTGATGTCAGCTGAACCCCAGAATTTCCATAAATCCAGTCTAGATACATAAATTGTGTTTGCAGCACAGAGAAGGAAGATTATCACCCAGTCCTTGCCCTACTCTGGACCAATCAGTGAGCAGTATGGGTGGAGGAATGTATTTAGTGTTAATGACCCACCTGTGCTGATCTCTGTAGGAGTGTCCTCCTCTATAAATGTCCCCGTTATTCCATCCTCCTCCATAGACTGCTGATCATACCTCATATACCTCTCTTCTTCTTCTGATTTAACCTCAAATTCTATTTCAATTGGATCTTCACTCTAAATCAAGAAAACGAAAGTGAATATCATCCGTAAACAATAGGATTTATTATTGTAACATCACATATAAAATCCACACATCATCTCTAGGAGTCCATGTTCTAGATGCTCCAATCCCACCAACCTTGTAACAGTGAGGGATGGTGTGATCTTCCTGTGTGGAATCCCGGGAATACAGAGGATGGGGACATCTCTCTGGTAGGTTCCTGGTATTAGGTGGCTCCATCACATCCTTGTGTCCTTCTGAAAACTCCTCCATCACTCCATACTCCTCATCCTCCTCTTTATACTCTTCTTTAACATCAGTATTATCATCCCCGAGATTTCCACTCTGAATATATAATAAAACATTCATTGTAACAAACATGCTGTGTATAAATCAGAACTACCAATAATTGTCAATCATCTACCTGATGATGGTGAGGGATGGTGTGATCTTCCTGTGTGGAATCCCGGGAATACAGAGGACGGGGACATCTCTCTGGTGGGTTTCTGTAGCTGGATGACTCCACCATGGTGTCCTGGTACAGATCTTTGTGTTCTTTTAGAAACTCCTCCATCACCTCATCCTCATCATCCTCCTCTTTTATCTCTTCTTTTACTTCAATTTTAGAATCTCTCAGGTTTCCACTCTGAATATATAATAAAAATTACATCAATTGTAACAATATAAACAACAAATATTCTGCGCAGATAAAATTAAATGAAACAAAATAAAATTCAATCAAGGAATACTAGCTGACACTCAAGGGTAATTCAAAATGCCTCAAATGCCTAAAATCATCTGCTTGATGAAAGCCAGTCTTGTAAGTGAAAGAAGCCTCCTAAAGTGCAATCTTGGATACAAACAGTAAAGAGGTGATTTCAGCCCATCCACTACAGATAGTGCAGCCTCTCACCTCATAGACTTGACCTGTAAAGGTCACACAGCATTTGATCCACACCTGGAGTACCGATCGTAAGCGATCCAGCCGATGCTCACAGTGCACATATGGACAAGAAAAAAATGGGACCAGAAGAACCAGAAGAACCAGAAGATGAAGGAAGATAGAAGAAAGAAGAAGTATTTAAATAAAGGAATTGTCAAAAACTGTCTCTTGTCATTTTTAACATTTTTGACAGTTTTTTAGTGAAATGGTAGGGGTACTTTTGTACCCCCTTACCATTTCACACAGGGGGGGGCCGGGATCTGGGGGTCCCCTTGTTAAAGGGGGCTTCCAGATTCCGATAAGCCCCCCGCCCGCAGACCCCCACAACCACCGGCCAGGGTTGTGGGGATGAGGCCCTTGTCCTCATCAACATGGGGACAAGGTGTTTTGGGGGGCTACCCCAAAGCACCCTCCCAATGTTGAGGGCATGTGGCCTGGTACGGTTCAGGAGGGGGGGGGGCCGCACTCTCGTCCCCCCCTCTTTTCCTGCGGCCTGCCAGGTTGCGTGCTCGGATAAGGGTCTGGTATGGATTTTTGGGGGGACCCCACGCCGTTTTTTTTTTTTTTTTGGCGCGGGGTTCCCCTTAAAATCCATACCAGACCTGAAGGGTCTGGTATGGAATTTAGGGGGAACCCCACATCATTTTTTTTTTTAAATTTTGGCCGGGGTTCCCCTTAATATCCATACCAGACCTGAAGGGCCTGGTATGGAATTTAGGGGGACTCCCACGTCATTTTTTTTTTTTTAATTTTGGTTCGGGGTTCCCCTTTGGGGAATTCCCATGCCGATTTTATCAATGAACTTCTATGTGTATTGTCGGCAATGCAATAGCCGCGGGTAGTTTTAAATGAGTTTTTTCCTTCAAAATGTCATTTTGCTGTCAGACTGTTCTAAACACGGGAAACATGCGCCCCTTTACAGGCATACTATAGACACCCCCCAGGTACGAAATTTAAAGGGATATTACACTTTTATTGTTTGACTTTAAGCATTATTAAAATCACTGCTCCTGAAAAAACGGCCGTTTTTAAAACTTTTTTTTGCATTGATCCATGTCCCCTGGGGCAGGACCCAGGTCCCCAAACACTTTTTATGACAATAACTTGCATATTAGCCTTTAAAATTAGCACTTTTGATTATTCATGTTCGTGTCCCATAGACTTTAACGGTGTTCGCATGTTCGAACGAACTTTTTTCCTGTTCGCATGTTCTGGTGCGAACCGAACAGGGGGGTGTTCGGCTCATCCCTAGTTGGAAATATAATATTGAGATAAGTCCTCTAATGTGTGGATCGCTTATACAAATCCGCTCAAATTGAGTCATTTGATTAAGAGTTGAGCCTGTACGAAGAAGTGGTTCATAAAAATTTTTTAATTTGTAAATATCGAAATATTTTAGTTTTAGGTAACCCAAAGGTTTCACATAGTACAGGAAATGTATAGCTTTATTTGAGGAAAGATTGTATAAACGAGTCAGGTTCGTAGAGGTCCATGCAGAGAATGATTTTGGGAATTTCCAGGCAGGATAAAAGGCTGGATTATTAAGAAATGAAAGCAAGGGATTATGTGTTGATTGAAGATTATGTGCAAATTTACATTTATCCCATACTGCTAGGGTCTGTTTCGTGATAGGATTAGAAAGATGTATTCTATCAGCAGGACAGAGCCAAAACATATTTGCCACTGAGATAGGGTCACTTTCCACTGATTCAATAGCTGCCCATAGGGGAGCTTCTACAGAAGTATGATACTTGGGTACAAGTGCTAGCTGTGCAGAGTAGAAATAGGAGGAAAAGTTGGGCAATCCCAAACCACCACTCAATTTATTAAGGTAAAGCGTATATTTAGGTATACGAGGTTTGGTGGTACCCCAAATGAAGGACATAACTCTACGTTGAGTAAGTCTAAGAAAGTAAGATGGTAAAGAAATAGGGAGTACCCTAAATAAATATAAGAATTTCGGCAGGATTGACATCTTTACCGCATTAATCCTTCCCAACCATGACAATGATAGAAGAGCCCATTGTTTCAGGAAGCCGGAAGTTTGTTTAAGGAGGGGTAAGTAATTTGCCGCAAAAAGGTCTTTAAGAGAGATTGTGAGTTTTATTCCTAGGTATGGAAGCTGCTTTGGAACCCAAGTAAAGGGTAAGGAAGTTTGTGCCTGCTGAAGTTCTAATTGAGATAAGGAAATATTTAATGCATTTGATTTTGTTGGATTAACATGTAGTCCTGATATTTGGGCAAAATTATCTAGTGTTTTTAGTAGATTAGGGGTGGATATATGGGGATGAGACAAAAATATGAGAATGTCATCTGCAAAGAGACATAGTTTATGGTGATAACCACCTTGTTCGATACCTTTAATGTCAGGATTGGTTCTAATAAGGTGTGCTAGGGGTTCTATTATTAGGGCAAAAAGTAGAGGGGAAAGAGGGCATCCTTGTCTAGTGCCTCTTTGATATCAATCATTGTTGACTTATAGCCTGCATATTTGATATATGCTCTAGGATTATTGTATAAGGATGAGACCCAGGTTAAAAAATTGTTTCCAAATCCCCATTTACCAAGGACATATTCCATATAAGGCCACGTAACTGAATCGAATGCTTTCTTTATGTCTAAGGATACAAGGCAAGCTGGGATTCGTCTAGTTTTAGCCGCATTAATAAGTAAGAGTGCTCTCCTGATATTATCTCCAGCTTGGCGTTTAGGCATAAAGCCTGTTTGGTCGTTATGGATTAGTAGGCCAATAATATTATTCAGTCTAGTGGCCAAAATTTTAGCAATTAATTTTATATCGAGATTTAGGAGGGATATAGGACGATAATTAGTCCAGGAGGTGGAGTCAGAATGTGGTTTGGGGATCATTGCTATTATAGAGGTGAGAGTCTCTGTTCTAAATGAGTTACCTTTAAGGATCGAATTGAAGGCTTTAGATAAGACAGGTGTTAAGATTGATGCAAATTGTCTATAATATGTTGCAGAAAATCCATCTGGGCCTGGTCTTTTACGTAATTTTAAAGATTTTATTGCGTTAAGGACTTCAGTATCTGTAATTGGACATTCAAGAAGATCTTTCTGTTGTTGATCAAGGTTAGGAAGTGTGATATTGGAGAACAGTGTGTCTGCTTTAGTTTTATCAAAATTTGAGGCAGAAGAATATAGTTTAGATAACTTAGAGTGAAAAATTTCAAGTATTTTCACTGGGTTACTAGTGTAAGATTCCCGGGATACTTTCAATCTGATAGGCGTATGTATATGTTTTGAATTTTTTAAAATTCTGGCCATAGGTGTATCAGGTTTATTTGCCCTGCAATATTGAACATGCTGACGTTTACTTATAAGTTTATCTGCGGTATCAGTAAGAAAAAGATCTAGATCCAGGCGGGCTTTTTCTAGTTTGGTACTGTTGGTAGCATTCGGGGAGGTTTGAAAAGTTTGATGACAGTCATTAAAGGTAGATTCAAGTTTTGCCAACAACAGTTTGCGTTCTCTTTTAAGGTTAGTTGCTTGTTGTATCAGTCTACCCCTAATGACTACCTTGTGCGCCTCCCATAATGTAATAGCAGAGACATCGTCTGTATCATTGGATTTTAGGTAATCAGAAAGTGCTTTTTCAATCTCAACACGATGAGAAGGGTGGGTCAGAATTGAATCGTTTATACACCAAGTGGTATCGTGTGATCTAGGAATTGTGGAAGCAATGGTAATGAATACTGCGCAGTGGTCTGTCCATGGAAAAGGAATGATTTTGGATGATATGATTTCTGGTAGCATACTTGACGGGATTAGAATATGATCTATTCGTGAAAAAGAGTTATGCGGATAAGAATAATGAGTGAAGCGCCCACTAATGGGGTTCATCTCTCGCCAAGTATCTACCAGGCTATGAGTGGTGAGTAGATGTTGAAAAGTTAGGTTTATTGAGTTTGTGGCAGGTCCAGGGGGAGATTTATCTAAGAATGGGAAAATAGTAGCATTAGAATCCCCACAAATAACAACAGTACCAAACTTATGTACTTCTATAAGTTGAAAAAGGTGGGATAAGAAAGCAGTTGGGCATTTGTTAGGGGCATAATAAGACACAATAGTAATAGGATCATCAGAAATAAATCCTGTTAGGAGAACATATCGTCCTTCAGGGTCTGTTATTTTGGATACAAGGTTAAACGGAGTGGAACGGTGAAAACCAATGAGAGTTCCACGCTGTTTAACCGTAGCTGAAGCAGTATAGAATTGTGGATATGATGATGAAAGAAATTTGGGATAAACTTTGTCAGTAAAATGCGTTTCCTGCAAACATATAATATTAGCTTTTTTCATAGCAAAAGAGCGTAAAGCCTTGGTTCGCTTATGTGGAGTATTAAACCCCTGTACATTTAATGACAAGATATTTATAGGAGCCATAAAACAATGAATGCGAATATTATAGCATAACAAGCAGAGTACTCACCGAGAGCCAGGATCACCAACCCGAGAGTCAGGAGGGAATAGCAAAGATTAAAGAAAGAAGCAATAGAATAGAAAAAGAAAAAAGGAGAGGAGAATCGAACAAACCCAATATGAAGACAATTTAGCAGTATATAAAGGCTAAATAATAGGGTGTAGGAGCATCTCAGGAGAGTTTTTAGAACTCTCTGAGAGGGTCCGGGACCACCAATAGAGACCCCCATAACAATGGTAGGAGTCCTTAGGTGGAATAAAGGGCAACAAGAAATTCCTAAGGGATGTATAACATCGGAGGACCACAGGAACTATTCCATTACTATCATGGAAAATTTTCGATTAAATTGTTACAAAAAAAGAAAAAATAAAGTTCAAAAACTTGAGAGGAAAAAAAACAGAAAAAAGTTAATATAAAAAAATATTTAAAAAAATATATATATATTTTTGTAACATAACAGTAGTATGTAGCCATAACTCATTTTAGTCATGAATATGGCCAGTTTATTAACTCTGTCAGCATACTGTGCTGGAAAAAAGTAGCAAGGACAAATAACTAGTCTGGCTTAGATTGTCAGTCCATTGAATCCTCATTGTTTGGTGGTGACTGTTCATATCGACCTCGCTTGTTAAGATTTTGATGGGAAGATGTGGAATAGCTGGGTTTTGGGTCTTTGTTTTGCTGTGTAGAACGAAAAGCTGAGCGCCTATGAGACTGGTCATTTGGTAAGATTGCTTCAGCTAGGCCCATATCAAATAGGGCTGACTTCAAGTCCTCTGAAGAGCGACAAACATATTTTGTTTCCAAATGAGTAAATCTGAGACAAAAAGGAAATCCCCATTGATAGGAAATTTGATTTCTCTGGAGTACCTGGAGTTGAGGTTTAAGTGCACGTCTTTTTGCAACCGTTAGTGGGGACAAATCTGTGAAGAGTTGATAGGTATTGCCCTGGAAGCTAAGAGATTCTCTCCCTCTGGCAGCTGTTAGTATCTGTTCTTTGGTTCTGTAAAAGTGCAATTCAGCTATAATATCCCTCGGGGGACCATTTATTTTGCGTGGGGCTAACGCTCTATGCACTCTATCCATTTCGAACCTGTCAATAGGGGTTCAAATAATTCTTGAAAGAGCGCCGTGATATTAGCCTGCAGGTCTAGAACAGATTCAGGGATTCCTAATGCCTTAATGCGCCTTAATGCCTAGCACTGGCCATAGTGCTATATTTGTGAGTACCTGTCTTTTAAATAAAAGGAATCGCTTTTTAAGTTATACAGAGAGCACTATGTATTTTCTTTGTATATTATTATTCACCACTAAGAAGTGGTGAAAGCTTATGAGACCTTCCTGTTAGTTCAGGGGTCCCTATAACAAGGTGAGCAGTTTGACTGGCAAGAGGGGGAGCACATTTTCTACGAGCACTTTGGATTTGCATGAAGCACCCTGCATCACCACTGATATTTGTTTTTTCCATTTATGGACATTTCTAATTATTGATTGGGATTTTAGCGCTGCACTATTTATTTTATTAGATTCAGGGATTCCCCTGATTCGCAGATTCGATCGACGATCTCTGTTCTCTTGGTCCTCTAAACGATTATGTAATGTAAGGTTTTCCTCTTTTAGTACCTTCATCTCAGACATGTAGTTCTGTGTAAAATTATCAATTTCATCAACTCTCAGTTCTAAGTCAGCTGTTCTCTGACCTAGTTCTCTAATTTCTTTAGTCAGTTTGTCAGTTATATGATCAGAAGTCTGTTTGAGGGCTTTCTGAAGCATACATTCAAATGTTTTGAAGATGTCAGACTGTGTAGCAGCTTGTAATTCACAGTATTCATATTCAGACTCAGACTCAACGTTAGCAGCCTATGTCTTCTGACTGTGAGGTAAAGATTTTTCAGTGTATTCACCGCTGTGCTGACTGTGAGGTAAAGATTTTCCAGTGTATTCACCGCTGTACTGACTGTGAGGTAAAGATTTTCCAGTGTATTCACCGCTGTGCTGACTGTGAGGTAAAGATTTTCCAGTGTATTCACCGCTGTGCTGACTGTGAGGTAAAGATTTTCCAGTGTATTTACCGCTGTGCTGTGGGGGAGAGGATGCCGCCGCCATTCCAGCCGCCAGCCTGTGTGCCGTTTCCTTCATTTTTCCTGCTTTAATTTTCATTTTAGGAGCTCTCAAGACCATTGTCAGTGAAGCTGACAGTATTAGGTAGGATTTTCTGCAGTTTTGGGATACTTGCTGGTTCACTGGGACCTGTAGTCCTCACCAGTGAACCAGCAAGTATCCCGAGGAGCGGAGCTCTAAGGTAACATTACCTTCACCTCAGGCTGCCGCACATGCGCCCCGACCTTCTACTCTTTGATCTCATTGCTTAATCATGTACACAGAAATGCAGCTTCCAGCAGAACATGGTCACCAATGTATGTGGGTGTGGATTGTGGGCTGGTGGTGGGTGTTATGTTTTGAATAAGTGTCTTTTTTAATATTATATTGGAATACTTTGTAAGAATAATGACTGTAAGTGTGTGTGTGTATATATATATTGTCTCTTCTACCTTGAAAATCTCAGGCTTTGAAGGACTCATGGGTTCAAATCCCACAGAGAGATACTAAAAGATTGAATTGGTGAAAAAAAGGCAAATGACTATTAGCCATATACATATATATATAATCTTACAGATAAAAATGTGATTTGTTGCCCGTTATACACTGAAGGTAAAGCTGTGTCCCCTCTAAGGTTTACACAAATTTTAGATTATAAGCTCCTATAAGCAGGGCCCTTAAAATCCAATTGCTAGC